>NC_073636.1:59052045-59355075 GCF_029407905.1 Bubalus kerabau
GGATGAGCTACTCTTGACCCCCTTCTACTGATGAAGAAACTGAGGCCTGAGAGTTTGTCTCATGTCCAAGGTTGGTCACATGCTCAGGAAAAGGTACCCAAGGATCGGAACCCAGGTGAGCCTCAGGCGTGGCCCGGGCCCTTCACGTCTCAGCAACAGCATCTCATTCCTACCCTGAGCGATGCCTCCCCAGCCCAGAGGGCACTGCTGTAGGCCAAGGACCACCAGAGGCCGACTACTGTCAGGGAGATGCTGCTGAGATGTGAAGGGCCCAGGCCACGCCTGAGGCTCACCTGGGTTCCGATCCTTGGGTACCTTTTCATGAGCGTGTGACCTTGGACGTGGAACAAACCCCCAGGCCTCAGTTTTTTCATCAGTAGAAGGGGGTCAAGAGTAGCTCATCCCCAGTGAGGCTGTCAGGGGTCCCTGGACCCAGCATCAAGTAAAAGACTACACAGAGAGGGCTCTTCCCTTTCCATTGTCTCTCGTCTTTTCTAGTGAGATCCGTCACGGAAACACTCTCCGTGGGGTGTTAGCTTGTGGTTTGTCCTGAACACCACCCCCACCCAGCCCTTACTAGGCTCCCTCCGGGACAAAGAGAGCAGACTAGCACCCCCTAGATGTTGATGACACTTTGTTTTCTTTGTATTTTTTTCCATCTTTACAAAGAGTGACCCCAAATTTCCTTTTAAGGTCTTGATACTGAAATTCGCTTTTAAGATAAACTCAGTTTCGAAAGCAAGTCCAGTGTTTTAGAGACAGATACTGAAATATTTATGGATGAAATAACATGATGTCTGGGATTTGCTTCAAAAGAACTGGGCATGAGGGTAGACTCTGAGTAAAGGTACATAAAGATTGGCCATGAGCTGAAGTTTTTTGATGCTAAGCTATTGGGTAGAATAGTATATTAAGTATAATTCTAAATATGTTTTATATATAATTTTATATAAAATTTATTAAAAAGTTAATATACTAAAAGTTGGTAAAGAAACTGCCTGCAATGCAGGAGACTCCAGTTTGATTCCTGGGTCGGGAAGATCCGCTGGAGAAAGGATAGACAACCCACTCCAGATTTATAGTAATATAATATAATATTTATAGTACGCTAATATATTTATTATAACATCAGATCAGATCAGTCACTCAGTCGTGTCCGACTCTTTGGGACCCCATGAATCACAGCACGCCAGACCTCCCTGTCCATCACTAACTCCCGGAGTTCACTCAGACTCACATCCATCAAGTCAGTGATGCCATCCAGCCATCTCATCCTCTGTCGTCCCCTTCTCCTCTTGCCCCCAATCCTTCCCAGCATCAGAGTCTTTTCCAATGAGTCAACTCTTCGTATGAGGTGGCCAAAGTACTGGAGTTTCAGCTTTAGCATCATTCCTTCCAAAGAACACCCAAGGCTGATCTCCTTCAGAATGGACTGGTTGGATCTCCTTGCAGTCCAAGGGACTCCCAAGAGTCTTCTCCAACACCACAGTTCAAAAGCATCAATTCTTCAGTGCTTAGCCTTCTTCACAGTCCAACTCTCACATCCATACATGACCACAGGAAAAACCATAGCCTTGACTAGACGGACCTTGGTTGGCAAAGTAATGTCTCTGCTTTTGAATATGCTATCTAGGTTGGTCTTAACTTTCCTTCCAAGGAGTAAGCGTCTTTTAATTTCATAGCTGCAGTCACCATCTGCAGTGATTTTGGAGCCCCGAAAAATAAAGTCAGCCACTGTTTCCACTGTTTCCCCATCTATTTCCCATGAAGTGATGGGACCAGATGCCATGATCTTAGTTTTCTGAATGTTGAGCTTTAAGCCAACTTCTTCACTCCCCTCTTTCACTTTCATCAAGAGGCTTTTGAGTTCCTCTTCACTTTCTGCCATAAGGGTGGTGTCATCTGTATATTTGAGGTTATTGATATTTTTCCCAGCGGTCTTGATTCCAGCTTGTGTTTCTTCCAGTCCAGCGTTTCTCATGATGTACTCTGCATATAAGTGAAATAAACAGGGTGACAATATACAGCCTTGACGAACTACTTTTCCTATTTGGAACCAGTCTGTTGTTCCATGTCCAATTCTAACTGTTGCTTCCTGACCTGCATACAAATTTCTCAAGGGGCAGATCAGGTGGTCTGGTAGTCCCATCTCTTTCAGAATTTTCCAGTTTATTGTGATCCACACAGTCAAAGGCTTTGGCATAGTCAATAAAGCAGAAATTGATGCTTTTCTGGAACTCTCTTGCTTTTTCCATGATCCAGTGGATGTTGGCAATTTGATCTCTGGTTCCTCTGCCTTTTCTAAAACCTTGCTTTTCTAAAGCAAGTTTCTCTTGCTTGAATATCTGGAAGTTCACGGTTCACGTATTGCTGAAGCCTGGCTTGGAGAATTTTGAGCATTACTTTACTAGCGTGTGAGATGAGTGCAACTGTGCGGTAGTTTGAGCATTCTTTGGCATTGCCTTTCTTTGGGATTGGAATGAAAACTGACCTTTTCCAGTCTTGTGGCCACTGCTGAGTTTTCCAAATTTGCTGGCATATTGAGTGCAGCACTTTCACAGCATCATCTTTCAGGATTTGGAATAGCTCCACTGGAATTCCATCACCTCCACTAGCTTTGTTCGTAGTGATGCTTTCTAAGGCCCACTTGACTTCACATTCCAGGATGTCTGGCTCTAGGTCAGTGATCACACCATCATGATTATCTGGGTCATGAAGATCTTTTTTGTACAGTTCTTCTGTGTATTCTTGCCATTTCTTCTTAATATCTTCTGCTTCTGTTAGGTTCATACCATTTCTGTCCTTTATCGAGCTCATCTTTGCATGAAATGTTCCTTTGGTATCTCTGATTTTCCTGAAGAGATCCCTAGTTTTTCCCATTCTGTTGTTTTCCTCTATTTCTTTGCATTGATCGCTGAAGAAGGCTTTCTTATCTCTTCTTGCTATTCTTTGGAACTCTGCATTCAGATGTTTATATCTTTCCTTTTCTCCTTTGCTTTTCACTTCTCTTCTTTTCACAGCTATTTGTAAGGCCTCCCCAGACAGTCATTTTGCCTTTTTGCATTTCTTTTCCATGGAAATGGTCTTGATCCCTGTCTCCTGTACAATGTCACGAACCTCATTCCATAGTTCATCAGGCACTCTATCTATCAGATCTAGGCCCTTAAATCTGTTTCTCACTTCCACTGTATAATCATAAAGGATTTGATTTAGGTCATACCTGAATGGTCTAGTGGTTTTCCCTACTTTCTTCAATTTAAGTCTGAATTTGGCCATAAGGAGTTCATGATCTGAGCCACAGTCAGCTCCCGGGCTTGTTTTTGCTGACTGTATAGAGCTTCTCCATCTTTGGCTGCAAAGAATATAATCAATCTGATTTTGGTGTTGACCATCTGGTGATGTCCATGTATAGAGTCTTCTCTTGTGTTGTTGGAAGAGGGTGTTTGTCATGACCAGTGCATTTTCTTGGCAAAACTCTATTAGTCTTTGCCCTGCTTCATTCTGTATTCCAAGGCCAAATTTGCCTGTTACTCCAGGTGTTTCTTGACTTCCTACTTTTGCATTCCAGTCCCCTATAATGAAAAGGACATCTTTTTGGGTGTTAGTTCTAAAAGGTCTTGTAGATCTTCATAGAAGCATTCAACTTCAGCTTCTTCAGCGTTACTGGTTGGGGCATAGGCTTGGATTACTGTGATATTGAATGGTTTGCCTTGGAAACGAACAGAGATCATTCTGTCGTTTTTGAGATCACATCCAAGTACTGCATTTCAGACTCTTTTGTTGACCATGATGGCCACTCCATTTCTTCTGAGGGATTCCTGCCTGCAGTAGTAGATATAATGGTCATCTGAGTTAAATTCACCCATTCCAGTCCATTTCAGTTTGCTGATTCCTAGAATGTCGACATTCACTCTTGCCATCTCTTGTTTGACCACTTCCAATTTGCCTTGATTCATGGACCTGACATTCCAGGTTCCTATGCAATATTGCTCTTTACAGCATCAGACCTTGCTTCTATCACCAGTCACATCCACAGCTGGGTATTCTTTTTGCTTTGGCTCCATCCCTTCATTCTTTCTGGAGTTATTTCTCCACTGATCTCCAGTAGCATATTGGGCACCTACTGACCAGGGTAGTTTCTCTTTCAGTATCCTATCATTTTGCCTTTTCATACTGTTCATGGGGTTCTCAAGGCAAGAATCCTGAAGTGGTTTGCCATTCCCTTCTCCAGTGGACCACATTCTGTCAGATCTCTCCACCATGACCCGCCCGTCTTGGGTTGCCCCACGGGCATGGCTTAGTTTCATTGAGTTAGACAAGGCTGTGGTCCTAGTGTGATTAGATTGACTAGTTTTCTGTGAGTATGGTTTCAGTGTGTTTGCCCTCTGATGCCCTCTTACAACACCTACCGTCATACTTGGGGTTCTCTTGTGGGGTATCTCTTGACGGCTGCTCCAGCAAAGCGCAGCCATTGTTCCTTACCTTGGACGAGGGGTATCTCCTCATCACCGCACTTTCTGACCTTCAACGTGGAATAGCTCCTCTAGGTCCTCCTGCGCCCGCGCAGCCACGGCTCCTTGGACGTGGGGTTGCTCCTCCCGGCTGCCGCCCCTGACCTAGGACGTGGGGTAACTCCTCTCGTCGCCACCCCTGACCTCGGACATGGGGTAACTCCTCTAGTCGCCGCCCCTGACCTCGGACGCGGGGTAGCTCCTCTTGGCCCCCGCCCTTCGGGCATGGGGTCCTCCCGGCTTCTGCTCCTGACCTCAGACGTGAGGTGACTCCTCTCGGCCGCGCTTTAGTGCGCCCGTCACAGTCCCCTGCACTTTACATTATAAATTACATATAAAACATTGAGTTATGTTATTGATTATATAATTAATAATTGTATTATATAACTGTGCCAAGTCACTTCAGTTATGTCAGACTCTGTGATCCCATTGACTATAGCCCGCCAGGCTCCTCTGTTCATGTGATTTTCCAGGCAAGAATACTGGAGTGCATAGCCATTTCATTTTCCAGGTATATAAACGTATTCATTCTATATAATGTTATGTTACGTATGGTTTGTGTTTTATGCATTATATATTATGGGTATCTTATACAATGTTGTTTAGGCTACTTTTATAAGTATTTAAAATTTTCCACAAATACAAATGATTTTTTAATACTATATAAAAAATGTTTTTAACTAAGTTGTTGTAAAGAAGAAGTTAAGTAAGAGCTACCCAGAGATAGGACTTCCTAGGTCGTGCTAGTGGTCAAGAACACCCCTGCCAGTTCAGGAGACTTGAGACATGGGTTCGATCCCTGGGTGGGAAAGATCCCCTGGAGGAGGGCATGGCAACCCACTCCAGTATTGCCTGGAGAATCCCATGGACAGAGGAGCATGGTGGGCTACAGTTTGTAGGGTTGCAAAGAGTTGGACACAACTGAAGCAATTTGGCACGCACTCAAAACTCTTGCTTGGAAAATCCCATGGACGGAGGAGCCTAGTAGGCTACAGTCCATGGGGTCGCGAAGAGTCACACACAACTGAGTGACTTCTCTTTCGAACTTTTCACTTTCATGAATTGGAGAAGGAAATGGCAACCCACTCCAGTATTCTTGCCTGGAGAATCCCAGGGACGGGGTAGCCTGGTGGGCTGCCGTCTATGGGATCACACAGAGTCAGACACGATGGAAGTGACTTAGCAGCTGCAGGAGCACTAAGAAATGACAAAAACTTTGACCAGGAAGAGCAAATGAGCAAGGAGTGCAGAACACTGGCACACGACTTGTTTCTAATGTGTACAAGTTTATTTTCCTTCCCAGGAAATGGGGAGAGGGGGTGTACTCCTCCCCATCTCCCAGGATTTTCTCCTTCTGGCTGCAGACTTGTGGGCTCCTGATGAGGCTGGTGGTCCAATGTCATCTTTGCAGATCTTGAGAGAAAGGGCAGGAAGGAAAGCACTGCCTTTTTTTATCTTTCCCTTTAAACAATATAAAAGTGCAATATTGCTAAAATGATCCCATCTGGAAATCCAAATGCGTTAGAAGCAAACAGGCCTGGCCCAGGGAGGGGGAGTGTGATGGGGCTCTGTGCCGAGGGCATTCACAGGCCATGCTGCAGGCCCCACCCAGAGGACCTCGGCTCAAAGCTCGAGGGGAACAGGCTGTCTGGGCCACCCAGAGCCTTGCCCCAGGGAGGGTACACCCCCTCAGCAGAGCCAGCCAGACCCTGAGCAGCTCTGGGCTCTGCAAGTCGGCCCAGAGGGACCTCACAGAGCAGAGATCGTGAGCCCAACAGACAAAAGCAGGAGAGGCCATCCAGCCAACTTGTGGCTCATTCCTTGAAAGTGTGTAAAGGAAAAGTGTTTGTTGTGTAGTCATGTTCAACATTTTGTGACCCCATGAACTATAGCCCACCAGTCTCCTCTGTCCATGGAATTCTCCAGGCAAGAATACTGGAGTGGGCTGTCATTCCCTTTTCCACGGGATCTTTCCAACCCAGATATTGAACCTGGGTCTCCTGCATTGCAGGTAGATTTTTCACTGTCTGAGCCACCAGGGAAACCCACTCATTCCTTGGGTAAAGGGAAATGAAGAGGCTTAATTGGGAGCAGTTTATGATAGGCAGGAAGATTATTCAGGCACTTAAGAGGTTATTAACACCTTTTATGAACCTCATTGTTTAAAAGCCAGCCATGCTTAATCATTTTAGCACCGTTAAATCAGTATTAACAACAACCCCACGACTTGCTTTCCGAAATATCACCATTTGATAACACTCATGAAACACAATGCCGTGGGAAATCTGGGCAGAACAGGTGAGTACTCAGCTTGCCTGTGAACTGTATCTTCAGTTTGGTAGGCCCCAAGCTAAACGAGGGTGCCCCTGCTACTCAGGCACTTAGAATCTGTCCCCAGCCCAGCTGCTTCCCAGTCTTTCTCCCCATCTCGTGAGCAGGCCTGGGATCCTTCCCAGAGACCTCCCCAGTAGTCATCCATGAGCCCCACTCAGAAGAAAACCCTGGGAGCTAGGAGAGAGCCTGAGATGCAGAGGGTACCTGATAGGAATTGTGTGAATTAAGTCACATTTTTGTCTTTTCCCTGCTTGCCCAGTGATATATACTTATGTAAAGTAAGAAGTGTTTATCCTTCTCCCCCACACTTGAATCCCAGCTCTGCTACTCAAGTCCCTGATGGCCAGCAGTAAAGAAACTGCCTGCAATGCAGGAGACAAGAGTTTAATCCCTGGGTCAGGAAGATCCTCTGGAGGAGGAAATGGCAACCCATTCCAGAATTCCTGCCTGGGAAGTCCCACGGACAGAGGACCCTGGTGGGCTACAGTCCATGGGGTCACAAAGAGTTGGACACGACTGAGTGACTAAGCATGCTACTGGAGAGCTGTGTGACCTTGGGCAAGCAACTTCACCTCTCTGTGCCTTCATTTCCTCATCTGTAAAAAGGGCGTCAGGATAGCCCCTACCTCCTAGTCTTGTAAGATTAAGTGAGAGACTCTTTGCCTTCAGCACAGTGCTTAGCACCTAGTTAACACTCAGTAAAGTACACAACCTCTTAAATTCCAGAGGTAACATTGTCAGTAGATAGGGATATCTCCTTTCAGACTTTTGTGTACCTATGAAATACTGATGCATGCCCTGCCCTGTGCTGTGCTCAGTTGTGTCCGACTCCCTGCGACCCCAAGGACTGTAGCCTGCCAGGCTCCTCCGTTCATGGGGATTCTCCAGGCAAGAATACTGGAGTGGTTTGCCATGCCCTCCTCCAAGGAATCTTCCCAACCCAGGGATTGAACCCAGGTCTCCCACATTGCAGCTGGATTCTTTACCGTCTGAGCCACCAGGGAAGCCCACACATGTATGCATGTTTCTATAATTTTTGTTGTTTCATTGTTCTTTCACTCTTCTTTACAGAGTTACAATCATTCTATTTATGCTGTGGTGCATCTCAGTTCAGGGCTTCCCAGGCGGCACTGTGGTAAAGAACCCGCCTGCCAATGCAGGAGATATACGAGATGCGGGTTCCATCCTTGGGTTGGGAAGATACCCTAGAGGAGGGCATGGCAATCCACTCCAGTATTCTTGCCTGGAGAATCCTATGGACAGAGGAGCCTGGCGGGCTACAGTCCATAAGGTCACAAAGAGTAGGATATGACTGAAGTGACTTAACATGCATGAATGCACACATCTCAGTTTAGGTATTTTTCTCACATGACAGTAAGTCCTGGAGAGACTTCCACCTTGTTTTTGATTTTTTTTTTTTAATGTAGCAAAGTTTTTCTGAAAAATGGTCGAATAGTAAATATTGTAGGTTTTGCAGGCCATGTGGTCTCCATGGCAACTACTCAACTCCGCTATTACAGCTTGAAAGCTGTCATAGACAATATGTAAATAAATGGCATGTTCCAATAAAACTTTATTTACAAAAACAGGAAGTTCACCATCCTTGGCCCTAGGGCTGTAATGAGCAGAGCCTGGCTTCAGCCCCACCCTTGTGGATAGCTCCCCCCACAGTATCCAGGTAACCCAGAGTGGCTGTACTGTTACATACTCAGTTCCCTTTTATAGGGAATTTAGGTCATTTCCAAGTCTCACTCCCAGATCCCTGTGGCACCTGTAGCTGGAGGCTGCATTCCTCCCACTGGGAATGCTGGGTGATGGAGGAGGTGTTCCTTGAATGTTATCAAGTACAGGTAGCATTTTAAATGCATGAAGCACACCCTTGGACTGCAAGCACATCAAGGGATCAATTGTTCCCACTCTATTGTTTTCTGAACAAAACTAGGGCTATTCTAAAAACATGGCTTCTTCAAGGTCACCAAGCAAGATGATGGGGAGTTAGATGATAGGAACCACCTTTCATGAGAGGGAATGGCCTGTGCTGCTGCACATAGCCCCCTCTTGGAGCTCTCACTCAGATAATTATGACTGACCTCTAAGACTCCCACAAGGTAGGATCCGGTGTTGTCTGCTAAGAGCATGTGTTTCCTCCCTCCTGGTGCTCCGGAGCAGGCCTCTCCAGTTTCTCAAACTCACCAAGGTCTTGCCCTTACATGGGCCTGAGGGTTCCTGGCAACTCCAGCCTCTTTTCAAAGGGAAATCCTTCTTATCTGGTCTTTCTGACCTCAGCACAGAGGTCTCATCCCCAGGGAGGCCCTCCCAGACCTGCAGATCCCAAAGCAGGCCCCTGGCTCCTCCTGCTCCCTTCTCATTCCCCCAGGAGTACCAGAATCTGCCATCATTCAGGGTCATTCGCTTGTTTGCTCCTTTACTCCCTGTCTCCTCCCATGTCTCCAACCCTCCAGATATTCAGCCACTCAGCACAGAGTCAGGATTTGAACACAGGTTCCTCCAACCACAGCAGTTCTCCTTTCTAATCCCAAGCACGCCCCTCCAGCATCAGGGTAGTGATGGAGGCTCCAGAACCACGCCACTGTGGAGTCCCAGTTAGTTCATCTTCCCCCGGCTGTCAATGGGTGCTGGCATCCAGGTCCTGGGCTCCTCTGGGTATTAGATAAGTTCTTAAGAGGGTTCGAACAGTGGGCTATGCAGGAAACACCCACAGTGTCAGCTGTCACTATGGCACTATGATTCGCCACTTCTAGGAAAGTGCCAACGTCCCCAGGATACCTTTCCAGGAGGAAATCCAAGGTGGTCCTGGCTTCCCCGAGGGGCCAGCCAACACAAGTCCTCAGTACTCTCCAACTCATGGACCCCTCCCAGCAGCTCCAGCAGCTTTAGATGTTGTTCAGTCATGCCTCTTTGCTACTTCATTGCCTGCAGCACACCAGGCTTCCCTGTCTTTCACTATATCCCAGAGTTTTCTCAAATTCATGTCCATTGAGTCGGTGATGGCATTCAACCATCTCATCCTCTGTCACTGCCTTCCCCTCCTACTCTCAATCTTTCCCATCATCAGGGTCTTTTCCTATGAGTTGGCTCTTCACATCAGGTGGCCAAAGTATTGGAGCTTCAGCTTCAGCATTAGTCCTTCCAATGAATATTCAGGGTTGATTTCCTTTAGAATTGACTGGTTTGATTTCCTTGCAGTCCAAGGGACTCTCAAGAGTCTTCTCCAGCACCACAGTTTGAAAGTTATAATTATAACATTCAGTTATAATTCCCATTTTAGAGATGAGGAGACAGAGGCACCGAGAGGTTAAGGAACATGATCCAGATAAAATGGTTGGTGAGGGGAAGAGTGCAGATTTACCCTCATGCCCTTGATTCCAGGACCCATTGTTATAATCATACATATACAAGGCACTCCCTCTTCTGAATACAAACACCCTCTTCCAACAACACAAGAGAAGACTCTACACATGGACATCACCAGATGGTCAACACCAAAATCAGATTGATTATATTCTTTGCAACCAAAGATGGAGAAGCTCTACACAGTCAGCAAAAACAAGACCAGGAGCTGACTGGGGCTCAGATCATGAACTCCTTATTGCCAAATTCGGACTTAAACTGAAGAAAGTAGGGAAAACCACTAGACCATTCAGGTATGACCTAAATCAAATCCCTTATGACTATACAGTAGAAGTGAGAAATAGATTCAAGGGATTAGATGTGACAGACAGAGTGCCTGAAGAACTATGGACACAGGTTCGTGACATTGTACAGGAGGCAGGGATCAAGACCATCCCTAAGAAAAAGAAATGCCAAAAGGCAAAATGGTTGTCTGAGGAGGTCTTATAAACAGCTATGAAAAGAAGAGAAGCAAAAGGCAAATGAGAAAAGGAAAGATACACCCATCTGAATGCAGAGTTCCAAAGAATAGCAAGGAGAGAGAAGAAAGACTTCCTCAGTTATCAATGCAAAGACATAGAGGAAAAAAACAGAATGGGAAAGACTAGAGATCTCTTCAAGAAAATTAAAGATACCAAAGGAACATTTCATGCAAAGATGGGCACAATAAAGGACAGAAATGCTATGGACCTAACAGAAGCAGAAGATATTAGGAAGAGGTGGCAAGAATACACAGAAGAACTGTACAAAAAAGATCTTCACAACCCAGATAATCATGATGGTGTGATCATTGACCTAGAGCCAGACATCCTGGAATGTGAAGTCAAGTGGGCCTTAGGAAGCATCACTATGAACAAAGCTAGTGGAGGTGATGGAATTCCAGTTGAGCTATTTCAAATCCTAAAAGATGATGGTGTGAAAGTGCTTCACTCAACATGCCAGCAAGTTTTGGAAAACTCAGCAGTGGACACAGGACTGGAAAAGGTCAGTTTCATTTCAATCCCAAAGAAAGACAATGCCAAAGAATGCTCAAACTACCGCACAGTGGCACTCATCTCACACGCTAGCAAACAAATGCTCAAAATTCTCCAAGTCAGACTTCAACAGTATGTGGACCATGAACTTCCCAATGTTCAAGCTCAATTTAGAAAAGGCAGAGGAACCAGAGATCAAATTGCCAACATCTGTTGGATCATCGAAAAAGCTAGAGAGTTTCAGAAAAACATCTACTTCTGCTTTATTGACTATGCCAAAACCTTTGACTGTGTGGATCACAACAAACTGTGGAAAATTCTGAAAGAGATGGGAATACCAGACCACCTGACCTGCCTCCTGAGAAATCTGTATGCAGGTCAAGAAGCAACAGTTAGAATGAAACATGGAACAACAGACTGTTTCCAATTAGGGAAAGGAGTACGTCAAGGCTGTATATTGTCACCCTGCTTATTTAACTTATATGCAGAGTACATCATGAGAAATGCTGGACTGGATGAAGCATAAGCTGGAATCAAGATTGCCGGGCGAAATATCAATACCTCAGATATGCAGATGACACCACACTTATGGCAGAAAGCAAAGAAGAACTAAAGAGCCTCTTAATGAAAGTGAAAGAGGAGCGTGAAAAAGTTGCTTAAAACTCAACATTCAGAAAACTAAGATTATGGCATCCGGTCCCATCACTTCATGCCAAATAGATAGGGAAACAATGGAAGCAGTGACAGGCTTTATTTTTGGGGGCTCCAAAATCACTGCAAATGGTGACTGCAGCCATGAAATTAAAAGATGCTTGCTCCTTGGAGGAAAAGTTATGACCAAGCTAGATAGCATATTCAAAAGCAGAGACATTACTTTGCCAACAAAAGTCCATCTAGTCAAAGCTATGGTTTTTCCAGTAGTCATGTATGGATGTGAGAGTTGGACTATAAAAAGTTTGAGGGCCGAAGAATTGATGCTTTTGAACTGTGGTGTTGGAGAAGACTCTTGAGAGTCCCTTGGACTGCAAGGAGATCCAACCAATCCATCCTAAAGAAAATCAGTCCTGAATATTCATTGGAAGGACTGATGCTGAAGCTGAAACTCCAATACTTTGGCCACCTGATGCAAAGAACTGACTCATTGGAAAAGACCCTGATGCTGGGAAAGATTGAAGTCTGGAGGAGAACAGAATGAAAGAGGATGAGATGGCTGGATGGCATCACCAACTCAATGGACATGAGTTTGAGTAAACTCCAGTAGTGGGTGATGGACAGGGAAGCCTGGCGTAGTACAGTCCATGGGGTCACAAAGAGTCGGACATGACTGAGCAACTGAACTGAACTGAACTTCTGAATACCCTTCGAGGCAGCAATTTCATGGGTGGGGAGTTATCCTGAGACAAGAATCAGATAACTACACAGAGGACAATGTTTTCTGCAGCATCAGGTACACAGTAATAATAATTTAAAAAAAAAAAAAAAAACAGAAGCAACTTAAATGTCCATCTACTGGGGATTGCTCAAATCACATATAATGCACCCAAGCCTGGATGCTCTGCTGCCATGAAAGATGATGAGAAATCTATGTTCATTAGCATGGAAAGCTGTGACAGCTAAGTAGAAAAAAGCAAGCCACTCAAGAGCACTCGTAATGCGAGTCTATTTTTGCTTCAATATATATTTAAGTATATATTAAATATATATGTGTGTGTGTGTGTGTGTGTGTGTGCAAATATGCATAGAAATGAGATTGGAAGAAAATGCATCAAAACGTTCGAAGTAGTGTTTCTGGGCAGTAAGATTCTGGACTCTTTCCACTTTCTTTCTCCTTATAATTTTCTGTTTTCCCTATTTTCTGCCATGAGCATGTATTGCTTTTATAATTAGGGGCGGGTGGAGATGTAAAACCCGATTTAGCTCTTTTTCATTTGGAAAAATGTACAACTTGCTTTCTGTACTTCAAGATAAATCGTGTGGGCACCTCTCTGGACCCACAGATAGAAATGAAAGTCTTCTTTATGATTGCTGCATTTGCTCTGGAGTATGGAGGGGCTGCTACTTACTCAACCCTTCCCATTGGGACAGTCAGTGGATGGGGTATCAGCCCTGTGATGGCATGTGGCAAAGCTGAGGGCGTGTTACTGCCATACTTACCTTGTGCTCTGAGCATAGTCTTGCTATAATACCAGACTCCCTCCAAATGCTTGGTTCCCTCACTGTCTTTGAAGAAGCAAACAGCTCTGGGTACCATAGTCACAAAGGAATCGGTTCCACCAATAGCCTGAAGGAGCCCCGAAGCTGATTCTTTCCCAGTCTCAACCCTTGATTTCAGGTGAGACCGCAGCCCCAGTCAATACCTTGATCTCAGCCAGGTGAGAACCTGACACAGAGTCCTGCTAAACCATACCCGACTCCTGACCCAGAGAAACTGTGAGATGATGAATGAGGATTGTTTTTTAAAGTATAGCTGATTTACAATAGTCTATTAATTAGTTTCAGGAGTACAACATTGGGCTTCAGTATTGTTACAGATTATCCTCCATTGACCATTCTTGCAAGACGATGGCTGTCGTTCCCCGTGCTGTACTGTGCATCCTTGTTATGTATCCATTTTATACACGGTAGTGTGAATGCGAATTGTTCTGTGCTGCTGTTTATGGGAAAATGTTATGCGGTAAAAGAGAACTAAAACAAACCGGGTAATTCATTCACCCCACTCAGCTCTGCTAGACAGGGTTGTCTGCTTTTAGCAAACAAAACATGGGATGCCCAGTCAAGTTTGGATTTCGGTTAAACAATGAAGAATTCTGTGCTATGAGTTTGTCTTCTGTCATATTGGGGGCAGATGTACACTAATAAATTATTCACTGTTGAACTGAAATGCAAATTTGCTGAATGTCCTTTCTTTTATCTGGCACCCCTACCGCAGACCCCCAACAGTGGAGAGCTGGGTGTATACTCTTATCTTCTGCTGGAAAGGCCTTCACAGCAAACCCAGGAACACTCTGAGAATAGCCCTAAAAGGTCAGACAGGAAAAGACAAGGACCTAACCCCAAGTTCTTCTTTTGTAACCCCAGATGTTCAACGTCACATCGATGTTCCTAAAGTGAAGCGCCCGTGTGTGTCTGCATGTCAGTTCTCCCCAGCCAGAACATACCTGGAACGTGCCTCCAGGGCTCCCAGCCACAACCACGAGGGCTGTTGTTTCACATGCAATGCCCTCCCGGGCAGTGGGGATAGCCCGACCCCCATGTAACATGACTGAGGGTCTGTGACTCTTGGCACCAAGTTACAAAGGTAAGTAAGATATAGTCCTACCCCTCAAGGGGGTTGTGGCCTAAGAGTCAGAGGGGAAGAGAGAAAAAAAGAGGCAGGGAAAGAGAGGAGGAAGGGAGGAAGGAGGAAGGGGGCAGGAAGGGAAGGAGGGAGGAAAGGGATTCACATGAGCAAAGCTGGACGCAGATGCATCGTTCATAATGGCTGATTGCTGGAAACAGCCCCGCGTGCTTCACAAGAGAAGGGACACTCACTGCGGTGTATTCACATGCTGGAGGGCTACTCAGCAACAGAAGGAACAAACTGCTGACACAAGACAAGGATGGAGGCTTTGATCATAATGTCGACTGAGAAAGCCAGAGACACAGAAAAGAACATCTTGTAGGATCCATTCACATGAAGCTTCAGGACCATCAGCTTATCTATGTGTCAGGAACAGGCTGGGACCCCCTGGATGGGAGGCAGGGGTCTTCCAGGCTGCTGCTCCTATTCTGCTTCTCCATCTGGGTGTTAGCTGCACAGGCGTGTTCACTGTGAAAATTCACTCATCTGGTCAAGTAGGATGTGTACACTTTTCTGTATGTATTTTGTGCTGTGCTGTGCTCGGTCACTTCAGTGGTGTCCGACTCTTTGCGACCTGCGGACCGCAACCCGTCAGGTTCCTAGGTCCATGGGATTCTCCAGGCAAGAATACTGGAGTGGGTTGCCGTGCCCTCCTCCAGGGGATCTTCCCAACCCAGGAATTGAACCCGTATCTCTGGTGTCTCCTGCATTGCAGGCAGGTTCTTTACCCACTGAGCCACCTGAGAAGCCCCATATACATGTTATACGTCAGTAAATAATCTCATTGTAAGAAAAGACGTAGGTTGATCAGCAGGTGGATGGAGATCAGTCTGTCCACTTGACGGAATACGTACCCAGAAAGAAAAAGCAGTGAACTATCGCTCCACACAGCGACATGCCTGAATCTTGGGCTAATTCTGTTGAGTGAAAAAAGCCAGACCCAAAAAAGCACATACTGTATGATTCCGTTTATATAAAACTCCAGAAAAATGCAAAGTAATCTCTGGTGGTAGAAGCAGATCAGTGGCTGTAGAGCAGGAAGAGGGTAAGAAAGATAACCAGGAACTTCCCAGAGGGACAGAGATGTCTGGTCTCATGACGGTGATAATGGTGTCACCAAGGGGTCCCTGGGTCAAAAGGGGTCAAGCTGCACATTTCAAATACTTGGAGTCTATTGTTTGTCAACAACGACTCAGTAAAGCTACTTTTTAGAATAGAGGTAGAAACCCAGGATTTCCCATAGACCGGAGGTGGGGATAAGGGACAAGAGGGAGGTATCAGAGTGACCCCAGACTTGTGGATCTGGAATGGGGGAGGTGAAGCTCCCCAGGACAAACAGTTTTCTGGCCCCAAATGTCAACAGTGACAGACCCCAGTCTAGAGGTAGACCTCTGTGTGTGTGTGTGTGTGTGTGACTGCTAAATCACTTCAGTTGTGTCTGACTCTGTGCAACCCTATGGACTCTAGCCCGCGAGGCTCCTCTGTCCATGGGATTCTCCAAGCAAGAATACTGGAGTGGGTTTCCATGTCCTCCTCCAGGGGATCTTCCTGACCCCAGGATCAAACCCATGTCTTCTATGTCTCATGCTTTGGCAGGCAGGCTCTTTACCACTAATGCCACCTGGGAAGTCCCCTGGGGGTTGAAATTCTGGATCTGCCCCTTCAGAGTGAGAAGAGACAACAGAGGGAGACCTGGGTCAGCTTGTGCCTCCCCTGGGAAGCTCAGAAACCAGGAAAAGAGAGCACGCCTGGCCCCTCAACCCCAAAAGAACAGGCACATTGTCACGTGCCCTGAACGTGTGTGGCTGCCGGTCAAGCTTGTCAGGAGGGTGTGTAACATGATACACAGGGGTCTAAAAATAAATAAATAACTGGAGAGGCCCGAATTAGCCGTCTGATGGTTTTAGCATGGAGATTTGGTACAGCTTGCTCCAAGCATCCTGGTTTCCTTGGATACGTTGGCCACGCATTAGCTGTCTCAGGCCAAAAATAAAAGATTTGCGAGAAAGAAGCCACGGGACATTGTCGCTGCCACTGCTGCTGTCAGGATCACTCGTCATCTTAAAAGACATGACACCCCAGGTTCCAGGGACAGACAAGTGCCTCATTCTCTCTTTGTCCTGATGGCAGGACAGTGCAGCAGCTAACGAGGCTGGATGGGTTGGAATTCCAATCCTGACCCCAGGACAGCTTTTAAGTGCACTATCTGACCTCCCTGAGCCCCTGAGAAGTTGCCTTCTCTGCTCAGCAAAAGGGAAGATGCTCCCACCTCATAAGGTGGCATGGGGTGTCGGCACAGAGTGAGGCCCCAAATCTAGAAACTGCTTGCGTCATCTCCAGAGTATCCAGGCATTGGCGGCCAGCACACAGACTGGACGCCATTAGACGTGCTGTTGGCCAGCCAAGGAGACATATCCTGAACCAGTACATCCCCATGCCCACCCTGGCTGAAGCCAAGGGAGCTGCCCCTTAGATGGGCCTGCCGTCCCCTGCTGCCCCAGGGCCCAGACTCTCCCGGGCAGCTGGTGCTGGCCACAATTATTTGTGCAATAACTCAGGTAGAGATCTGAGAACAGTGCTCAGCACGTAGCAGGAACACAGACTGAATTCATAGTTGCTATTGTTGCGACTATAAGCCAGCCCGTCCAACTGCAGACCCCACACTCTTTCCACAATGCCATCTGCCCTTCTCTCTCTCTCCCTCCCAAGTCCATGTGACCAAAGGATGTCAGGACCCACAGGCCGGAGCAACAGACTGTCCTTGGCCATGAACCAAGGAGCACTGACTGGCCCTGTGGGCAGACACAGTACGGCTTCTACACTGACCAACTAAGGCCTTCCCCAAAAGGAACCAGACCCTCCAGGAAAAGGAAGCCTGGGCCGCCTGCCTGTGCAGAACCAAAGGGAAAAAAAGCCCCCAGTTGTCAAACCAAGAAGCAGTTTTTCTGCTCGTTGGATTCTAGACTTAGAAGCCTTTCAGGACTAATGGGCAAGGCTGGTTCCCTGCTGACCTCAGACAGGTGTTTCCCATCCCCCTACACAAGCACCCCCAGTCATTTGAACCCTGGGACCTCACCAAAGTGGCCACAGCAAATGGCATTCCAAACAGGATGACCCATCCCCACAGGAAAAGGCAGCAGGCTCAGACATCCCCTCCGAGGCCAGTTTGCCTCCTCTCGAGTTCAGCTGACACACAGTCATTTGGCAGCTCTGCTGGGCCTTCTCCGTGCCGGGCAGGAAGCTGGGATCATGCAGCAAGCAAGGCTGACAGGTCCCTTACAGTGGACTTATGGTGTGAGGCAAAGATATGAACAGCAAATACACACATCAACACTCAGGGATTCTTGCTGGTGGTCCAAGGGAAAGAAACAGGGTGATGGAGTAGGACATAACCAGAGGCTGGGGGAAGGCTTCCAAGAGGAGATGATGTTTGAGCTTCACCCCTGAATGACAAGAAGGAGCTGGCCATGAGAAGGCCATGCTCATCAGAGGGAACACAAGAGCCAAGACCTTGGGTTGGGGTGGGGCTTTGGGGGTCATGTCCAAGGTCACGTAGCTGTGGATACTCAGCAAGAAGCAGCAGGAGGAAACCAGGCAGGGCAGGTGATGGGGCAGGTCACAGGCAACTTGAGTGCCCAGCTCTGGATGCAGACTTTGTAGAAATGCAAGAAGAAGCGTCTAAACACTGCAGTGGCCTCTCCCAAGTGACTCCTCACCTGGTGCTCCTGGAGGCCCCTGGCAGACAGGAGGCTTCATCTGTCTCCAAGATTCAACCTGGGGTGGGAGAAAGGTGATCTTCTCGTCCACAGGCAATGCGTTTGGAATCTGATTGCATTGTCTGGCTTTGGGTGAGGAGGAAAGGGTGTAAGATTTGAAATCTGGTCCAGAACGGGCGTTTGTGTTTTTGTGTTTCCCTGACATCTGCTCTTGGAGGCATGAGCAGAGTCGGGGGAACTCAGGAGTCCTTTCTGATCACTGGACCGTGGGTTGCATGAGGTCAGAGACTGCATCTGCTCCATTCAGAACCAAATCAGCAGAGACCCAGACATGGAAGAACAAACGAAGGGAGGAACAGTGGATTCTGGTGTCTGCTGTGGCCGTGCGGGTGGTCTGCAAAACAAACTCAGAGGCTTTCCCACGGAGTGAGCTACATGCCAGGAATCCAAGAACACCTTCTTCAGCAAAGGGAGCCCTGCGTGACAGTGCATAGCCCTGGCAACTTGTGTTCCATTTCAGAAACCAAGGGCTAGTCTCTTAAGAGAAGGGGGTGGTACCAGGTTGAATGGTGGCCCCAAATTCATGTCCACCTGCAATCTCAGAATGTGACTAAATTTGGAAATATGGTCTTTTATCAGATCTTGTTAGCTAAGATGAAGTCCTACTAGATTAGGAAAGATTATGAGCTCAGTTGTGTCCAACTCTTTGTGACCCCATGTACTATATAGACTGCCAGGCTTCTCTGCCCATGGGATTCTCCAGGCAAGAATATTGGAGTGGGTTGCCATTCCCTTCTCCAGGGGATCTTCCCGACCCAGGTTAGGGTGAGTGCTAAATCAGATGACTGGTGTCCTTATAAGGCTACTTTGGGACTTCCCTTGTGGTCCAGCAGTTAAGGCTCCCCACATCCACTCCAGTGGGCACAGGTTCAATCCCTGGCCAGCAAATAAATAAATACTCAGATAACATTTTTTTTTAATCCTTTAAAAAAAGAAGAAGAAGAAGGCCACCTGAAGACAGCAGAGATTGGCGTGGCTTCTATAAACCAAGGACGCCAAGGGGTGTCGGCAATCACTGGAAGCCAGGATAAAGGCCCCTGAGCCCCAGAAGCACTCCGCTGCTGATGCCCTAATCTTGATCTTCTGGCCTCCAAAGCCATCAGAAAATATATTTCGGTTGCTTTCAGTCCCCAGAAGCAAGGACTCTTTTGCATGCCCTCACTCCTGCCCACAGTGGCTGATGAAATACAGAGCTGTGTGGTCCAGCATTGGAAAAACAGCGTTCCAAACCTTTCGCATTCATTTCCCGGGGCTGCCCGAACAAATTATCACAAATTTGGTGGCTTCCAGTAAGAGAAATTCTTCCTCTCACTGCCCTGGGGACCAGAAGTCTGAAATCAGTAAGTATCACAGGGATGAAACCAAAGTGTCCTGGGGGCCGGGCTCCCTCCAGAGCCTTGGGCAAATGGGATCCTGCCTTTCCAGCTTCTGGTTGCCATGCTGTGCTGAAGCTTGTGTCTGAATCACTCCAGTCTCTGCCTCTGAGGTCACATGCCTTCTCTCTGAGTGTCACCTCTCCCTCTGCCTCTTGTGACACCTGTGATTATGCTGGGCCTACCTGGATAACCCACACTAACTGTCCCGTCTCAAGATCCTTAACTTCCTCATATCTGCAAAGAGTGGATGGTTAAGTGACATGATTTCCAACAAGGTGCATGGCTGGCATCCCTTAATTAGATGACCATCCTGGAATCCCCCGCAGCCACATTCTAGGACAGATCTGAGAGGGACCCTACCCCAAAGGCCTAGGAAAAAAAAGTGATTCCTGGGAGCCAGCAAAGGTCCACTTGGAATAGAGAGCTCACTGCCATCTTCCACCAGGAGACCTGAGGGGCCCTGGGAATGTGGGGAGTGGGGAACACGAGGCAAGCTAGGCGTCTTTGCCCCTAGGACACAGCACCAGCTCAGCTCTTACCCAGGATGGTCTGATCCTTTGATTTATCAGGAACAGTCAGAAATGCAGGTTTTTTAAGGTGAAATATCCTCATTGTTAAATAAGTAACTAACTTAAAAAAATTTAAAGCGTTCTGTAAATCAAGCAAGACACATCCAATAGGTAGCACCAGTTCCCAACGTCTCCTGTTGACTGGGTCCATTAGAACCCAGCCAGCATTTAGGAAGGTCATCTCTGGAGCAGTCCAGGAGGAGAGTTAACAGCTGAGGCCTTGGAGACAGATGGACTCAGGTTCAAATCCATCTTTCACCAGCTGTGTGAACCTCAGGCAAGCTACAATTTCCAAGCCTCAGTGTTCTTATCCATAATATGGGGTGATAAAATGAACCTCCCCAGGATTGGGATTAACATATACTCACTACTATATATAAAATAAGTAACTAATAAGGGCCTACTAGGTAGCACAGGCGGAGAAGGAAATGGCACCCCACTCCAGTACTCTTGCCTGGAAAATCCCATGGACGGAGGAGCCTGCTGGGCTGCAGTCCATGGGGTCGCTAAGAGTCGGACACAACTGAGCGACTTCACTTTCACTTTTCACTTACATGCATTGGAGAAGGAAATGGCAACCCACTCCAGTGTTCTTGCCTGGAGAATCCCGGGGACAGGGGAGCCTGGTGGGCTGCCGTCTATGGGGTCACACAGAGTCAGACACGACTGAAGCGACTTAGCAGCAGCAGCAGCAGGTAGCACAGGGAACTCTACTCAATACTCTGTAATGGCCTATATAGGGAAAGAATCTTAAAAAAAGAGTTGATATAATTTTATGTACAATTGATTCACTTTGCTATACAGCAGAAGCTAACACAACATTGCAAAGCAGCTATACTCCAATAAAAAAGTTTTTAATTAAAAAAATTAAAATTAATTAAAAAATTAAATCAACCTCCCTGGGCTGTCGGAAAGTTCACATTGATATGGTACAGGTATAAAACCCCCAGCACAGGGCCTCCCACAGTGAATGGGCTATAAGGGTTAGGAGTGATTGTTGTGTTTCTGAGATGCATTCTTTTGCATATTTTAATCATTCATAGCCTGGGTCAGGAAGATCCCCTGGAGGAGGAAATGGCAACCTGCTCCAGTATTCTTGCCTGGGAAATCCCATGGACTGTGGAGCCTGGCGGGCTACAGTCCAGCGGGTGGCAAAGAGAAGGACACAACTGAGCAACTGAGCACACACACAATCATTCACACATTTGGCTGCAACCTACAATCACTGTGTACATTTAAAATCTGATCTGACCCCCTTCACTCCCTCAAAGATGTTCTTCAATAGTTCGTGTGACTTTAAAAAGATCGGATACCTTCCTGTTCAAGATGTGGAAATGAAGATCATGTTGGGAGAGATCAAGGACTTAAGACCCAGTTGGGGAGACGAGTGTCCAGGAAGAAGCCGGGGCTTTCCCTGCTCTGAGATCTGTCCTGTTCAGAGTCTCAACAGTCACTCAGATGAAGTTCATGCTTGTGAAATCTGCAAGTGATCCCAAGGGGGACGGGAGCTCTGGGGCGGGTGTGTGAACCTCCAGGGTTCAATGTCAGTGGTCAGAAAGGAACAGCAACTGTGAGTTCTGGCACTCAACTTCCTTAGGTCAGTTCCAAAAGTCAAGCGTGACGTCACTAGGAGAGTGCAATTAAAACAGCGGCAATGTGGAGCGTCCACGAGGCTGTGAAATCCCGGCAAGACTCATGTGACTGCTTCTGGGAGTACACATTGGTACAATCAGCTCAGGAGACTGTTTGGCAATAAACACAGGCCCACCTCTGACCCACATCCCCACTCATGGCAATGACCCCAGGTTAATGAGTGCATGTGTGCGGTGAGCACACCGAGACAGTTCCAGTTCCCCACAGCAGCCCTGCCTATAATGCCAACAGCTGAAAACAACCAAAATGAACAAGAGAATCAACATGAGAACCGCGGTGTGTTACAACTGCTACAGAGCAATGAAAAGGAACAAACCACGATTACACCAATGAGGATGAGGCTCCCAGACTTAATGGTGAGTGAAAAGGTCAGACACAAAAGAGTGTGACTGTAGGATCCTGTTTATATGATGTCTGAAAACAAGTGAAGCATATCCTCAGAGGAAGAAGGTAGAATGACCGCTACCACTGCAAGAGAGTGGGGTGGGTGGTAACCGGGATGGGACTGAAGGGAACTTTCTGGACTGGTGGGTGGTGGTTACATGAATGTGCATGCTCAGTCTTTAAGTCGAGTCCAACTCTTTGCAACCCCTTGGACTAGAGCCCACCAAGCTCTTCTGTCCACGGAATTTCCCAGGCAAGAATACTAGAGTGGGTTGCCATGCCTGGGTTGCCGTGCCCTCCTCCAGGGGATCATCTCAGATCAGGGGTTGAACTCCCGTCTCCTACAGATTCTTTACCACTGGGCCACTGGGGAAGCAGTGTTTACATAGGTGTACACAACATAAAAGGTCATTCAGCTATAGACTTTGGATCTGTGCACTTTGCTCTAGATATATGTTCTATCATAACAGACAAAAAGTTAAGTGTGGAGAGCCAGCAGATAGATGTAGGGCAGGTAGCTGGGTAGGATCTGTGAACCAGAACTCCCAAGGAAGTATAGACCATGCCTGTCAGTGCCTTCCCCTGGGTGCAGCTGGAAACTCTTCTTACTCTGTCCTGCAATAGGAGGCAGACCTCCTACTGCAACATGCAGATCTGCAGGACATTACAGGACTGGGGACCACCCATGGGAGCAGGGCCCACTCCATGGGGTGTGAAGGAGTGCAGTTAGAAGGAATTTTTGAACTCTGCAGTCATCCCCTTGACACTCTTACTAAGTTTTGAACCAGGGGCCCTACATTTTTAGTTTGCATTGGACTCCACAAATTATGTAACACATCTTGAACGGGAAGCTGTTATGTGTATCTGGGTCCTTGATTTCTGAAGGGCTGTTCCATGGAAAGAGAAGCACACATTTGGTGTCAGGAGTATGAAGTTAAGGAAGTTATAGAGCAACTGAGACTCGGCTTGATGTAAGGAAGAACTTCCTGCCAGTGCCAGTGCCTCCTAAAGAAAGATCAGCAGCCTGTTTGATGAACACTGACTGAGTGCCAAGCATCTTCCCTGCATCATCTGACTCTTCACAATAACCCTGTGATCAGGGACTATTGTTATCCCCATTTTGCAGAAGAGGAAACAGAAGCAGGTTGTTATGGTTGAGCAACACTCAATGGTTGGCAGTGAAGCTGGGATTCAAATCCAGGGTTAACTAAGCCAGCGCTGGCATTCACTGCCAGAGTTTTCAGAAATTCCAGCTGAGGGCTGCACAACTGAGGGCCTTTCAGCTTTGGGAGGTGCAGAACTTCAGGGCTCAAGGTGGAAATTCCCACCTGAGTGCCAGCCCAAGGAGACTGGTCTTCAGGTGCTGGGCCTCATCTGGGGCCTGCCTTCATGGTTAAAAAAGGGGCTACAGACTCAGATACTGGTAGGGACATGTTAATAAAGGCAGACACGTGTGATACAATAGAGAGGGGTGGACACCATGGCAATTTAGAAAATTTTAGAAAAATTGTAACAAACATTAGGCAGGCAAAACCTAAAGCACTTCTGCAGGCTGCCCACAGGTCACCATTTAGTGATTGCTGGTTTAGACTACCAGCCCCATGAGGGTCTGTCATCAATGTACCCATGGCCCAGCCCAGCACAGGGCCTGACATGCCCCAAAGGCAGCCTCTCTGTTCACCCCTCTCTGACCTCTGCCACACAGCAAAGCTGGGCTATTCTGCACAGGGCAGGATGCCAGCTCACCTGGCTATGCCACGCACACCTGATTCCTACTTCCTCCCTTTTCTCTGGATTCCCAGGAGCACAGGGATGATTTATGAGAATTTTCTTAGGAAAGAAAGACAAGTACTGGATAAATATTGGGATGGCACAGTGGTTAAGATCAGGGCCTCTTGAATCTAACCCTATCACCACCTAGCTATAGGATCTTAGAAAATACCTGGCCTCCCATTGCTTTGGTTTTCCATATCTGTAGAATGGGAATAATAATAGTACTTAACCTACTTCTTTTATGACTATTAAGTTACATAAGACATGTAATTTTGTAACCATTAAATGAATAATACACAGCTAGTGCCCAGAACGCATTTAATAGTCATTTAATCAATGATAAAATCAATTGTTCTTTATTCCACAAATAGCTACCATTTGTCAAACCGACTACGTGGCAAGCACTGTGCTAAAAACTGGTCTCTGAAGTATTATTCCACAAGTACAGACTGAACATGAACGTGGGGCGAACCCTTCACAAGACACAGGGTATCTCCTCATCACTCACTGTCCCGTGAAGCTCACATCTTCTTAGAGGAACAGAGTAAGAGCTATGGAGAAGAGCAGCATGGAGGTAGCGATAAACCACTTGCCGGAAATTACACAGAAGCGTGGATTCTTTGGGTGTCTCTCATGGGCCCTGCCTGGCAACACGGTAGATGGTAGCAAACATCAGTCCAGTGAACGAATACCACTGGATACTCACAAGATCCTATAAGGTACCTGCTGATACAAACAGCTGCGGTGAGGCTGAGCACCAGGCCCACGTCGCAGGAGGCATGGAGGGTGGCACCCATGCACACCCTCCAGGGTAGAGCGCTCTCTCCCCTAAGGCTCAGTCGCTGCCACCGCCCTTCCCTTGTGCCACCACGTGGATTTAAAACCCACGCGGCCACCCGGCTCCTGCCCCTCTTCCGCCATTGGGCAAGGCCGCCCGCACTTGTGTCCAATCGAATAGGGGCTCCCAGAATGCAAACTTGGGATTGGCTCGTCCGCTGTGTCATTTCGTGCTGCTCCTGACGTCAGCGGTGTCTGGCACCCCCGCCTCTTCCGCGTCTTAACTGGAGTTAAAGGAGCCGCACGGGAGAAGACGTGCATGTTGCTTCAGAGGCACTTTCAAGTAACCTTTAAATGTTTTTTTAAAAAATAACGTTAATTGTAAAAAATACAGCAAACCATATAAGAGAAATGTTAATTTCACTTAATCCATTACATAAAACTAGCTGCTGTTAACATTTTGGCATGTATCATTTAGTCTTTTTTTCTAATAATATAATTTTATTTGTACAAAACTGGGATCAGTTCTGAAGCCCATTTTAAAATTTACTTTAAAAGAAGTCCAAGAAGGGCTTCTTTCTATATTGTCAAATAATCTTTGAAAGCATGTTTTAAACAGTTGTGTTATATTTGGTCTTCATGATTCAACCAATCCCTTATATTTTTTTCTTAATTTCATTGAATTTTGCTTTTCCAAATGAAAATAAATAGGATCAAGTTCTCTGATTATTTCCTTAAAATATGTTGTAGAAATGGAATCAGAGGGTGAGGACATTCATCCTTTAAGGCCTGATGCATATTGCAAAATTGTCTTGCGTACATTCATTCAGCAGGTATGTACTGAGCCATTATACCTGCCAGTTCCTGCTGTGGATACAGCAAAGAACAAGACATACGTAACCCATACCTCTTTCAAAAGTACTGCGCCAGTTTCATCACCTCTGAAGCCAGCATTGTGTTCCTAAGCCCAGGGCTCCCTGTGCAGAGGGGAAGAGGTTCTGTCTCCAGCTCCAGCACAGGGTCTGCAAATGGAAGGCTTAGAGCGTTTTCTGGGTGCCACATCCTTGGGTGGTGGGGGCCTGTTGGGGTATAATGATGCCCCATTCCTCTGGATTCCAACGGTTCCTGCCTGGTGTTCTGGAGGTCTTGGGGACCTCTGAGTGTCCCTTCCTGGGACCAAACATGGAGGACGTGCAGGGACAGTCCAGCGAGAGACACTGAACAAAGCAACTCACAAAGTCATTTTAAAATTACAATTTGGGCTAACTTCTCCAAAGGGAAGGAGGGTATTCTAGGGTTCACTGGGGTTTTGTATGGAACAGGGAGTTCCTGCAGCACAGAGCATGAAGTAATAACAACAATTAACTTTGGGGGACTTCCCTGGCAGTCCAGGGGTTAAGACTGCCTTCCAATGCAAGGGGTATGGGTATGATCCCTGGTTGGGGAGCTAAGATCCCACATGCCTCATGGCCAACCCCCCACCCCCCAAATCATAGAACAGAAGCAATATTGTAAGAAAATCTCAATAAAGACAAAAAAATGGCCCGCATTAAAAAAATAATAATAAACTTTTTTCAAGAGTCTCTTCCCAGCCAAGCCTGGGAGTTTTCGTATTTAATCCTCCCAATAGTGTTATAAGTTCCTTGATGGTCTTCGTTTTAAAGGTGAGGAAACTGAGGCCTGGAATCATTAAGTAATGTTCCCAATCAAGGCCTTGCAGTTAGCAGCGGTGGCCTATACCTAATGTGACCCCAGTTTTGGGCATGCAGAGTCCAGTCCTTGGGGAATGAATCACTGAATGATTGAGCCCCCAGAGGGTAAACTCTGCCCAGGCAGAGCCTGGCTTGCCATGGGCACCTTGTGGCATGGTCTCTGTGTGCCAGGTAGGGTGCCCATCGTCAGCCCAGCCCAGTTAGGCAGACACAGTCTTCCCAGCACCCTCTGCAACTAGCCTGGCTGATACCCTCATACCTGCTTCCTTCTTCAGCAGCCCCCACCCCCCAAACCCAGCAGCAGAATGCCACCACCCAACCTGGCACAAAGGCCTTTTATGCCACCAAGCATCACAGGTTTACATTATTAATCACTCCTGACAACAGTGAAATGTATGGCTCTTGAGAACAGAGACACAGAACATTTCTGCTCCAGTATTTCTGGTCCATGAAATCAACTTGAATGACAGACAGTTCTTTCTGGAAGTGTTTCAGACATGAGTTGAACATCTGGAATCTTCCAAACCCCTCTCAGGCACAGCCTGCAGCAGGGAAGTCTATATACTAAGCTATTTAAGGTAACCAAAGGTTCTGCAGGGCTGGGAGTTGGGAGCAGGATGCTGGCTCAACCTGGCCTTGCTCCAGCAGCTTGCCCTTAGCCAAGTCATGTCCCTGCCTGGGCCTCAGTTTACCCACCTATCAGAAGACACAACGTAACTCAAATGTTTCCTTCTGTCCTTTCCTTCAAGCCCATACCTCATCTCCTTGCCTTGGTCCCAAAGCCCTGCCTTCTCTATGGAAACCAGTTCCCTGTGGGAAATGAGAAACTGGACGGAAGAGAAAGAAGTGACTCCTCTAGTTGCATCTGTGACCAATTTAGCAGGGCTCCTTTGGCTTGTTGCTTGAGAGCTCGATGATGTGACATCTGTCCAGGAGCTGAACTCCTGTATCAGCAGCTAAGCACACAAACCACAACCAACAAAACATACAACATACACACACCCATCCTAGCACGAGTATGCACAGGGATACACCCCACACATGTGCAACAAATACAAACACACACAACACACAGACCACACAGATACACACACACCCTCCTCACGTCTTTTTTTTCTTAAATCTTTATTTTTTTATTTGACTGTATTTAGTCTTAATTGTGGCATGCAGGATCTTCGCTGAGACATGGGGCTTGTCTCTAGTTGTAGTGCACGGGCTCCAGAGCATGCAGACTCAGCAGTTATGACATTCAGGCTTAGTTGCCTTGTGGAATGTGGAGTCTTAGTTTCCCACCCAGGGATCGAACCCATGCCCCCTCATTGGAAGGCAGTCCCTTAACCACTGGACCACCAAGGAAGTCCCTTCACATCTTTATGGTTACCACATCGGGCTCTGGTACCAGGCAAGCACTCTTTCTTGGTAGGCGCAGACCAGGTTTCTGGCTTCCGGATACTAAGTTAGAAGCTTGCAGTAGGTGGGCAAAAGGAGACTGGGAGTGGAGCGGGTGAGCAAGCTGAGGAGATAGCCTGTCAGGAAGGGGGCCTCACGTGTGACTTATCTGTTTACATATGCAGATGCCTGCATGCGAGCCAAGTCGATTCAGTCGTGTCTGACTCTTTGTGACCCTATGGACTGTGGCCCTCCAGGCTCCTCTGTCCATGGGATTCTCCAGGCAAGAATATTGGAGTGGGTTGCCATGCCTTCCTCCAGGGGATCTTCCTGACTCAGGGATCAAACCCAAGTCTAGTCTCCTGCATTGGCAGGTGGATTCTTTACCTAGTGCCACCTGGGAAGCCCCACAGATGCAGATACTGCTCATTTACTCTGCAGACATTTGCCAGCTGCCCACTGCATGCCAGACCCTGACCAATGGACTCACCAGAGTCTCATGGGGGACAAGCCAGAATGCCCTGCCCATGTGGCATTGCCAGTGAACAGTAAGCAGTTGCCAGACAGTGAACATGCAAACACATGTCCGATGTTGCTGGTCACTATGCTAAGACCTTGAAACACTCCCCAGACCCACATCCTATGAAATCCTGTTCCTGCCCTGCTTAAGGGCAGATGAAACGTGGCTTCAGTGAGGAGATGTGGGCTGCAAAGTTCATCCAAGTGGGATTTCGGCAGCAGGCAAAGGAAGCCTGTATGAAGCCCAGGGAGCAGTGGTGACCCAGTCCAGTGGGAAAGGCAGGGCAAACCCAGGCAGAGGTAATGAGGATGGGGCAGAGGAGCAGAAACACTACCTGCTGAGGTCAGTCCACGGGCTGTAGGGCCAAAGTCCCTGAATTCACATTCTGCTCCACCTCCCTCCTAGGTCCACTAGCCTCAGTGTCCCCACCCACCCAATGGGAATGCCATTAGCTTATACTTCACAGGACTGCTGTGGGGATCCAGAGGACTGAGTCCTGGCTCCCTGTAGGATTCTGATGCATATTTGTCGAGTGATTAAATGGACAAATATGAAGTGGCCAGAAGAGGTCCTGGCACACAGGCAGTTTCCAATAAATGCTCTTATTAGTGTTTAAAAGCAAAACAAGACCAAAAAAATCATAAAAATACAAAGTCCCAAAATACTAATTTGGGAACATCAACAGGCCCCTTAAACCACCAGCAGGACTAAGGGGTAGGGAGCTGGGGGAAAAAGTGACTCAGCCGGAAGGGGTTTCCAAAGGTGGTAAGTTAGGAGTAGAAGTGGTTAAACCACTTCAGGCCATTGGAGACTGCTTCTGAAAAGGCAGCTCTGTCCCACAGGCCTGGGGGTGGCAGGAGGTGAGAGGGCAAAGCTGGACCGCAGAGGCTGGGATCTGCCTGGTCCCCTCTGTCCGCTGTCAAAGCAGGCCCCAGCAGGCACGGTCAGGACACGGCCAGCCACCCTCAGCCACAGCCAAAACCCACGCTGGCTTTCTTGGTCCCCGACTGGCTGCCAACCTGGGCCTGGCACCTAAGCAGGCCGTCTGCAGGATTTGCCGGGCCCTTTGTTCAAAAATGATCAATTAGGAAGAATTTCAAGATGGTGACAATAGAACATCAAACCAAGCACAGGCCCTTCTGAGCATGAGACACTGGCACCTGGTTGGGTTGCACACCTGTGAAGCTGTGTGCACGAAGCCCAGCCCTCTAGTGGGAGCGAGGCCTCCTTACTGGCCTGGACCACGCGGTTTCTATCTGAAAACCTCCTTGTGGCGGATCCAGCCCCTGCTCAGGGCAGACAGCAGCATGTGCTGTTTGGAGGCCCTGAAACACCTGTGCCCAGCGGCTGTCTGGGAACACACACCCATTTCACAACCCCACCACCTGTAACTGGGTTGGGAAATGTGTTCTAAGTCCCAGATTTCCTTTAGTTCCTCTTCCACCAAGAACTTTGGCCGGGGCACTTGCTGTCCCCAGCCTGGGGTTCCTTCCCTGCTGTCCCACTCTGCCGAGGGGCCATCTGACCCCTTGGGATCCAGCTGCATCCAGGATGAGTCCTTTTGTTCCTTTCCGACTCTTGTCCCTCTGAAACCATTGCCTGGACTTATATGTTTACAAATCTGTTGTCTGTCTCACCTGCAAGCATCTGAGCCTCAGGAGGCCCCTAGGAAGATGCTCCATAAAGATGAGTTGAATGAAACTCCACCTCCTCTGAGTGGGCTACTCTGATTCCTAACCCAGCCTCTATCTCACTGTTACCATGTCTGATGTAACTTAGTTTAGCTATGGGTTTGCATGCCTGTTTATAGTCTCTCTTGCCCACCGCCCCCCCACACCCACAATGTCACATGAGGGTGGGGAGTTTGTTTTTCTATTTTTTTATTTATGGCCGTGCTGGGTCTTTGTAGCTATGTGAGCTTTTCTCTACTTGGGGCGAGTAGGGGCTGCTCTTAGTTGCTCTGTGCAGGCTTCTCATTGCAGTGGCTTCTCTTGTTATGGAGCACAGCCTCAAGGGTAAGTAGGCTCAATAGTTTCGGCTCCCAGGCTTTAGAGCACAGGCTCAATAATTGTGGTGCTCAGGCTCAGTTGCTCCATGGCATGTGGGATCTTCCCAGACCAGGGATTGAACCAGAGGCCCTTACATTGCAAGGTGGAGTCTTTACCCCCAAGCCACCTGGGAAGCCCCGGGAGTTTGTTTGGGTAGCTGCCCTGTGTCTACTAGATCCAGTACAGTGCCTGGCACTGAAGAGGGGCACAAAGGAAGGAAATTCTTTCCCCAGCTTTCAGTCTTCTTCCCACGGACTCAGGCTGGTCCCACAGAGGTGGGCCACCTCCCGCTTCCAAGAGGGCAAGTTCTCCCACCCTGCCCACATCACCTCATCCCCTGCCTGATCCAATAGTGGGCTCTGCCCTTCCTCATCACTGAATTCCCAGCATTACGTAGGGCTGTGCCTGGCACACATAGGGTTGCCAGATTTAGCAAATAAAAACACAAGCCATCCAGTTAAATTTAAATTTCAGATAAGCAACACATAAATGTTTAGTGTAAGTATGTCCCAAATACTGCACAAGATACACTTATACAACAAGCTGTTCATGGTTTGTCTGACATTCACATTGATCTATCTGGCAGCCCCACGCACACATGAACTTCCGTGAGTGTGGGTAGTCAGGTGCTTGCTTCTTCCAGAGCACCTCTGTCCCTGCCTGCTTCCTACTCAGCCAGGGGCCCTGTCATCGTGGGAAGACTTTCCAGTTGTCAATGCCCTCATCTGTAAAAGAGAAAATAATATCATACCAGTTCCTCCCCTCCCAAGATTCTATGAGGATTAACTAGCCTAACTGCTAATATATAGATTGCTGGTGGCTCAGACAGTAAAGAATCTGCCTGCAGTGCAGGAGACCTGGGTTCGATCCGTGGATTGGGAAGATCCCCTGGAGAAGGAAATGGCTACCCACTCTAGTATTCTTGCCTGGAGAATCCCATGGACAGAGGAGCCTGGCGGGCTACAGTCCATGGGGTCGCAAAGAGTCAGACATGACTGAAGTGACTGAGCATGCATGCATGCTAATATATATTCAAACCTCTTCTTACCAACTTCAAAGCCACTGCCTCCTTCACCTCTTTGGATCACCCCAGGCAAAGACACTATTAGCATTCCCATTGTGAAGAGAAGGAAAGTGAGGCGGAGAGGAAGGTACTCACTGAGGTCACATGACTGTGTTCCCTCATCTTTGGAGGTGCAGTTGCCACTTAGGCCTCCAGGCAAAACTCACTTTGCAACCAGGACGGAGACCAATAACTCGTCCCCGGTGACACCATCAAAACAGCATGCTCACAGTGTAGGTGCTCATTAAATGTTCCCGTGCTGTTGTCCCAGACAGATCAACCAGGGGTTGATATTGTGGATTTGTTTTTTTCATCCACCGAATTAACTGGCTATTTTTGCCAGCCAGACGTTTAACCTGGATTGTATAAGATGCTGCCCCATTTCCAAGACAATCAACCTGTGTGATTCTTGTGGCCGGACAGGCCAGATCAGCTGCAAGACTTCAGGAGGGTAGAGACAGCCGCTCCTGGCCTCAGCCAATTCCTGGCACTCAGGGCTCGCTACGGCTCAGGGAATGTCTGTTGTTTGAATGACTCAAGGAATGGCTTAAAGGAGGGGAAATGCTGGTGACCCCCTGTGGCCTGACACGTGAATGGGGCTCAAGGTCATTCCCAGGCCCTGACAACATTCTCACTACCTCCCCCCGCAAGCCCTGCCCCCAAGGAATGCTCAAGACTCTCCTGCTTTTCCTCCAAGCTGCTGAAGTTAAACTGCAGCAAGACCTTCCCCCTCCTTCCTTAGACGTGTTGGTGAGACCTGCCTCTTCTTTAAGGGAGGGGCTGAGACTGCCATGAGTCTGTGACACAGGTCCCCTCCATGGTAAGTCCTGAGCAGGCCCTCCCTTCCAGGGCCCTGGGCTTGGCTTCCTCACCAGCAAGTCACCCTGAGCTTGAACCCTCTAGAAAAAGCTTACAGCTTGTGCTAAGAAAGCAAGAGGCATCACTGTGCCCAGTTGCAGAAGAGAGCTCACCACTTCCTGAGCTGGCTTTCCCTGAGTTCTGCGAGATACAGCTATGGTTCCATAACTTTTAAGCCTCCCCCCACCAAGCTGCCCGCCTGGTCCCTGCCCGCCCTCGCCTCCCCCACCCCCCACCCCCGGACCAATGCAAAAGTTGTCTCTGCCTATTAAAAAAATTCTAGGCAGTACAGGGATATGTGGAGGATATTTCAAGAACTAAAAATATTTGGAGTAGGGGGTCTGACCTGGGTTCAGCTTAGAACTCCTCCATTGTGTGACACCCCCACCCCACCAGTTTCCGTATCTGTAAAATGGGAACAATAATATACCTGCCCCTCAGAGTAGGTGTCAGATTGCCTTCTTGTTTGGTAAGTTTCTGGCACAAGGTAGTAAGTACTTGTTAAATAAATAGAGACTCAGGGCAGGGTCTAGGAGAGGATACACCGAATTGTTGAGAGGATGGAGGTGTGCCAGGCAGGGGGGCCTCTTACATAATATTTTAATATCTTTTTAATTCCAGGAGACTATGTTCTTGTAGCACTTGTGTAATTAAAACTTGAAATAAAAGTACACCCCCACACTTCCTCCCCCGTCTTTAGAACTCCGGAGCCGCTTCTTCCCCATCGCCCACCACAGGCCAGTGGCCCTTTGGGCAGCAGACGTAGGATGTGGATTCGCCCCGGGCCTCGCTGGCCGGGACCGTGCAAGTCCCCGACACGTATTTACATGACAAGGGTTCCCGGGCATTTCTCGGAGCAGTCCGGGGCGTGTCTACAGGAGTTCTAGTTTTCCCCAGTCGACCTCCTCTAGGTCGAGATAAATTGCGCGGGGGGCGCAGTGGGCTTGGGGCCTCTTGGAGCTGCAGATCTGGAATCGGGGAGTTGACTGCGAAATCAGGTAACGGATGATCTGAAGGGCTCCCCGCCTTTCCCTAATTTCCCTTGCCCTGAGTCCGAGGGACCTCGTGCTCCTTTGAAGGGGGACAAGCTTCCCCCCAAAGCCTCGGTCAAGGACCCCGAGGCCCGGGTTGTGGGGAACGCACCCACAAAGGCTGGGACCCAATCCCGCTCTCCCGGGCCTGGCCTGAGCGGGTCAGAGCTTCCAAACTGACCGCCGTTTGGGAAGGGACGCTGCACCCTTCTTTCGCCTCGCGGGTCCCGGGTCTACGCGGACCGCCTTGCTCTGGCCCTTTAAGAGCCCGCCCCCTTCCCCGTTACCCCGCCCCGCGGCCCGGGGAGGGGGTGCGGGAGAACCTCGGCGGGGATTGGCGCAGCGCGCGCCCCCTCCCCGGCCCCCGCGCGGTGGGAACCGGCAGCCCCGTCTAGCGCTGACGTCAGACCGTCTGCCTGCCTCCGACCGCGGTCTCGGAGCGAAACCCGATCTCCTTGGACTTGAATGAGGAGGAGGAGGCGGCGGCGGCGGAGGCGCTCGGCTGGGGGAAGCTAGCAGCAGAGGCTCAGCCCCGCCGGCAGCGCGCGCCCCGGCTGCCAGCCCATTTCCCGGACGCCACCCGCGGGCACTGCGGACGCCCCCGGGGCTGCGGAGGGGCAGCCGGGGGGGCGCAGAGGAGCGCGGCCCCGAGCACTGAGTCCCACGGCTCCCCGGTAACTTGGCAGCGCCCGGAGCCCGGCTAGCCGGGGCGCGCCTTCCCCGCCGCGCGCCTCCTGCATGCGGGGCCCGAGCGCCGGGCGCCGGCCGGAGCCCCCCCCGGCCGCCCCCGAGCCCCCTGCGCCCCGCGACGCTCCGCCGCGCCGTCCATGCACCGCTTGATGGGGGTCAACAGCACCGCCGCCGCCGCCGCCGCCGCCGGGCAGCCCAATGTCTCCTGCACGTGCAACTGCAAACGCTCTTTGTTCCAGAGCATGGAGATCAGTGAGTGACCCCGCGCCCCCCTCCCCGGAGGCCCCGTCAGGTTCGGACCCCGAGTCGAGATGCAGATGCGGGCGGGGGCCCGGGCCGTGCGCGCCCCCTCGGGCTGTGCGCCCTGCGCCCCGGCTGCGCCCGCCGCGCCCCGGGCGCGCCCTCCCGGCTCGCGGCAGCTGGCGGCCGGCCCGGCTTTGTCCCGCGGCGCTGAGAGCCTGGCACGGCCCCCGCTGCCCGCGCCCCGCCCGCCGGGACTCGGACCCGGGGCCGAGCGGCGCAGAGGGCGGCAGGGCGCAGTGCGCGGGAGGGCTGGGGCGGGTGGATCCGTGAAGTTTCCATTTTATTTCCCAAAGGGGCAGTCGCAATGGAGCAATTAGGCCGGCTCTTTATCAACTTTGGCTTGGGGGCAGGGGGGGGAGTCCGGCGTGTGAGACACTGTCTGGCCTGCGCGGTGTCTGGAGCTCCGGGTGTGTGTCTGGAGTGTGCGTGGCGCTGTGGGTCTCGGTCTATGGGAGTGGGTTTCCGTGCCGTCCGTGGAGTGTGCTGTGACTGTGTGTCTCTGTCTGGGTCTCGGCTTCCCTGTCTGTGTGTCTGGCTGCCCCAGGAGTGTGTGCCCGAGTCTTCTTGGTCTCTGAGTCCCTCTGTGTCCGGGTCTGGGTACCTCTTTTGAGTGTGTGCGTCTCTTTGAGGGTCTGGGGACCATTTGTGTCCAGGTTTCCGAGTCCAGGGCTCAGCGCTGGCGAGACGTGGATCCTGAGTGTGTGTCATTGTGTGAGTGTCTGTGTCCCCGACGCACCTATAAATAGCCTCTGTCTGGACAGCTTGGCTCAGTCTGGCTGGGACGGTGGTTACAAATGAGTCAAAGTTTGGGGCTGTCTGTATTTGGGACTGCCTTGCTCCGAAAGGGGGAGGTAGACTTAGGGTGGGGAGGGGGGTGTTTGAAGCTTGATGCTGACTGGCCCTGCACTCGGAGGAGTTGAGAGGGGAATAAGCCTGGAGTCCCAACATCCGTAGCCCACCCAGGTGGGCTTTGGTCTAGGTGGTGAATTGACTGCCACCGCCAGGGGACTGTCTTCTAGCCTATACTCCCTACCCCCGCCCATCCTTTTGGGGACCTCTTGCCTCTCTGAGCTTCAGATTCCTAGTCTTTGCCCCCAGTCACTCCAGGCGGGGGTGGCACACAGCCCTTCCCTGCAAGGGCCAGCCTTCCAGCTGGGACCAGGAGTCCAGAGTCAGCCGCCACCAAGGCGAGGGCAGTCACTGGGTGACTCATAAGCCAGTTTCCGCAGGCGGCTGCCACAGTTTTCGGCCCCTGAGCCTGTACAGTGAAGCGCAAGAGGTAAAAATAACCCGTGACCGGCCAGGCTGGGGCAGGCTGGCTGGCTTTGGTGGTAGGTCCTTCCATCTGCCGGTCCCCCCCACTTCCCCGCCCTCCAGTCCTGGAATTGAAAGCCTTGCTCCGCCCCCCCACCCACCCCTCCCAGCTGCCCCACGCCAGGCCAGCGAGATGCCAGGAGAACCTGCCCAGAGCCAGCGTTTGCGGAATTGAGTTGCACTAAACCACATTGCTTCCAAAGGCCCTTTGTGAACTTGGGAGGCTAATGAAATGCACGAGGATATTATTAAAATAGGTTCGCACACGTTTGGAGAGCCTCGTCCCTCTGTGGGGCTTTATTTCTCCGCCTCCTGTAAAGCTGCCTTAGGGAGCTCCCCCTGCCCCACCAGGGGTCCGCAGTGGTAGCCAGAACTTATCCATTATGAGGGCTGGGCACAGTCAGACATTCCACTCTTCTTCCTTTGTGTTCAGGACTTTTTAAAAAATTCATTTTTATTTCTGTGCCTTCTTGGGCTAACTAGCCCTGACGGTATCTTGGCTGACACGGAGGGGCTGTTAAGGCCGTTGCCTGTTGTGGCTGCCGTGCATCGGCATCCGAAGGGACCCTTGAGGGTAGCGCGCCTGGAACCCGGGCCTGCTCCAGCTGGCCCCGAGGTGGCCCATTAGTCACCATGTTCCGCGTATTTTTTACACATGGCCCCTGCTTCCTGGAAGAAAGCCCAGGGCAGGGAGGGAAGCGGTCTGTAAAGCGCAGGTATAATATAACAGTTTGTTGCAAGTGCTAATCAGGTTTCCCGGAAATGGTCTGATGAGGAAGCCTTTAAGGCCTGGAGTTTCTTTATTACAAGAAGAAAGAAGGAAGGAAAGAAATGGACAGTGGCCACTGTGCATTTCCTGTGGCCTGAGTTGGGGGTTCAAGTAGGTCAGAGTTGGATTTGGAAGTGGGCTGAAGGGCAGTGTCCAGGTGGCTCCTCTTCTAGAGAAGAAGAGACGTCCCTTGGCAGTCCCTTAAGTCCTCTGGGCCTCAGCTCTATCATCTGAAAAAGGAGTCCGTGATGGTTGAAAAAACAAACTCTACCATCTTTTAAGATGAGACCTCTCCCCTCCAAAGTCTGGCTTGAATAGTGCTGGGCCCTGGTGTGGACGTCAGTGGCACCAGATTTCACAACCGGGGTTCATATCCTCAATTTAGAGATGCAGGGAAGTGACAATGAAAAGCTTTGCCCAGGCCCCCAGTCAATGCTTAGACGTAGGTACTCGTGGAATGTGCACACCATCTTGATTATGGAATGGGGGCCCCAGAGTAGGGGTCCACCTTCACCTTGTGGGCTGGAGATCAGCAGCATCTCCTTTGCCCCCGGGAGACTGGGAATTGGGTGGGCTCTGAGGATCATCTTGACTTTGAGAAGACACTGCCCAGACTCTCCAGGGGCCCCCATCTTTTCTGAGCCTCGAGGGGTGAGGGCTGCTGTCTGATGGGAATTCACTGTTCCCAGAACACGCCCCTTGAAAAAATACACCCGTTTTGTAAATGAGCCAGGGGTCTTAGAATCAGACACAGCCAGCTCGAGTGCCAGCCCACAGGAGATGATCGCTGAGGAGTCGGATGCACTGACTTTTGAGGAAAGGATTCCTCCTGGAATACGTTTGCATTTTTCTTGGCATTCTTTGACCTCTTTTTAGTTCTTCTGCGCCTGTTAGAAATCACCCCCTTTCTCCTCCAGCTTCTGCTTGAGACTTTTGGGGGCAGCCAGGTGCCCACTCTGCTTTCTGGACAGGCTGAATTGTGGGACCAGACAATAACCAACTGTTGGTTCTGGTGGCAGTGTTTCAGGAGGATCCTGGGAGGTGCCCCTGCCCTAACCCTGCCCTGCACCTCTGCAGCAGTGTCTAATGTGGGAGCGTTTATTTTTTAAACACTGGCATCATAAGCCTCTGATTCCTCTTCTCTGACCTCTCCTCCGATCCCGAAAATCTTCTTCGGCACTAGAGACTCAGAAGCTCACAGGACAACCGAGTTTTCTGGCAGTTTGTGTGGCACGTGTGCTATGCATGTGTAACACTTGAATGCCGGGGAATGTCAACCCGGGCTCTAGGATGCCTGGGCCAGACAGTTCCTTGCTGGGACGAAGGGGACGGTTGTCTTGGGTGTTGGCGTTTTACTCAGCATCCTGGCCTCTACCCTTTAGAGATCAGGAATAGGATTGTCCTCCCCCCACCAAGTTGTAACAACCAAGAATGTCTCCAGACTTTGGCAGGTGCCCTCTGAGAGGCACATTGTCCCTGGCTGACAACTGCTGTTTTAATCAGTTACTGGCTTTTCCAAGGGGACTGGGTGGGGGAGGAGGACAGAGATGATCTTCAGTTCCCTTCCGAAATCAGTCCCTGTGAAGCCCAAGCTGGCATCTGCCACTCATCCACGTAGCCTTTATTGAGCACCTGTTGTGTGCCACACGGGGAAGATTGGGGCTCCTTCTTGATGAAATTTCCGGTTTTCGCCTTAAATTTGCTTTTACCACCAGGAAAGACGCAGGCACCCATGAAAACAGATATTTCAGGTTTCTGGTTAAACTATTGATTCAACACCAGCTTTTACACCCGTGGGCCCTCTCAGTTGGGACTTCTAACCCACATGTTTTCTCCCTGGGTTTTAGGTTGAGGTGCTGTAAGAGGCTGAGTTTTGACTGGATCTCAGGTCAGGCCCTTGGCCATGGCCTCCCAGGAGGCCTGGGTCAAGCCAGCTACATCACTTAGTGTGACCTGAGGTCAGGGGTGAGCTTAGTGTTTGTCAAAACACAGAACAACTAGTGGCTCTTGTGCACACATGCATACACAAGCACACATGTGCGTGTCCACACACACCCCTCGGCATGCAAACACACACGCACACATATGGGTTCACATAGTCAGCTGCTAGCTCTTTCTGCCTTTCCTACCAGCTTCTCTTGGTGTTGGGAATGGTTACAGCTTCTTCTGGGCATGTGAGAAAAATAAAAAGGAAAAAAAGTGCACACACACTTCTCCCTAATGAGTTGTGCAAAGATATGCACTCTCCCTTCGAAAGAGAAGGGAGATGGAGCTGTGGGTGAGGCTGCAGAGGAGAGGAGGCTGGAGGCAGGGAGTGGGGCGGGCATTTCTTACGTTTGGGACTGCAAGATGTGAAAGATCCATTTGCACCCCAGTAATCCCAGAGCAACCAGCTCAGGTGTGCCTAAGTACCCGCCTCCATGTACCTGCCCCACCTCATCTAGCCCAGGGCCAGGGTTTTTAAACGCTTATGGTTCTGGCAATTGTCAAATCATAAGAAAGTGTTGGAGAGGAGGGTGTTGGTGGTGGACCCCCACCAGGAAGGCCTGCGTGGCATTGTCTCCTCTGGTGTTATCACCCAGAGAGAAGTTGGCAGGCAGCTAGGCACCTGGGATCCTGAACAAAGAGAAGGAGCTCTGACAGGTTGAGTGTTGGCCTTGGGCACTTTGGTGCACGTGCTGAGTAGCAGATCAAGGCTGAGGACCCATTCTGTGCTTTTTAAAAGGTGTTGTATGCACGTGTGCCTGTGTGTGCGTGTGAGGTACCCTTGGTTGGGGTAGGGCTGGGTGCTGTGTGTGCCGCATGCCCGTTCATCTTTGTGAGCCCGTGGAGCAGAAAGGATGTACCTGCTGCTTGGGGGCTTCCCGAGGCCCGAAGAGGACAGCTCAGGGTGGCAAACTTGTTGTCCTCAGGGTGGGTGGGGGGGGGCGGAGCTGCAGAGAACCAAGGGCAGAAGTCCCACCGAAAGGGATATGGGCCCCATGAGGCCAGATCTCCCAGTTTCAGGGGACCGAGCTACATTTTGTTGTAAAACTCCTGGATTTTAAGTACAAGCTATTTCTTGTTTTCTCACCTGCTTGCAGACCCTTTCCAGCCCAAGGACCGCAGTGGGTTCAGAGCCAGAGGGATGGAAGCTCCGCCCCCGTATCAGCATGCTGGCTGTCCCATGTCCCTCGGCCCATCTGTCAGGCTGGGTGACAGCAGCTCCCATGTGCTGGGGTGTTGTGAGGATTCTCGAGGAGTCTGGCCTGCTGTCTGCACTCTGTGTTTCTGGGGGTCGGCAGTGACAGTGGGTGGACTTGGCCTGATGACCTACTTGTCCTGTCCCCAGCAGTCACACTCTGGCCCTTCACCTGTTGAGAAGACCTTCAGAAGAGGGTTTCCCCACTCTGAGCCTGGGGTGCCAGAATTGGCTGGGAATGTTGGAATGAACAGGCCCATGCGGGACCATGACCTTGAGAGTGGAGGTGACTGAATATTTGTGTGTGCCATTGTCCCTGGCTGGCAAACCCCCAGCACATCCGCCCTTGGTCTAGAAGCTCCAGACATCTCTTAGGGTCCCCTGCTGGTTTCCTGGAGCCCATAGCCCACTTTGGAGGCAGAAGCTGGGCTCTGGGGCTGTGTGCAGCCCTGAAGTCAACACCACCCTGACCTCAGATACCCACCGGATCCATTCCTTAAGATGGGAGCTCACAGGCCAGAGACTCAGAATGTGGGTGTGAGGCTCTTGTTTTGAAAATTCATTTCCATTTTTAACAAGTGACTGTATGGGGGTCGGGGGGTGGCCATCATAAAGATACTCCATTCTTCTTTTCCGGGGGGTGGGGGGTTGTCTCAAGTCTCAGCCTCTGAGCCACCTGCATCTGAAGTCGTGTCAACTTCTCTTTCTTTTGGGTGACACCACAAAGCCAAACCTTGACACCGCAGGGTCTCGCCAGGGCCTCCTCAGGCATCCATGAGGTGTCTGTCGGCAAGCTGGGAAAGGGCCCGGAATGGCTTGCCAACAGGAGCTGGGGCTTCGGCACCCCAGGAGAGGCCGAGAAAGGTTTGGGGCATCCCCAGGCTTTCCCAGAGCCACAGAGCAGCTTCTGTCTTCTGTTTCCAGGGTGACTGATGGATTTTTGTTTCCACTCCCTTTCCTAGCTGGATATGGAGAGCTTATTATGTGCCAGGCACTAGTGACGCATTTTTCTCCATCTTCAAAACAACTCTGGAAGAAAGCTGTTGCTGTCACCAATTTGCAGATACAAATAGTGGGAATCAGAGAGGGTAAGACACTTGCTCCAGGTCACACAGCCAAGAACTGATGTTCTGCTGGGATTCACATCTCAGTGCCCTGACCCTGCAGCCCATGCTCCTGTGATTTCTTCCCCATGACACCACAGCAACTCCCATTCATTAGGGAGAAGCACCAACAAATCTCAGGGCACACAATTGTGTCCTTTTCACTCTAGCAGTGCACTGGCTGACTATTCATTGGAAAGGTCTGCATCAAACACGTATCTTGCATCAGGCTGTTGCTGTCTCCAGCTCCTTCCCCCACCTCCAAACTACCACCATCTGATCTGGTGTCAGGGGCTTGGAAAGTCAGCCAGGACTGTCCCTGGAGGGGCCATATCTTTACTTTTCCAGGATTTCCAGGTCATCCGGGGTCTGGGCATGCCAGCCTTCTGGCCCGGTGAAATGATGAGTATCTAGACTTTACAGGGCACCTGCGTGGAGCAGAGCATCCCAGACTAGTCATTCCTGTTTGGGCTCTGCAAGCTCTCTCTGGGTCTCTCCTTCCAGACCTATCCATGGTGTTGAATGTTGTGTAATGAGTTGTGCCATCTCTCTCTCTTCTGGTTGCCAAGTGCCGAGAGGTTGGAGATAGTATCAGTTTTGTTCATTATATTCTGAACCTGGTTGGTACTTTGTGTATGAAGGGGGATGGAAGGGAAGGACAGGCAGACTCCTAAGAGATTCCAGGCAGGACAGGATGTGGTCAGGATGTAGACCTGCAAGACTATCCTTTTGGGGTTCCATCCCGGGCCTCCGCTTGCCCCTCTGCAGAACAGCGGGGAGGTTAACACCCACTTCAGAAATTGTCAAGACAGTCGCCCAGCAATCAAAAGCACCTCTAGCACAAAATACCATTTTGAATACCAGAGACGTTTCCACTGTTTGGGGCAGGAAGCTGTGTGCCCTCCCATCCTCCTCCCACCATCTCTCCTGAAGACCTCAGAGCCCTACGTGGGGGCAGGTGCAGAAGCCCACGCAGACACGCCCCTGCCACCGCCGTCTTGCCCAGGGAGGTTGGGGGTCTCTCAGTGTCACTTTAGTGCCACTAGGCTTCCCAAGTGGTGCAGTGGTAAAGAATCCGCCTGCCAATGCAGGAGACTCAAGTTCAATCCTTGGGTCAGGAAGATCCCCTGGAGAAGGAAATGGCAACCCACTCCAGTATTCTTGCCTGGAGAATCCCATGAACAGAGGAGCCTGGCGGGCTACAGTTCATGGGGTCACAAGACTTGGACATGACTGAGCACACACACAAGAGCTTAGAAGTGACAAAGGCACATCACCAGGACCTGCCCCACATCCCCAGAAGGAGGATTTCTAGGGTAACTCTTTTCTGCACACACTTGCTTCGGTTGCCCTTTCCGTTTGGCATTGGCTCCAACGTAACTGTGAGACCCGTAGATTGGAAGGGGTGAGGCAGCTACTGTGAGGTTCCAGGTAGTGAGTGGCTCTTCCTGATTTTCCCGCACAGTCTGATAATGCATTTGTTTTTCACTGGGGTAGGGGTGGAAGGAAGAAGGGGTAAGTCTCTGGACTTATTGTCGGAGCCTCTGCAGTGTACTTGCTCCGATGTCAAAAGCATCGGGAAATGTGGAGTCTGATTTCTCTTCTTTCCCTTCAGATGTATTTATGGAAAGAAAAAGTGAAAGTGTTTGTCACTCAGTCATGTCTGACTCTTTTGTGACCCCATGCACTGTAGCCCACCAGGGTCCTCTGTCCATGGGATTCTCCAGGCAAGAATGCTAGAGTGGGTTACCATTCCCTTCTCCAGGAGATCTTCCTGACCCAGGGATCAAATCTGGGTCTCCTGCATTGCAGGCAGGTTTTTTACCATCTAAGCCACCAGGGAAGCCCTCAGATATATTTGTAACTACGGTTATGCACTGTTGTATCAGTGGGCTTGGGAAACGGCTCTCCTGGCAGAAAAGAGAACTTTACTTATTTGGTAATGAGTGTAAAATCTGAGTGACTCTGACCTCCATAAGCCAGCTCTTAATGTCCCACTGTCCACTGTCCTCTAGAAACACCTCCTGGTGCTCCATGCGTGGCACCAGGGCTCGGCTCCCCGGGGCTGGACAGATACAACTGAACCATTAAGCAGTCACGTGGGTTTGAGACACCAGCTTCCCTTCGATGTTTGGAGAAGTGGTCCCATATCTTTTGTCCCTGATACGGCCTTTGGTGGTGATGAGGACTGGCAGCAGTGCCACCTTCTGCTTGGGATGGATACCACTTCTGCATGATACTGGCACAGAGTAGATGTTCAATAAATAATGAAACCGTGGGTGAAAGAGTGGATTATGGTGTTCCTTCATTGCCCCCAGGGCTGCTGGGAGCCCACAGTGAGGTTTTGTAAACTCCGGGCCCTTGGCCTGCCTGCCAGCCTTGACCATACAGATGGGGAAACACGTGCAGGTCACGTCAGGCTTTAGGGACAGGAGAGTCTCTGTTGGTCCTTAAGGTCTACAGGAGCTGGTGTTTCCATGCCTGGCTTTGCAGGTGGGGACAAAGTGACACATTCAGCCATGAATCTGTTTGGGTGTCAGTGGTTAAGGATACAGAAATATATGCTTTAATATATAAAACCATGTTCATGCACGTGTGCTCAGTTGCTTCAGTTGTTTCTGACACTTTTTGGCCCTGTGGACAGTAGCCATCCAGGCTCCTCTGTTCGTGGGATTCTCCAGGCAAGAATACTAGAGTTGGTTGCCATGCCCTCTTCCAGGGAATCTTCCTGATCCAGGGATCAAATCCACATCTCCTATGTGTCTTTCATTGTAGGCAGATTCTTTACCAATGAACTGCCAGGGAAGCCCATAAAACCATGTATCATTGGATATAAGAAATATACATACATGTATTGATAGTATAAAACATGCAGAAAATTTTAAGATGGATGCATTCCACCCAAGACTAGGAGACATCTCTGAGGTCCCTCTACTCAAGGCCGTGGGAGGACCTCCCCACCTCTGCCTGCAGGTGTGCTAGGACTGAAACTGAGGCTTTCCTTGGCTTTACCCTGGGCTCCCTTGGAGATGAAATCAGGACTCTCAGGCTCTGTCCTTCAGAAGCAATAGAAGTGGGTGCTGAGTCCGTTTTCCTGCACATGTGTGGCAAAGAAACTGCCGTCTCTCTGAAGAAGTTTTCTCAGCCCCACTCGTCTTGGGTACCTGGTTGCCAACTGCTCATCCAGAGTGGATTTGGCAGGACGGCCCCACTGCCCCCTTGTCCTGCATTGCCCGAGTTGGTCCAGGCAGCTGCTGGTAAGACAGGCTGCCGCCTGAGAGTATCAGCTGGGGGTGAGCTCAGATTTGTTCTCACTCATAGGACTTTGCCCACCAGAGTCAGACATTGCTGAGGGGGATGCTTTCTGCTGTGCTCAAGCTGCCCCATAAGGTTCAGATGCCTGGCCCACAAGTGTCAAGTCACAGGTTCGATCCCTGGGTCAGGAAGATCCCCTGGAGAAGGAAATGGCCACCCACTCCAGTATTCTTGCCTGGAGAATCCCATGGACAGAGGAGCATGGCAGGGAGCCACAGTCCATGGGGCCGGAAAACAGTCAGACATGACTTAGCAACTAAAGAACAACAACAACAAAAGGTTCAGATGCCTGGTCAACAAGCATCAACCCAAGCCCTGGGGGGTGATCGGTCCCAGAGGCCACACTTCCACTGGCGAAGCTCAGAATTTGCACGTGGCCACCACAAACTGTTTCTGAATCAACCTAAATTTTATACCAGGTAGAGTAGCTGATATTCCTCCAGTGGATGTCAGTTGAGAAGTGACAGAAGAGTTTGGTGACTGTAGGTCATGTGTTTCAAAACCCTGATCAGGGAAAGGAGAATCTGTATGGTCTGTTGTGGCTGCTACACTTAGATAAATGAAATAAACGTTAATACCAAGACATTTGGTAAGACTCAGTGCATATGTGCTTACATCCAGACACTGCTCATGTGGCTATACATTTTAAGGTCTTAAATAAATGTCCAAAAGAAAGTAGAAAGTGAAGCGGGGGCAGGGAGGCTCCTTTCAGCCTGGAGAGCCCTGCAGGAATTTGGTGACTGCCAGGGCCCCCATTTTGCAAATTCCCAAGTCTGAGAATTCAGGCTGGTCATAGGTCTAATTGCCTTCCTGAAAACAGTTTAGTCGGTAATAATTCTGTTAACCTATGAATCAACTTTGCGCAAACACCCTGAGTAATTTCTTTGTTCTTTTCTTTCTCCTTTGTAATTGGTGTCTGTAAAAGCCAAAGGTTTGGTCCTGGGGAAGGCATGATTCATTTATTGGTGTCTGTGCCGCCCCGTTATCGTGCAGTCATTTCAGAATGCCGTCGCGGTGAGCCCAGAGTGATTCATAAGGGGCTGAACTGAACAGCCAATGGGGGTCACGGCCATAGGGAAATGATTTTTCCTAATCTGTTTATGATATGGGAGAGGGAGGTGGCTGTATCGTAGTGATGGGAAGGGTGTCAATTACATTGGTGAGTATAACCGATTAAATAACACCAGCCAGCCCTTTGAGCATCCCTGCATTTGCCACTGTTGATGGTCCTTGATGGACCACAGCTAAATGCACTCCTATCTCGGGTGTATCTCTCCCACATTTATGGATGCCGATCTCTGAGCAGGCTGACATGTAAGGACATCCCCATCAAGCCTCAAGCAGAGTTTTCAACCCAAAAGCCACAAAGGCAGAGAATGTTGCCTTTTTAAAAAGTCTCTGCACTGGGTCCACCATGGAACAGTCTAAATATCCAGGCTTAAGGGGCTTCCTACATGGCTCAAGTGGTAAAGAATCTGCCTGCCAGTGTAAGAGAGGCAAGCTCGATCCCTGGGTCAGGAAGAGCCCCTGGAGAAGGAAATGGTAACCCATTCCAGTATTCTTGCCTGGAGAATCCCATGGACAGAGGAGCCTGACAGGCTACAGTCCATGGGATCGCAAAGAGTCAGACACAACTTAGTGACTGAATACACACAATGCACATTCAAGGGCCAGGGGCCACGCCTATCCCCTCTCCATTTCTCTAACAAGGATAGTTACTAGATGTTTGCGGTTGTCAAGGCTTTGCATTAACCTTAAGTATTTGGAGACTTTCACGTGGAGCCACTATTTTGTCTAGTTTTATTAGTTACTTTTGGCCCTAAATAAAAATATCATGTTCTCCCATCCGGAGAGTGATTAGAGTCACCTGTTACTTGGCCTAGAGGTACAATTATGATTCCAACCTCCCATCGTCCACATAAATCTAGGCCCTGCCTGCTAGTGCATAATCCAGAAGTTGGTCTGTTGAGATAAGGAATATTTCTTCCTGCAGCCCTTTCTCCCGATGTCCTCTTGTCCGGTTTATTCTGTCCATGTGACTTGCTCCATTGTTTCCTGTCCTCTGCATCAGCTCAGGTATCTGTGGATTCCCAGCTCCTCTATGTCTTTAACACAGTTAGAAGAGAATCTAGCTGGTACTTACTGAGCTGCTTTGCGACTTTCACAGTGCGGATCAAGAATGAGTACATGGTATTTGAGGCAGCACTCCCCTTGTTGCCTGTGACAGACATTGCTAATCAGTCCCAGCACGGGGAAGCATCAAGGGCTGCGGAAATCCTGGAAGAGGAGGAATCAGTCCTGCACGCAGCCACCGAGACTCCCCATCTGCTCAGCATGTTACACAGGGGCCCTTGGGCTGCCTGACAAGTCAGGAGCCGTCCCTACTGTCAGATCTAAGGCTGTGCTGCCACCTCGATGTGACCCAAATCCCAGCTTCAGCTGTCAGGCCTGGGTTCCTCACAGTTCTCTGGACTTGTTCCTGATGAGCTCTGGAATAAGACCCCTACCCATGTTACTCTTGCCCCGCCAGACAGTACTTCAGTTGTCTTTCTTTACAGTCGGGGTCACCAACTCAAACGTCACAGAAACCTCTGTTTTCACCTTGAATGTGTGTTGTGGCATTCCTTTACACTCTAGTGAGAATGAGCTCTGGACCCTTCCCTGGAATAGACTCAGGAGATGGGGATGGGATTAAAAAAAAAAAGAGCAGGAGAGGAGAAAAGCTGGGCAGTCAGTATCTGGGGGCCGAGCCCCCAGTGACTTTGTTTGTTTTATTTTCTTGGCGATCTCCTTAGTGGTTTTGTGGCTCTCAGATGCTCACCAAGCATCATACACGCCCTTGTGGCAGCCTCATTGGCATGGAGGAGGCGGAGCCAGGGCACGTGCCAGGGTGCAGAGATCGCCAGCCAGGAGCAGAGCAGGACTTGATCTTGGGCCGCAGGGCTCCAGAGTCTCTCCCCCCAGCTTCATAACCACCTGTCACCCGTGTGCTGGTGTGGCCGGCTCCAGGCCTCCTGCCTTTGCCCTCCGGCTTTTGCAGCTGGCCTGGCGTCCTGTTCCTCCCTCCTCTGCACACTCTCCTTCTTGGAATGGTCATGGGCAGTCATCCCAGGGCTTGGGGCCAGCGGGAGCAGAGCTCTGTCCTGGGTCGGATTGCCATTGACAGGAGAAAGGGGTCATGATGACCTGTGGGGTGCTGGGCTTCCGGCAAGGTTGCTTTGGCAGAGGGGTGAGAAGAGGGTCCGGAGACCATTCCACTGAGGATCCTCTCCAGTTCCCTTCTCAACCATGCCCTTCTCCATTCTGCTGACCGTGGAAGCCACAGCCACAGTGCCTCTGCAACCCTGACCCTCAGACGTACCCCAGGGTGGGAGCGGGGCTTCTTAAAACTTCCCAGGGAATTCCAGGGTGCAGCAAACCCCGCTGGGCTGGCCCCCACCCGGCAGTGCTTGCAGATAGAGAAACTGAGATCCAGTTGAGGAAGTACAGGAAACCTGGGCACGAAACCCTTCTGCGGCTGATGGGAGCACTGCCACTAATAATGTCATCACCGTGAGGACAGCAGGCTGGCGGGACTCCGCGCGAGCCAGGCTGGAGCAACGCTTGCAAGCTGCACCATGAGTCGGGCAGCCGGGCCCATGGGGCCCGGGCCTCGCCTTCCAGCACCCGTCTGGCGTTCTGGGCCAGGTGCTTGAACAGCCGGGCAACACCTGAGGCCTCTGCCCGCCATGGTGCAGGGGGATGGTCGGGGGCCTGGTGGCTGGAGTGGTAGCCAGGGGCTGTATGTTACTGTCTATTGGGTAATGGTGGGGCACCTGGTTTCGCCAGGATGAGGACGAGTACCTGGTGTCCTGGCTTCTTCTTCTGCTCCCTGTGGCTGCCAGCCACGGCCTGAAACCTGGCCTTCGACTGTATCTGCCCTCTCCTTTTGCCTCCGGCATTCTTGGTTTGCCTCTGTGTGGCTTTCTGCTTCACTGGGGGTGGCACCTTGCTTCTTGAAGGGGCATCACTCACACAGGGCACTGGTGGGCTTGTAGCCAAAGGCAGAATGTTCCAGACTTAAGGTTTTCCCATCACTGAAGCCCCCGATGAGCCCTGCTCCTACCTCTGTCCCCTACCATCTCTCCCCATCTCCTCCCTTCTTAATTTTGTTCTCTGTAAAACAGGCTTAATTGAAACCCGAGGTTCTTGTGAGAAGGAAGATACTGCAAAGGCCCAGTCAGATCTCACCAGCTGCCCCTTCTCTTCCCTTCAGTTGTTAAACTTCCTTTTGGAATCTGTGTTTTCCCCTGCTGTGATGTGTTTATTGAGGTATAATTTATACGCACAAAATGCACAGACGTAAGTGTACACTGTGGTGAGTTTTGGCAAGTGTCTGTGTCTGTGACAACCATCCAGGTCAAGAGGAAGGTCCTTCCGGCTCCCCACAAGCCCCTCTGCCCCTTGCCCCTCTGCCCCTGCCACTGCAGATTCCATCACCAGAGATTAAATGTTCCGAGTGGAGAGCTTTGCATAAATGGAGTCACACCGTATGTTCTTTTTGTTTGCTTTCTTTCAGTCAGCCTCCTGACTTTGAGATCCATTCGTGTTGTGTGTCTCAGTTGTGGTTCCTTTTTATTTCTGAGCAGCTCTCCATTGTATGGATGAACCACAGGGCTGCTGTTCACACAGTGGAAAGCCTCGTCAAAGGGGTACATGAACCCAAAGGAATGACTGTTTAACGGTGGAATTCCAGGAGCCTTCATGGGGAAGAGGTTTTATAACCTGAATCTGAGCCCCATGAACGGGCATCGAGGACCTGGGTGTCTGTCCAGCTCCAGCACGGGGGGCTCAGGATGGTGGCAGAGGCGTTGGAAACTCAGCAGTCCATACCTCTGCCGCCGCCTGGCACGACTGCACCAGCCGCAGAGCCCAGTCCTCCAGCCTGCTTCACCTGGCCCGCATTCCTCTGCCAGGAATGAGGATGTGGGTGACCCCAGACAGGTGTGAATCATGTCTGGGGAGGTGGTTACTCAGAGGCAGAGAGCACTGAGTCTGAGTTCCTGCTGGCTGATGCCGATGGACAGCTCGGACCTTGGGATGGAGCTGTGTGTCCTGGGGGTTGGGCATGCCTCATTGGAGAGTGTGGAGCTGGCAGAAGGGGTCCTTGACACTTGGACTCGAGTGTTGCCTGAAGAAGGAAAGGACCCTTGCAGAGTGGCTTTAGAGACAGAATGCCAGTTTAGAATCACGGCTCTGTCACTCCCCAGGCCTCAGTTCTTCATCTGTAAAATGGGGATGCTAGTAAGTGTGCTGACTCTCTGGGCTGCATGTGACAACACACAGCTCACTTATAGGTATTTACTGAATGCCAGGCACCATGCTACACGCAGCTTTGCAGGAGCTGCTGTTACTAGACCTGTTTTTCAGATGGGCAGACAGACTGAGGCTCAGAGGACAGGAGTCACTTGCCCAAGGGCACACGAGGATAATTGGCTGAGTTGGATCTGGGACCCCTTGACACCACTTGAGTCATAACCTCCTGACTTTGTAAGTTCAGAGAAATTGACAGACCCAAAGCCGACTGGCAGCCCGTGAGAAAACCTTAGATGGCATGTGGACGGGCATTTTAGATTTAATAGTTATGTCCTTAGGTTAAAAGATGTTGAATGTAAATTAGGAAGGATGGGACAAGCAAAGTGCATCATTGATTTCATGAGTGTTGCTTAAAACAAGGCCACGTAGTCAAAGGGATTGAATATTTACGTTTTTTAAATATCAAGAAATTTAAATTCCTGTAACAGGGTATTTGGAAATGGCAAAGCTCAGGAAGGCTGGTTGAAGTGATGTTTTAAGGTGCACTTCCCAAGGAGTCCTCAGGGGTCTTTAATAAGCAATTATAGGCTCACAGCACTTTGCTCTTTGCCCTACTAGGGTCAGCTGGCCGTTTGAAGGTCGGGGTCAACTCGGTTCTAATGAGATCAAGGTCGCAGGGTCATGTCAGAGGCGGGAAGCCAAGGGGATAGTTCATGGGCACGGAGTTATGGATGGAGGGGGAAGCCCCCATCCTTCCCCTAGACACACAGCTCCAAGCAGCTTCCTGCAAGTGACAGGCTCTGGCTTTATGCTCAGGAAGGTGGGGAGAAGCCAACCCATTGCCCTGGCGTCCATGACCTGCTCCATACAGCTGTGTGTCCTCGGATCTCTGTATGTGTTGGAATCAAGATTTGTGTGTTCTTTCTTTGTAAAAGAAAAAAAGAATTCTCCCTAGCTTAATTGCCCTCCAGTGCCTGGAATGATGTGGTATTTTGCAGAATAGACCTGGTTTATTGTGTAGGTGCCTAATGCACCTTTTTGGCTTTGAGGAGAGGCAGGCATAAGGGAAGTACAGAGTCCCATGGGTCCCAGCTCTGTCCTGGGCCTCACACGGGGGCATGGGCTCCTGACCGGCCATCTGCTGCACTGCCCCCACTATCCCCTGATTATGTCTGGGTCACGCCCCTGCATTGGAGGAAGTTCTGCCGCCTGTCTGACTTGGGGGTGGCAGAGCTGTGTTCATTTCAACTATTTTCAAAACAGTCAAAGTATGTGACAGATGGTGGAGGGAGCTGTTTGAAGACCCCTTCTGAGGCTGGTATTGAGTGTCTCGGCGGTGTCACAGCTCTGTCTGGTGGGCCCCACTGGAGAGGCTGGTCTGATGGGGAGAACCAAGCTTCCTTCCAAAGAGCCTCAGACTCAAGGACCTTCCTGCCCCTGCACTCCCAGTCTCAGACCCCAGGCCTGGGGCAGCCCGAAAGATCTGAGAGGAAAGGGCAAAGAGGCCGCTCTTTCAACCCACTGGCCTTACTTATGTGAGCGCACAGCCCCAGCTCCCCTGCCCTCTGCTCATCCGGCCTGCCGCCTCCCTGACTACCTGTCTAGGAATTTTTATTGCAGCCCACAGAGGCATTGCAGCTTGGCTGGAATGTGGAAGATCCTGGGCGTGTGGCAGGCGTCAGACCCATGGGTCCTGGCCCCTGGGTGGGAATGCAGGCTCAGTGGCCCCTGGCCTGCTCACAGGTGAGCTGGGCCAATGCAGTTCCACTGCCCGGGGGCCTGTCTGGCCTTTGCACCCCCTGGTCCCACCTCCTTGATTCTGGGTAGATTTTGGTCTGATCACTTCCCCCGAGACCTTAACCCATGCCAGGGGCTAAATCAGGAGCTGATTGTGATCAGGTGTGAAAGCCAGGAAACTAGTCCTAAGAGTAAGAGCTTTTAGGCAGCCGCACTGTGTCCCAGAGAATGAGGGCCAGGACTCGCGCTGTAGTGTGGAGTCCTCCCGGCGCCCCCGGCAGGACTGTGATCTCTAGGTCCCTTGTATAGACACGCACAGGCTGAAGCTGGGAGGGCGCGGCCTGAGGGCTCATGGCTGGTGAGTGGTGGGCCAGGCCCTGAACCCTAGCAGTCTGGCTCCCACACTTATCTGTGTGGGCTACGGGCTTGGCCAGGGAATGGTTATGGTCCTTGTGGATCTGATCAGCCTTGGCATTCAGCGCCAGGAGGGACTGGCCTGGCCAGTCTAGGGTGGCCTGGGGTCGCAGAGCTCTGCCCTTTCTCTCGACTCTGAAGACTGTCCAGGTGAGGTGGCAATGGACAGAGGGGCCCCAGACTCCAGGCTGACTGATTCCAGCTTCCATGGGTCACCCCGTCAGTGGGTTTCAAGCCAGCGGTGCTAGCCAGCGTCGGAGAGCCGTCCTGCCTCTTCTCCATCTGGCAGCCTCGGCCCTCGAGGAATTCTGTGACCAGGAGTGGCCGTGTCCATCCCTTCCCAGCCTTAGGCCACATGGACACCCAGCTTCCCTGAAGGAGCAGAGGAGGGGGGCTTCTGGGGGAGGGACCAGGCCCTTGATCCTGGCTGCCCCGTGGGTATCAGCCCCACCCTGTGGTTCCAGGGGAACATTTGATGTGCATTGAAGGGGAGCAGCCTTCAGAGTCCTTGTTGAGGCCAGGCCTGGCGTGCAGGGAGTGAGCGGGCAGAGGATCCAGATCCAAGAAGAAGAAAGCCAGGTTCCAACCTCTGAAGCTTAGGAGAATGTCTTTGGGGCGGCTGCCTCTGCTCTCTGAGCTTCTGTTTCCTCCCATGCAAAATGGGGGTGGTGACAGCCACCCACGTTATGGGGTCATAGTGAGGACTGCGGGAGAGAAGACCTGCTCAGTGATGGGTGCCTTATAGATGCTCCGCCAATGCGGCCTCTCCTATGGTTAAGACGTGGCCAGTATTGAGGGAGAGATGGCTTTGGGAACCCTAGGACCTGCCCATGAGAAGGGAGGAAGGAGTGGCGTGGAAGCCCTTGGCTGTAGTGGGGAAAGTTAGACAAGGCTTTGAGGCATAAGTAGGCGTTCTACCCAGGGAAAGTTTCCTCCTGTGAGGTTAGAGGTACCAGCCCCTGCCAGGCACATTCAGGGTTCTCTTCACCCTGCTGTCCACAGGAAGTAGAGGCACAGTGGGGGTGGCATCAGTACTGAGGCTGGGTACCAGCGAGGTGGTCTGAGCCACCTGTTGTAGGTGTGTCGTGGACAAGACCCAGACCTGGAGTTGTGGACCTGGCCTCAGCCTGCTCTCTAGCCTCAGGACAGTGTCTTCTCTGCTCAGGGAGAGATGAGGGTGCTGGCATCTACCAGTCTCCACTCTGACCCATTTCATTTTCCACCGCAGAGGAGTGCTTTCTTCGGGGGAAAGTTCCTTCTCCCCTCCCCACAGGGGCCAGGAGAAGAGTTCTGAGGAATGGGAGCTGCTGCCCAACAGGGGGCCCCCCTGCAGACCCTGCCTGTGGGCTTGCTTACCTGGGCTCCCCGGGCACCTCCTTCACCCTTGTCTCCTCCTTCCCAAGAGACCCTGGTGACCCAGCCCTGCAGCACGGTGGGGGACCTTGACCCCCGTGAATCTGCCCCTTCCCCTTCAGAGCCTGCCCCAGGCCCCTGCCCAGCCCCCACTCAAAGCTCTTCTGTGGGTGTAGGAAAGGAGCCCTCAGCCCATCCTAACTAACAGGTGTGCTGGAAGGCTGGGTGGGTGTGTCATCTATTATTTTGTGCTCATACAGGAGCCTCACTAATGGGTAGTTTGCCTCAGTATTTCATTCGTGAATTCAACACATTTACTGAGCACATTTACTTCCCACGTGGCTCAGCTGGTAAATAAAGTGCCTGCTAATGCAGGAGACCTGGGTTCGATCCCTGGGTCAGGAAGATCCCCTGGAGAAGGGAACAGCTACCCACTCCAGTATGCTTGCCTGAAAAATTCCATGGACAGAGGAGCCTGGCGGGCTACAGTCTGTGGGGTCGCAAAGAGTCGGATGTGACTGAGCACGCACACACAAGGCACCACGCTGAGCACCTACTGTGTGCTGGGCCTAATGCTCTAGAAGTTCACAGCCACGAGAAGGCAGCCCCACTTGAGTGGGGCAGACAGGAAGTAAGGAAACCAGTCAATGTGAAACAGCTTTCCCCAAGTCCCACAGGAAGAGACTGGGGAGAGGTGGGCCTGGAGGCCAGGGCTGGGTTTCTCTGTTTCCTCTGCTTTTCCATCAGCCTTGTAAATGCGGGTGTCCCGTGGGACCAGTGCAGCCCGTTTTATCAGATGCATGGGTTCTTAACTCAGACATGGAACTGAAAAACAGAAACTTCTGGACTTGCCCACTGGGGCACTGATCTGGAAACTGGGGGTGTGCCCGGAGTCAGAATTTTTATGTTTTCTTGTAGGAGATACAGATTCGAGACCCCACGGTCCTGGATTCTGATGAGCAGTGTCCCCAGCAATGCCAGCGTCCAGGGCCCACCCCCAGGGTTTGCGGTGGGTCAGGACTGGCCTTGAAGCCCTTGTGCCCTCTCTGAGCATTTCCTAGGACAGAGGCCCAGCAGACGAGTTGCCGGCTAGCCTAGCCGTGTGCTTGCTTTTCAGGTTTCTGCCTTTTCCATGAAGACCTCTTGGAATGCCCATCGCAATGTTTACCCGCCCTAAAGAGATAATGATAATTTCACAGTGAAAATAGCCTGATTCTTCTGATAGAAAAAAAAAGTGATACATGCTCCTTATTTAAGAAAAATTCAAAGAATTTGATAAATGACAGAGACAGACGTCTAAACGCTCACAGCCTCGTCACGTGGAGATTACTTTGTTCCACAGGCCTGTCTCCAGGCACCTGCAGTGCAGGCTGATAAAGGGGGGATAGCAGTGGCTGGAGAGTGCAGGGCCCCCACCACGCCCCAGCAGTTTTGGGGAGGGGGAGGGAGACGTCCCCTCTGGGTGCCCTGTCTCCTCCCTGAGAGGAGTCTGAGACTGCCGTGGGGACCTCCTGCTCATCCTGGCTGCCTGGGTAGCAGCCTGTGCCTTTACGTCTCAAATGGGCTGATGCCCATTAGAGAGGCTGGGCCAGTGCCCAGAACGAAGAGGGTGTCTGGTGGACCCCAGTTGCTATGGGGGGTGGTTGTACAGTCTCTTACCTCCAGGCCTCACATTGGCCAAGCAGTGCTGCCTCTATCCATTCGATAGATCAACGCTCCTGAGTCAGACTTCTCTTAAAGCAGAGGTCTTCCTGGTAAAACATAGTCTGAGAAACCACAGATCTTACTCTAGCCTTTTTACAAAGGTGTCCTAGAGGCCCAGAGAGGGTGAGTAGGAAGGTGGAGTCACACAGCCAGTGTTTGCCACCCAGATGTCCAAGAACACATCCCCTCTGCTACTCGAAGCAAGGCCTTCCAGATGCAGGAACACTCCTCACGTCCAGGGTCCCTGCTAACCCAGCCTGGTCACCTCAGCCCGGAACACACTTGAAGCTTCTAAACTGGTCTTGATAAACAGCTGACTTTTATGTGCGTGCGTTTACATGCTCAGTCACTTTGGTCATGTCTAACACTTTGCAACCCTGCAGGCTGTAGCCCACCGGGCTCCTCTGTCCATGGTATTTTCCAGGTGAGAATACTGCAGTGGGTGCCATGCCTTCTTCCAGAGGATCTTCCTGACCCAGGGATCAAACTTGTGTCTGCTTGTGTCTCTGCATTGGCAGGCAGATTCTTTACCCACTGAACCACCTGGGAAGCCCCTGACATTTCTGTACGTGCCTGCATTCAGGCGCTGCTCCTAGGGCTTCCTGTGAATTAGTTCCTCGAGTGAATTAGTTTTTTAGCGACGGGCCGAGGGATTCCCTGCATTTCATTTGGAGATGGCACATCCAGCCTTGGCAGCCACCCAAACCGGATCCTCGGGACTGAGCTCTGGCCACATCCCTGTCCCCCAGGAGGGCAGGCAGGGGGACCCCAGAGGTGTCGGGCCCTCACACACCCCTCCCGGCCCCTGCTGTGCCCTGACCTTTCCACCCGGGAGGCAGGCCTCCGTCCCTGTTATACAATGCCCTCTTCTCACGTTCAGACCGGCGGTCTAGACCCTCACGCTCCCTTTTGTTCTGGAGGGTCAGGGGTTGGAGAGAGGCCCCAGAGAAAGGGACTTGGGCCGAGGCAGGAAGAGATCTTCCCCCAGAGAAGAAAGGGGAGGGGAAGGGTGAAGGGACACCCATTTCAAAGGAGGAAGCCCATTGTCCCCTCCTCAGCCAGTGACCAGCCTCCCAGCAAAACAAGCACTGATTTGTAATGCTGGAGGCCGCTCCCAGCGGAGACGCGCCGTGAAACCTGATGGAGCTACGCCCACTTGGGCCTGTGTGCCCAGAGCTGCCCAGCGGACACCATCTAAATAAAACCCCGCAGCCCGTGCCAGGAGATCTGGGCCAGGCTGCCAGCCGGATCCCAAGGGTAGCGCTTGGCCCAGCCCGAGCCCAAGAAACCCCGTGGGAAGAGATGTGTCCCTACCACATCCCCCAGCCTCCAGGCTCTGTCCGCCCCGTATTCTCCCCATGTCTGGGTGCTTCATCCGGGGTGGGGTAGACCTTAGGGGGCGTCCCTAAGACGCCTTGTCTGTGACCACTGGTGACAGAAAGCTCAGGGCGTCTCTGCCTGGGAGCTGGTGCTGACCAAGGAGAGAGACAGTTGGAACCTCTAATTCTGGTGGTCACAGCTGAGAGCAAGACAGAAGGACAGAGGACCTGGGATGGTCAGGGTCAGAGGCCGTGGTGAGGGGAACTAGGCTTCCCTTGGACACTTTCCTCCACTCATGGGAAGAGCTGCTCCTTCTCAGGAGCCATCTGGGAGGCCCTGAGGGTCTGAGATGTGTCTGGGAAAGTGGAACGGGATGGAGAGGCAGGCAGAGCAGGAGCCTGTGTGGGCAAAGGTGCGGAGAGATGTGTCTGTGGGTGTTTGTGATAATCCCTGGGGTCAGTCCATCAGTGGTCCTCCCAGACCAGCAGAGCTGGGAGGGGTCATTCAGAGCAAGCGACTGGCTGCATCACACGCAAGTCCTTGGCAGGGCCCAGCCCCACTGGGGTGATTCTCATCCTGGGCACATCACCCCCAATCCAGCCCCTGGCTTCCCCAGCCACCCCCACCTTCCGATGCCATCCTGCACCCTAAGATGCTTCTCTTCATGACTGCCATGGCCTCTGCCCAGGTTGTCTACTGGCTCTGAATTCACCAGGGGGTTAGGAGGCTCTATCCCAAGACGAACAACATCACAATTACCAACGTCAAGAGGGATGGCACTCAGGGGGCTGAGTGGGTTAGCTGATGGGTTAGCTCATGTTTGCCCCAATTTACAGATGAGGCAGCTGAGGCTTTTAGTGCCTACAGACCTCACTAGTTAAGAACCAGGTCTCCCAGAGGTTCTGAGTGGGTTAGCTGAGTGGGTTAGCTGATGGGTTAGCTCATGTTTGCCCCAATTTACAGATGAGGCAGCTGAGGCTTTTAGTGCCTACAGACCTCACTAGTTAAGAACCAGAACCTCCCAGAGGTTCTCCTATGTGCTGAGGAGAAGCTCCTAGAATGGGAATGCCACACGGTACCCATCACCCATTCAAGCCACAATACCTGTTGGTGCAGCCTTGCGGAAGGAGAAGCAAGATTTCATCCCAGGGATGAAGAATTTCCGCAGAGGTCAGAGAACCTGTGAGTTGCCTTTGAGACCTTCAAAGCCACCAGGATGGCTGGAGCTGAGGGGTGAAGCGGGGGCCCTTAGAGCTTGGAGGATGGGGTCTGATCTCACCAAGTTTCAGGGGAGTTTGGAATTGATGCTGGGGTAATGGGGAGCCCTGCAAGGGTTTAGAGCTGGAGGGGGAGGGATAACAGAGTCCAGTGGACACCCATCTCCAGCTGCAGCGTGGAGAATGGGGTTGACACAGGGCAGAGGTGGTCCTGCCATGTTCCAGGGTACCAGGGACGGCAGTTGGACCTGGTGTAAGGGGAGGGAGGGCAGGGTCAAGGTTATGGTGAAGGCCCTGGACCACCAGCTTGACCTCGAGGTGGTCACAGCTAAGAGCAAGACAGAAGGACAGAAGACCTGGGATGGTCAGGGTCAGAGGCCGTGGTGAGGGGACTAGGCTTCCCTTGGACACTTTCCTCCACTCATGGGAAGAGCTGCTCCTTCTCAGGAGCCATCTGGGAGGCCCTGAGGGTCTGAGATGTGTCTGGGAAAGTGGAACGGGATGGAGAGGCAGGCAGAGCAGGAGCCTGTGTGGGCAAAGGTGCGGAGAGATGTGTCTGTGGGTGTTTGTGATAATCCCTGGGGTCAGTCCATCAGTGGTCCTCCCAGCTCCCTAGACCTTGTCCTTCAGGACTTCTAGTTACTCCCCATGTTTTATCATTTCCTTTCAAAGACTCCCCACATCTATGTTTGGAGAAGAGTTTGCAGAAAAATGTTTCACTTAACTTCCTGGGACTCTGGGGACAGGAATTTCCCCAGGCCTGGGCTGGGGGTAGGTTGGGGGGGAAGCGCAGTCATTGATTAGTAATGTCTGCTGTGGTTGTGGGATGAGACTGGCAGCAGGTGTGTGTAGGAGGAACTCACAAGTGCAGGAAGCGTCTGGGTTCTCTCTAGTCCTGCATAGGTCACCCGGCCAAGTCACATCACCAGTAGCCTTGGAGTCCAGCTGTTAGACAGCAGTGCTGACCAAGCGCTGGCCCTGCCCCGGGCACAGGAGACCATAGGCTCCCATTTCCTGTTGCTCTGGTTGAACCCTTGACCAGAGAGAACACTGTTCTAAACCCCAGCATCGTATCCCCCACAGCAGTGGGTGTCTTCCAGAACCTTCACATCCGTGTGTCTGGGTGAAACCAGGGGTTCTGCCCACAGTCGGCAGAGCCCGTGGGCTGTTCACTGTGGGAAGAGCAGAGATTAGAAGCTGCCTCTTAAAAGCAGTTATTAAAGATGAGTCTGGAAACCAAAAACAGAACAGGGGGAAGTGCTTGTCATGAGTCCTCTGACATGTAGCCCACAATCAACCCCCCCCTTTATTTGAGTGGATTGGGGTCCCTGTAAGTACCAGCAGGGGAGGCCACTGAGGCTTTATGTCATCTGCACACTGTCCTCCCCAGTGGATGGTATAGACTGTGGGACCCCCGATCCTGGTGGTATTCTGTGTGTTCCCACTGCCTCCCCCTCTCTGCCTACGAGTAAGGCTGTACCCACTTCCCAGGTGAGGGCAGTGAGACCCAGACCAGGGAGTGGGCCTGCAGGGTGTGGGGCCAGTGGCGGGGGCATTTAATACTCTGGACGGCCCTTTGGGTCAGGTGGCCAGGACCCCCTTTCAGAGGTGGGGAGACTGAGGCTCAAAGAGACCAGAACCCCAGCACCCTGGCAGAGAAGGCAGTGAGGGTTGATGGAAAGAATGACTCTTTGTTGGGCACCCAGCGGGCGCCACGCCTTCCTCTAGAAGTTGGCAAATCTGAATGGAAGAGACCAGAGACCCCATGTTGGAGATCCCCCACCCCACATCAGGCCCCCCCAGGTCCTGCCCACACCCTGGGCAGGGGCCCAAGACCTCAGGTGCGGTGTCTCCTCCCTCTGACACGGGCTGGCCGAGTAGAAACACGTCCCCTGGCTTTTGGAGGTGTTTGGAGCACCCCGTGTGCCAGGCATGCGCCCCTGTGGCTAGCCCACTCCCATCCCCGCCCCAGCATGGGAAGGGAGGACGTTTTGCCTTTGCCTGTTTGGTGCAGACTCTGCGGTGGGGCAAGGGCGCACCTGCACAGCGCAGTCAGAAGTGCTCCAGATCCCCGCTCCCCCTACTCCTTCTCAGTGTCCCCCAGAGGCGGGTGGAGACAGGCTCTCATCCCACCGCCTCTGGCCCCCCAGCCCCACCTGGGCATTTCCACGTTACCCCGTGTTTCTGCCACCCTTCCAGCGCACAGAATCTGCCCAGCCTGGGTGTTAGACACATTTTAGCAGCCGGCTCCTTCAAACAAGATCGAGAATCGTTTGCCAGCGGGCCTCGGACTGTCAAACAGTCTTCTTTTCTGCGCAACCTGGAGGACGGCCCAATCAGACAGGATGCGTTTGCTATTTCTCCTGGGGCAGCCTGACCCCGCTCCCCGCCCCGTCCACCCGCAGACCCCGAACCAGACCGTTAACTTAGCATTTCCATTGAAGTCCATCTGACAAATGGTTTTGACGGAGAAAGCAACACTGCATCTTTAAATGGCGACTTTGTCAGCGCGTCTCTGGGCGCCGTAAAAAGTCCTTTGTTATCTGTGTCTAGACAGCACGCCAGCGGGATATTTGGTCTGCGTGAGGGAGAGAGATCTGACAAGGTTGAATTCATTTACCGGCTTATTTAAAGCAGAATTTCAAAACACTTGCTCATAAACTGTTTTCGGCCCAGACTCCCCCCTTCCCCCCCACCCCACTCGCCCTGGCCTCCCCCTCGCCCACGCTGGCTTTTCTTGTTTTTATAATTTTTCGCCTGTTTGGGCAGTGAGCGGGCTGCAGTCGGGTGCCCTGGAGAGGAGGAGGCGAGGGGTGACTGGGGCTTGCAGCTTTTTTCTTTCTTTAATTGTCCTCTTTATGACCGTCTAGACGCCCTGCAGATGTGCGCTCCCGAGGGGGGGGGGCGGGGGGGGGGGAATGGCTTTTCCCTCTGGTTATGGGACGCTGAGTAGGAAGGTTGTAGACGCCACCCCTCCCACCATCTTACCGCCCTTCTCTCTCCTACCCCCCACCCCCACCCCCACCCCCCCTGCCCAGAACCTTCTTCCGCCATCTTCCCTCTCTTAAATTAAGGCACTTCGCCTTCTGGCAGCGTCTTTGTGTTTATAACACATTTACTTGACTGTGCTAATTTTATACCATCACCAAAAAAAGAGAGAAAGTGACATCCAGGTTTTCTCCTCTCTGAAGAGTGAGCGGAGACCCCTCCCACCCCCTCCCTACAACTTACCCCACTTCTTATCACTCTTTTGCATTCTTTTTTTTTTTTTGGTGGCACATATAGACTAATGAAACACCAGAGGTTAGCTTTTTGAGGATGAAAACATTAATATCAGGGCAACTTGAATGGGGTCCCGGGTTTTAGTTATTCGAAATAGATGCATGCATTAACCTCGTTGCCATAGTGACTAGGTGATTGTTGCCTCAGTGAAGTGGGGGCAGCCTGTGAGGCGGAGGGTCTTGGGCCCCCAGACGCCAATTGCCAGCCCTGTAGGACCTGAACCTGCAAACAGACATAGTCCTGCCAGTGGTTTGCAAGTGGCCGCTCTGGTTTCCTAACCCTGCAGTGCGAGTTGGGGTGTGTTTTGAGGAGTCTTCTCAAGCGCTCCTCGCCTTTGGGGCAGCCACAAGGCCCAGGAGTTAGGAAATGGAGTGGAACTGCCATCCAGCTGAAAGTTAGGCTGGGAGGGAGGCAGACTCCAGAGCTCCCCTCTAGAGTGGGAGCTGCAGGATGCAGAGCCCACTGCCCTGCCTCCCACCCCTCCCCCATCCAAACCCACTCCCCCCACCTCCAGAACTATGGTCATCACTGTTGACCTGGCTGCCAAGCTGTAAATTTTCACCCTCCACCCCGCACTCATCAATCTGCCCTCTGGGTTTTACATGTAGGGGGCACAAAAGGAGGGGGCTGGGGGCGGCCAGCCGACCAGATGTCTCCTGGGATCCCTAAACTGCATCTCATTTTTGCCAGGCCAAGCAGATCCAGCACATCAATCTACTTCTTTGGGCAGGTTGGGGAGGGGGCGGTGGGTGGGCCTGGACATTTCATCTGCAAGAGATGGGAGATCTGGCTTCTTGGCCCAATCCCTTTTATTTCTTCCCCCAAACAGACAAAACCCACAGGCAGGAGTGGCCCGTGACACGGCATCTCCCTTTGTGCCTGGCACTGGTTTATTACCGGCTTTGTGGGGGCAGGTGAACAGAGTGCCGAAGAAGAACAAGAGGGCCGTCTGTCCTGTTTGTCACCTCACCCTGCAAGTCTCTGAGTCCCGATCTGTAAGTTCTGATTTGCGGCTGAACTGTAATATTTTTAGTTATACAGTCACTGGGGTCTCTACCTGCTCCCACATTACTGTAACATCCATCTTGAAGGAGAACGATCCAAAAGGAAGGTCAGGGGCCTCTTAAAAATAAGAGAGAGAGCCCAGAACAGTATCACCAAGTCTGTACTGCCCGCGAGCACACTGCTGGCCCCACTCCCCTTACCAAGCTTCTGAGCAGGGATGGTCCTTAAAGAAGGATGGGCTATTAAATATCGGATCCTTGGGCTGGCAGACATGTCTGCACTTAATTGGGTCTGTCTTGGAGTAATTAAAGGAAAATGATGATATTAACCCAGTCACCAAGCCAGCGTGGCATAGAGAAACGAGTGCCGCTGCTATTGATGTACGCTCCAAAAATTGGCCTTTTCCAGCACATCAAAAATGCACTCTTGGCTTGAGTTTGGGGGGACTTTTTTTGTTGCATTTCTATACTTGATCATATGTCTCCTGGTCTTCTTTTTCTTTTTAAAGAACAGCGGGAACCCCATTCCCTCTAATATAAGCAGCTTCTGTTCACACTGGGAGATGTGAGCTTTGAAAGCCGAGTTTAAGGATGTGCGCGTGGCTCAGACGCCCCAAGAGCCTGCAGCTTGAGAGACGAGATTGAAAAAAGTCTCGTGTCGGAGTCTCAAATCTGGGAGGCCTGGCCTTTTTTTTTTTTTTTTTTTCTTTTTCTTGGGGAAGCTGGAGTTTCAAGACTGCCTTGGTGCGCGGCTTTATTTAGGACGCGAATCGCTGCTCATTTGTCAGGCAAAACAGATGTGGCTGGGAGACAACATCTATTTTCATAATTCGAAACAAATCTGGTGGGCCGCCTTCCTTTTCAGTGGGGCCTGCTCATCCAGAGAGCCCAGCTCACCAGCAGAATTGAACAGAAATATTTATAGCTCGTCAATTGAACTTTTCTTCCTCCAGAAGTTGGTTTCTCCTGGCGACTGGCAACACTGACTCTTGTGGGCAGTGGGTACTTTGTAAGGAATTTCTTTTTTTTAATGCAGGATGGGGGGTTGCCAGCGTGGCACAGCAGCTGTGGTTCACCCCATCATTGGGTCTTCTCAGAGTGGGCTGTTTGCTAAGGAGCCCCACTTTGCTGTTGCTGTTTGCAGCTCTTTGTCAGAAGGGGCAGTTGGAGGCTGATCTTGGAGGACCCATCTGGGCAAGCAACTGGCATTAATATGAAGACCTTGGATCTGGACCTCGTACCAGTGGGGCGTTCATGCTTAGGTTTGCAAGGAAACATGGGTGTCCGTTCCCCATTTTACGGATGTGAACACGGAGGCTCAGAGAGAAGCAGCCTGCCCAAGGTCAGGTGGTAAATTGATGGTGGAGCTGGTCCCCTGGCTCTGGGGTTGGTTCCAGAAATGACCAGATTGTTCAGACTCTACTCAAGCATTCATTCCCAACTTCAGCCTTCCACATACCATTACTCCCAGCCAAACATAGCCTGGTGCCTGTGTCCATGCGGCTTGTGGAGGGAGGTGGGGGGCAACCCCAGTGTCTGGGGAACTGAACACTGTGCGTTCATCCATCAGATGTTTGAGCTCCTACTGTGTGTGCCCCTGAGGCAGCTATAGATGGACAGTGGTGACTGAAAAGCATCTGTGCCAATGCTCAGCGGAGCTCAGGCTCTAGTGGGAGAGCAGAAAGTAGTTATTTCAGACAGTGGTAATGCCAGGAAGGAACTAAAACAGGGTCATATGACCATGCCAGAGGTTGTGCTGGACGGGAGTTGAGAGGCCTCTCAGAGAGGCTGACGTGTGCTGGGACTTGAAGGGTGGACCCAGCCAGCAATGGAAAGATGTGGAGCAGAGAATCTCAGGGAAAGGGTGATGGTGAGGGCGTGGGGGTCTTCTGGCTGTGAAACCTGGATCCGGGAGGAATCAGGGTTTAGTCCTTGCTCTGTAAAACAAGGATTGACTAAAAGGTAGGGAAGTTTCTGATTCACCTGGGAAAGCCACAAATGATGCCATTTTATAGGATGAAGAAGAAAAGAAGAAGAAGAAAAAAAAACTTCTCTTATGTTCACCTGCAAATTGTAGAGTCTAGAATTAGAGGCTCAGGGCAGCTTGCCCACTGCCCCTTACTGCCCTGGCAGGAAGGAGACCCATGCCAGGGTCAGGGTGCCCTTTGGGTCTCAGGTAGGCAGCAGGTTTGGAGGGCATAGTAGATCCCAGTGAGGCAGGGTTTCTTGTAACCACCAGAAGTTGGAACCATACGCGTCTCTTGTGTGTCCTGCCAGGGGCAGACATCACTAATCAATCATGGCACACTTTGTTGTAGGCCTGGACACAGCCTCACCCCATTGGTGGTAGAACCTGGGATGGATGAGTAGGAGCTCAAGGCTCAGGAGGACTGGCCAGGAAGATGGCCATGCCGAGTTCCCCAGCCATCAGGGGCCCCTGCTTTACATCTGAAGGCTATACCCCAGGCCACCCGGGGCATTGCAGCTCTCTGTCAAGACTGAGTGAAGACACTGGGTTTCTTAGAGGCACCGGGGCTTACAGTTTCTCTGTGTTTGGGTAAAAGGGCTCTCAGATACTGACTGCTGTTTGCGTAAAAGGCAGAAGCCAGATGTTGTCAGAAACCCTGGTTTTCCTACGGGTTGACATCTCATCTAGAGATCCTTTTTATCACTGATACGGGCCCCACACATAGTCAGTTCATTCTCCATCCTCCAGAGAAGAGCCTGGAAACAACACGGGCTGCTTTCTCTCATTCTCACTCATGTACTCTTTCACAGGGCTTCCCAGGTGGCTCAGTGGTAAAGAATCTGCCTGCCAGTGCAGGTGATGTGGGTTCGATCCCTGGAGGAGAACATGGCGACCCACTCCAGTATTCTTGCCTGGAGAACCCCATGGGATCACAAAGAGTCGGCCACAACTGAGCACACGTGCATCTTTTACAAGCATTTATGAAGCACCTACTGTGTGCCTAGGAAAAGAGGGAGTTGCTCCATCTCTAACCCTCAGAAACGTATAATCCGGGTGTCCATTGAGCAAGGGCTTTTCCATCATTTGTCTATTTTCACATCAGATTTAAAACTGAGCTGTTGTTAGTCCTTAAACCAGCCACGTGTAACTCGCGTCCTTGCCACTGTCTCCGTGCTGAGCCTAAACGAGGACTCTTGTGCTGCCTGACTGCTGTTTAGGGAGCAGGTTTTATGTACCAGGCACTGTGACTCCAGAGTCTCTGGACCTCGGCACTAGCAGCATTGGGCAGGATAATCCCTCTCTGAGGGGCTGTCCTGTGTGCTATGGGGTACTCAGCAGCATCCCCGGCCCCTTCCCCCCCCATGTTGCTAGCAGTACCCCTTCCAGGTGGGAAGACCAGAGTGTCTGCAGGCATCGCCAGAGGTCCCTTAGTGGCAGAATCGTCCCCAGTGAGAACCACCGCCTTTACCCTCAGAGCCTGCCCTCAAGGTAGTGTGTGATTGTGGGCAGGCTGGAGGTCTCTGCATCTGTCCAGGTAGGTGATGACAGAGGACATGTGGCTGGTTGGGAGCCTTGATTGGCAGATAGACAGACAGATGATAGATGAATAATAGAGATAGATGATAGATGACTGAAAGGCATAGACATGATAGATGAATGATAGATACATATAGATAATTAATTGATAGGTAGGTAGATAGGTGAATGATAGATAGCTTGCACTTAAAGCTTATAGCACAACCCAGCCAAGTCATAGAAGCTAAAATGCTCCCCACTGGTGTGTCTGATGGGCGGAAGTCATGCCTACCATTTATTCATCACACCAGGCTTCCTTGGGGCTTTCAGTGAGTATGAGGCAGGCTCATGGAAGGACAGGCAAGATCATGTCCCTTATTCTCTGGAGTGGTGCATCGTGCTGACCCCAGCCAGGTATGCCAGTGTGGGCAGCTGGTATCTAAGGGACTGGGAAGCCTATGCTGGCCCCACCCCCAGCTTTGCCCAGGTAGCTATGTGACTCTGAGTAACCCTCCTCACTCTGTGGTCCATCGTTTCTGTGTCTGACCATATTGGGGGTTTCCAAGCTGCTGCCTCCCCCAGAGGCCCAGCATCTCATAGGTTTGTTTTCAGCCAGCCTCATTCATGACCCCCATCGCTGCAAGGTTCTCTGAACCACTTAGGTGTCCACCCCTTCCTCTCCCTGTCATCATAATTAGTTTAAATATTGTGTACTCAGACCCATGGACTATAGCCTGCCAGAATCCTCTGTCCATGGAAATTTCCAGGTGAGAATACTGGAGTGTTCTAGCTTTTCCAGAACTACCACAGGGCTGGACTGAACCCCAAGTGAAGAGGGACCAGCACTCATGACAGGTCAACTCCAGATCCAGTCAAGTTTCCGGAGAAGACGGGTGAACAGTATTTGAGAGGACACTCAGGTGTCTCCCAAGATGCCCGTGTTGTTCACAGACCCCTGTAGTTCCTGACTCCTCTGTGCCTGAGGTGGTGACTGGCAGCAGAGCTTGCAGGCACTTCGTCATTGGCGACACATTGACACTTAGCGGTGCTTCTTTACTTTGGGGACATGTGACACTTTGACCTGCAGAACTGGGGTCCTGGGTTGTATTGGGGATGTGGTGATACTTTGGGGGAACTCCAGCTGCTCTCCCTCCCTTTGGGAAAGAAGTAGGAGGTGCTTTGCTCTTTGCTGGGGGGAAGACAGGGCTTAGAGGTTACTTAAAATCTTCTTTCTTCGTTTCTAAATTTTAAATGGCATGTTTAGAATTTAATCTTCAAACCTGGGAGCCAGACCTGCAAGTTGAAAGATGACAGCCGAGAGATGGTTTCGTTTGGCTGGCTGCAACAGCCAGATGGCAGATGCTGTGAGCGGGAGACGGAGGGAGGCTGGCGGAGTAGGGGGAGCAGCTTCTGTTTCGGCTCCTAACCCCCCATCCACAAGTAAACCACTCACCCAGCACCAGGCCTGGGCTGTGCACAGCCCGGGGGTCGCTTGAAGTAGCTGGTGTTGCTCTCTACCGGACGGGTCCCCAGTACAGCCTCACTTTTCTTTTTAAACTTTTTGAGATAACTGTAGATTCACATGCAGTTGTGAGTAATGATACAGGGAGAACTCTTACATGTATCCTCCAGCTTCTCCCGGTGCTGACGTCTCCCATAGTGATAGTTCAGTATCTCAACCAGGAATTGACATGCACTGACCTTGTTCCAGTTCCCCCTGTTTACATGCATTCATCCGAGTGAGTGAGCATGTGTGTGCGTGCATTTGTGGGTGCCTGTGTGCATGCTGAGTTCTATGCAATTTTATCAGATGAACCACTGGCAACCAGTAATCTGTTTATCTCTATAATTTTTTCATTTTGAGACTGTTATATAAATGGAATCATACCGTATGTAACCTTTTGAGATGGGGTTTTTCTTCCCACTTGGCATGACTCTAAAGATCCACCCAGGTCGTTTGAAATAGTTCATTCCTTTCTGTTGTTTCTGTGCCACGGAGATACCCAGGGTAAGTTTGACCATTCACCTGCCCAGGAGTATCTGGGCTGCTTCCAGGTTGGGGCTGAGACAAATAAAGACCCCATGAACATTCACGCGCAGGTTTTTGTGTGAACATAAGTTTCCGTTTCTCTGGGCTAAAAGCCCGGGAGCGTAATTGCTGGGTCATATGGTAGCTGCAGATTTCGTTTTCTGAAAAGACCTTCCACGTTTCATCAACACCCATCTATCCCCTGGCCTCTGGGGGAGAGATGTGAGTCCTGGAGAGTGGACCTTGGACGTGAATTCCTTCCTCCTTCAATTATTAATTGATGGCAGCATATTGTGCCAAGCATGGTGTTGCCCTCCAGGGATTCAGTGAGAACAAGATAAACAAGGGTCTTTGCGTGGAGCTTTCCTGCTGCTGAGGTGAGATCAGCAGTCAGCAGGCAGGCACATCAGTAAAGACAGTTACTCTTATCATGCGCTGTCCTACATGCTGGGCACTCTGCAGCTGCATTACTGTCCTCGAGCAGACCAGGGAGGGACTGTCCTTTGCCCCTAGAGCCATGGTGCATGCGTGTGTGCCCAGTCATATCTGACTCTGCAGTCCCATGGATAGGGAAGTGTGGCGGGCTACAGTCCATGGGGTTGCAGAGTTGGATGGACTGTAGCCCGCCACACTCCCCTGTCCATGGGATTCTCCAGGCAAGAATACTGGGGTGGGTTTCCATTCCCTTCTTCAGGGGATCCTCCTGACCCAGGGGTCTAACCCGCGTCTCCTGCATTGGCAGGCAGATTTTTTACCACTGAGCCATCTGGGAAGCCCTGTGGGAAAGACAGTCCAGGCTCCTAATATACACTGCATTGCCCCTCGTGGCCAAGACTGGCCATCGGGAGATGCAGAGCGAGGTGAGAGGTGAGTATGTTTGGGGTGGGGCCACTGGGAGGCCTCTCTGAGGTGCTAGTGTTGCTGTTCAGTCTGACTCTTTGCAACCCCATGGATTGTAGCACACCAGACTTCCCTATCCTTCGCCATCTCCTGGAGTTTGCTCAAAATGTCAGAATTTGCTGACAAAACATGGTCCACTGGAGAAGGGCATGGCTAAGTGCTTCAGTATGCTTGCCTTGAGAACCCCATGAACACTGGCTCAGGTAGTCCTCAGTCATCCTGGCAGGTGACGCTGTTACTGATCTGTGATTTACGATAGTGAAGCAGAGCAGGGGGCCAAGGTCACACACACAGGAGGTGGGACGTCTGGACTCAAGTCTGAAACCAGGCCACTTGCCTCCCACTGCCCTGCTGGTCCACATCTCAGTCCTTCCATGAGCCTCTGCGTCCCTCAGAGAACCTTGTTCTTCCCATTGTTTGGGATTTCTCTGCTGCTGGAAGATGTTCAAGAGGAAATGATACAAGGGCTGGAGTAGCCTCACCCGTGGGGTGGAGACCATGGAGCGGCAAACCGCTTTCGGGGAGGCGTCTGGCGTCTGGGAGGCTTGTCACTGCCCTCTGGGGATTTGCTTCGTTCATCATCCAAAAAGGAAAGAGGAAGGGATTCATGAGCACCACAGGGAAAGACTGGACGGATTTAGACTCCAGACAATCTCAAACACACACAGAAACACACGTGCACACTTGAACCCACAGGAGACCCTCAGAAAGACAGACAGCTCAAAGAGAAGGACATACGAACACAGGAAGTCAACAGTGAGAGACAGATGCACAGACACCCTCAGACAAACCCTGACCTGTGGGCCCTTGGAGAGAGGCAGAGACAGACGCTAATACTTCCACCTGCTGGGGTGTGGGGGGCGGGGTTCTGCAGGGGTGCAGTCACCCCCGCAACCTGAGCTCCTCTCAGCCAGGGGGTCCATGCAGTGGCCAACTGTCAGTATATCCCTCCTTGGTTCCTAGAGCCCCCACCCAACCCCCCAAGCCTATAAATAAACTCTCAGTCAGGAGTTCCTCCCCCTGGGTCCGGACGCTCCCTTGGGCCTGCATCCCACATCCAGGCGATGAGCCATCCTACCCCCAGCCAGCATGTGGTGCGTGTGTCACCTCGTGGTCCAGTCTGGCCCCTGATGGATCGGCCTTTGCCGGCTGCTGCTCTTGCTACGAGGCAAGAGGAAGTGAGCCAGAGTGAGGGACCACTTCAGCTGGGGCTGCCGGGAGGTGGTGGTTTGTGCTGCGGCTTTGTGTTGAGTTTCTGGTCCAGAGGACAGCAGTTAGGATACCAGGCCCCACGTAGAGATCTGTGTGAGTTCCAAATCTCAGGTTCCCTGTCCGTATGACATGAGTGCCACAGGACTAAGCCCCCCAACCCTGGAGCTGCTGGGAAAGGTCCATGAGATGACAGCTCAGACCTGGGAAGCCCTGGGAGCTGGGGCCATGCCTGTTGTAGGTGTGTTGTTAGAATGAATGGCCTTGGGAGAGTCCAGACCATCAGTTATCTGTACCAGAAATAAATTTAGCCAGGTTTCTGGCAGCACAGGTCTGAACCCTTTTGCTGTGGAGAGCAGGATTTATTTATCACCCTGGGAAACCTCAGCTCCCAGGGTCTGGGCTCAGCACACAGCAGATGCTTGGTGAATACGCTCCTAGAATGATCGTGTGGGACAACAGAGTCCCTGAGGTTGGAAGTAGACCACAGAAGAGAACATCCCTCGTGGAAAATAAGATCACAGAGGCCCTGGGCGTCATGCATGGGCTTGTGGGCAGGCTGCTGCTGTCCCCACAGGTACATTTGTGTCTCCACAGACCCACCCCCCACCCCCCAGACATCTGCCCCCCATGCAGGGCAGGTTTGCCACTTCTACAGCTTGCAGCCAGCCAGTCTCCCTACATCAGCTCCTGCTATTCAAGATGTGTTAGCGAGCTCATGTCTAAGTTCAGGGTGCCAGTGAGGGCTCTTCCTCAGGCATACATGGCTGCCTTCTTGCTATGTCCTCAGATGGGCCTTCCTTGGCATGTGTGCAGAGAAAGTGAGCTCTGTGGTCTCTCTTCCTTTTTTTTTTTTTTTTTCTGTTGGCTGCATTGTGCAACTTGCAGGATCTTAGTTCCCTAGTGCAGTTCACAGTTCAGTCACTCAGTCATGTCTGACTCTTTGCAACCCCATGGACTGCAGTATACCAGGCTTCCTTGTTCGTCACTAATTCCCGGAGCTTGCTTTAACTCGGGGATTAAACCCAGGCCCCAGCAGTGAAAGCTCCGAGTCCTAACCACTGAACCACCAGTGAATTCCCTTTGATGTCTCTCTTCATAAGGACACGAATCCTATAGGACCAGGGCTCCACCCTTGTGACCCCAGTTATCTTTAATCACTTACTTGGAGGCCCCATCTCCAAATACAGCCACATTTGGAAGTTATGGCTTGAATGTATTATTTGGGGTGGGGGGAGATACAGATTCAGTGCATAATACAAGGTACCCTTCTGCTCCAAGCAGAGGATTTGGGAAGGCAGGTGAGAACTGCCACTCCGTGTTGGCTGATTTTAGCACCAGCCCCACACTGTAGGTCTACATCTCGAGCCCCTGCACTGCTCTGGATGTTCCAGGCTTCTGGCTGCTTGCCTGACTGTGTGTTGACCAATGCAAGTTTCTTTGCTGCCTGAGCACCAGGATAGGCCAGATACCAGAGAGAGACCAGTAAAGGGGATGGCCTTCTTCCTTGGAGCTGGGAGTCCCACATGGTGATGGCCAGGGTTTGGCACTGTAATAGTATGTAAAAGTTGCTCTGGAGCAACCATAGCTGGGCTTTGAGGGTTGAAGAGGAGTCCTTCAACGACTGGGCAGAAAGGCTCCTGCTTGCCAGTCTCATGCTGGCTGTGGGGAGGCTGCAGGACAAGGAGACCGCATGCTGATGGGCAGATGGACAGTGACAGTAAGACGCAGACCAATGGATGGCTAAGTCATGACATGCATTTTCCTGGAAGTCATAGCAGATAACCTGGGTGCTGTTTACAAAAGAAACCTCCAGTTACATGGGAAAGCTTACAACTGCCAGAGAAAGCCAGAGAAGGAAGTGGCCGCAGGGGCAGTTGGACCTGGGATCAGAAGCTGGATTAGGAGGAACAGGAGGCGAGAGGGTGTCCCAGGCAGGTGGATCAGCCTGGGCAAAGGTCCTGCCAGAGGGAAGCTGAGGTTCTGCTCAGAGGGCAGCTGAGATGCTGCCAGGCCGAGAGGACCATGCAGGCTGTCAGGAGGCAATTGGCGTGAAAAGTGGGAGGCCCGGGTCCCAGGAGAGTCACACAAGTCCTTGTGGATAACAGCTGATGCTTTGGACTACTTCACATGTACTGGGCGCTTGATAAGGAATTTAGCCATGTCCTTAGGTCACACGTATGGCCATGGGTAGATCTGGGGTTTGGGCCCAGGCAGCCAGCTCCAGGGCTTCTGCTCACCCTGCTCCTGGTGTTTGCTGAATCCGATTCAGTTCCAAAGAGCCCAGGGGTGCAGGAGAACCCATTCTGCCCTCACAGTTTCCCCGGCCTCTCCTGCCATGTGACCGTGACCATCATTGCATCTCCTGCCTCTGCCCTGGATGAGACCTAGAATAGCTGGGCTGTTCGTGGTCCTAATGGAAAGGGGCACCCCCAGCTGGCGCTGAGACCCCTCCTGACCAAACCTGTCCCGCCGACCCCGAAGGCCCCCAGCACGCGGCTGCCGTTTTGATGGAGGAGCTATTGAGAAGTGGCTCAATCCCGGCCGCATTGTGGGCCAATTCAGAGCTGAGCTCTTTGTCAGAGAGGCTTGGAGACCGAGCCCCCTTCACATCCCCTCTCCTGGCGCTGCCCCCAAGCCCCTCTGAGCTCATGTTGGGAAACACCAGGCTCTTGAAAATCAGTAATTGAGAGAAACACTGCTGGTTTCCAAGGAGCACACGGTGACTCCCGAGTGGCGAGGGCAAGCCAGAGTCACGTTGTCACCAAGTTCGGAAACTCACACACACGCAGAAGCGCACGCGCCCCGGTCTCTTTCGTATGTAAATTAGGATTGGTGAAACTAAAGCTGTCCGTGTGTGTTATAAAAAATGCAACCAATATAGAAATACAAAAAGTATAAAGGATAGATGCCTTCTTTCACAGTAGTCATCATGAACAATTTGATTTTTATCCTCGTTTTTGCTATAAAAATGGGTGCATATTATACATACTGTTCCAGTTTCATTATTTCTGCTCGGCAATAATTGCAAAAATAGCCATCCATCCTCAAACCTATATAGGTCAGCTGTTCTCAGCCAGGCATGGTTCTGTGCTCCCCAGGAGACACTGGGCAATGTCGGCAGACACTTTTGGTTGTCACAACTTGACCGTGATGGTGCTACTGGTTTCTAGTGGGCAGAGGCCAGGGGTATTGCTAAACATTCTGCAGTGCACAGGCCCCACCGCAGAGAATTATCCAGCCCCCAAATCTCCATAGCACCAAGGCTGGGAAACCCCACTGTAGGATTTACCTGTCTTTTTGTGTGCGTGTAATTTTTATTGGAGTTTAGTTGCTTTACAGTGTTGTTAGTTCCTATTATACAGTAAAGGGAATCAGTTATACCGCTACACATATCCACTCTTCTTTAGATTTCCTTCCCATGGAGGTCGCCACAGATCACTGAGTAGAGTTCCCTGTGCTAAACCGTAGGTTCTCATTAGTTATCTGTTTTATACATGGTGTGTGTATGTCCATCCCAATCTCCCAATTCGTCCCACTCATCTTCCCACAGTGGTACACAGAAGTTTGTTCTCTACCAGCTGTGACTATGTTTCTGCTTTGCCAGTATGTTCATCTGTACCATTTTTCTATATTCGACATATAAGTGAAATGGGCTTCCCAGGTGGCAGAGTGGCAAAGAATCTACCTGCCAATGCAGGAGACGCAAGAGACAGGGTTTGATCCTTGGGTTGGGAATATCCCCTGGAGGAAGAAATTGCAATCCACTCCAGTATTCTTGCCTGAAAGATTCCTTGGACAGAGGAGCCTGGGGTCATACATGATTGAGCATGCATGCATGCATAAATGATATTTCTTTTTCTCTTTCTGACTTACTTCACTTCATATGACAGTCTCTAGTTTCATCCAAGTCTCTGCAAATGGCACTATATGTTCCTTTTTGATGGCCGAGTAATATTCCATGGTATATATGTATCACGTCTCCTTTATCTATTTCTCTGTCTGTGGACATGCTTCTATGTCCTGGCTGTTGTAAATAGTGCTGCAGTGAACACTGGGGTGCATACATCCTTTTGAATTATGGTTTTCTCTGGATACATGCCCAGGAATGGGATTTTGGGGTCTTATAAATGCCAAGACAGTGAGATACATATATACGAGGGTTAGTGTAGTGGAATTTAGATGGTCTCTGCTTGTTCACAGTCACAAAAAACCCTGCAGAAGTGTCCTTATACATGTATGCTCTCAGGTCCTTCTGCAGATTTTTCTGTTGGATACAATCTTAGAAGTTAAAATTGCAAGCTGGAAAGGTAGCGTGCCTTTTAGATTTTGATAGGTCCTGCCACGACGCCCTCCAAGCTGATTACGGTCATTGACGCTGCCACCACAGACAGCTCACTCACCCACTCCTCCTCTCCTCAATTAACAAAGCGCATTTGATTTATTTTAAATAACTTTCCATTGCACCTCCGTGTCCATTGACAGAAACCACTCTCTCTCACCGCAAATTCACTCCATTCCGCCAATAACTCTCGAACGGTGATTGATATTTTGCTGACAGTGGGTGTTTAAAGATGTTCGATGTCGGTGACAATAGGAAAAAAAATCCCATTAGTTCTTTCCATTTGGGTAATAGCAAGAAAGATAAAAGGCACGGCTTTGTCTTTCCTTATTGAAGGAGCGTTTAATCACGAGGCTCTAAAATGATTACACAGGCCCTGTGCTCGCCCTGGAGTTGATTTTACCTCCCCATTCCCACACACACACTTTGAGACTCAGGGCTCACCCATCACCCAGCTGCAGCCCTCTCTCAGGTGACCTCCTGCAAGGTGACCTCAGGATGTGTGGGCTGAAGCCCAGAAATGAGTGAAGCTCTGCACACTTTGCCACTTGGGTTCAAGAAGGCAGTTCGCCTACATGCAGGACTAGGTGTCTTACTAGTTAAAGGAGATGCACAGCACAGAAGGGTATGTGGGACTGAAGACTTATCGTTCACATCCTTTAAACCTGGCCCTGTATCTGGCTGGCTATTTAGTGCACCTTGACTGTATGGTCCCCTGGGCTTCCGAATGCTTCCACCGACACTGGGACAGGCCAGTGTGGAGCCTTCTCTGTTAGGCTCCACTGGACAGGCCACAGAGCTGGGATCTCCCATCCTGAGATGCTCTTGAGCAGAGTAGGGTAGACAGGAGTTGCGAGAGTGATGCCCGCATGCTGGGGAGCTCAGGGAGGGATCGGGGGGAAGCCCAGCAGAAAAGCGTGTGTGTGTTCATGCATACTTGTGCACGCAGGCGCAGTCCAGCGGGGGAAGAGGGAAGGGAGGGAAGGAGTCAGCCAGGGGAGGAAAGGCTGTAGGTGGCTCAGGTGGACGGAAGGAGTGGTGTGAGTGTGGCCCATCTTCTGTCGTCCCATTTGCTCTACAATACAACACGTTCATCCCCAGAGTGTCCCATCAGTTCAGCCGGTGCTGGAGAGAGTCGGGAGACACAGTCTCACAGGGCAGCTTTGTGTTCAGCCACACTTGTCTCCCCTCTCCAGGTAAGTGGACTAGACGACCACCTGGCACCTGGTTATCACCTTGGGCTCCTCAGCCAGGGCACCGTGAAGGGGCGATCAGGCCCTCGCCTGCCCCACGAAGAGCAACCCTAGTTCAGCACCTAAACTCCCAGGGCCCATCAGAGGCACCGGAGGCCAGGGCTCCACTGCCTTCAATCCCAGGCTGAGGGGCTTGACCCAGCCTCCCCCCAACCCCGAGAAGTGCTGCCAGACCCAAGATGACAGCATCTTTGCCAGGAGTCCTCTGGGAAGCTCTGTTCCAGGGATCAGCCACCTGGTTTGGAGACCGACAGACGCTTTGTCTGTATAACTGTGAATGTAATTGCACGTGCTTGAAGGTGAGTGTGCAGGAGTGTGTATTATAAGGAAGGAGCCATCCCCTCTCGGGCACCCCCAGGGTAACCATGCCTGGCCCTTGGGCCATGTAGCTGCATGTAGTCACTCACAGAAGTTCATATGCTTCACCCGAATCACTTTTATTTAAAAATACACACGTCTGTGCTTTTTTAAACAAAGATGGTCCCGTCTCATTGGATAGCTTCTCTTGCTCAGGAAGAAGCACAAATTGTGTGTAATTTTTCATTGTACACAAATCTGCTAGCAGCGCCTTCCTAGGTTGTTAGCCCCTTGGAGGGGGCAGACTTTAAGTGGTTCCCAGGGATTTTGCCTTTTCACCTGCAGTGGGCCTTCCTGTGCTCCTCTTTATACTTGAGAATACTGTAATCCTTTATGCCATGCATTTCTTGTGTGCCTGCCCTGGGGAAGGTGCTGGGGACACAGAGAATGAGCGATGGACACTGGCGTTCTGGGAGGGAGAGGCACAAGCCCCTGATGAGAGCTACAGAGAACCGTGAAGCAGGCTTGGGACATGAGTCCCAGGGACCAGGACAGACACTGATGCAGACAGGATGCTCAGCATGCTTCCTGTGTAAGTGACACTGGAATGGAGACCAGGAAGGTAGTGAGGGGGGAGCAAGCACAGGCTCGTGGGTAAGATCATTCCAGACCGAAGGAGGGGCTCATGTAAAGGCCCTGGAGTGGGCTGTGTTTGGTCCTCTTACAGAGCACAGGGGCTTCCCTGCCTGGTGGCTCAGACGGTGAAGAATCTGCCTGCAATGCAGGAGATGCTCTGGTCGGAAAGATCCTCTGGGGAAGGGAATGGCAACCCACTTCAGTACTCTTGCCTGGAGAATCCCATGGACAGAGGAGCCTGGTGGGCAACAGTCCATGGGGTCGCAAAGAGTCGGACATGACTAAGCAACTCACACTTTCACTTTTTTTTCACTTTTTTTCACAGAGCACAGAACAAAATCCTCACTAGAGCAGAGAGCTAAAGGCAGAGAATCCCAGGAAACCTGTGTGTGGAGATAAATACCCAGGAGGTGATTTGTCTGGTCAGGAGTTCTCACTTGAAAGTTTTGAGAGATTGTTACTTTGCTTTTCAGAGATGCTCCCAGCTTGCACCATCTGTCAGCTACGGTGCTGGCAGAGGGATCTGCCTTGCTGGGCCTTCTCCAGCCACTGTGATTCCACCGCCCAGCTCAGGTCTGTATGGGGCAGAGGATAGGTGTGGCCCAGGGCTTAGGATTCCGGATTCCACATAGTGAGGCTTCCCAGGTGTTTTCCTCGCAGAGGCGCTGCCAACCTGAGTCTGTGGCTGCAAACCGACCCATACAGTTCTCACCACAGCCACATGGGATGGGGACTGGGTCAGCCCTCTGTGTTTTCTCCCCCAAATGAGGACACTAAGTGATGTGCCTGAGGTCACAGTTAAAGTGGCAAAGTTGGGATTCGAACCCAGGAATCTTGGGGGCACACTTCGTGTTCTGAATCAGTGCTCCGAATTCTGCCGTGAGCAGCAATGCGGGGAGCCCCAGGCCCCAGTGCAAGGCTTTCCCCCGCCGCCCTGCACCCAGCACTGGACAGCGTCATGGACAGTATCTCATGGTTACGTGCTCCGCTATCAGGCGCCTGGCGCCCAGCTGCATGCTTGGCACAGAGTTGGGGCTGGGTAAGCGTACAGTCTGTCTTTAAAAATGAGAAAACTGGCCTAGATTTCTGCCCACCTCCCGAACCTTAAGAGAAAGATCCGTTCTTTTACTCAAAACGGTCTTACCCTAAGAAATCAATGTGCCGTCAGGGGTGTTTGAAATGGCACCAGGAGTGATCAGAAAGTTATTCCTTTGACGTCTGGCTCAATTTTATTTGAAATTCCAGGGGGGAAAAGGAGCTGGGTTCTTATTCAAATGCGGTGGGGGGGAGGGGCAGTAAATGAAGTGGCAGGAACCCCAGGCTGGCTGGGGCTCCTCAGAATGACAATGAGGCCTGCCCCGGCCAGTCTCATCCAGGCAGGCCTAACGAGATTAGATTTTCATAAATTTCAGACAGTGCCAATTCCTAATTCCTCAGTGTGCGGCCAGGAGGCCAGACAGGGCCGCCTGCACGGACTGCTTGTTAACCAGGGAGCACGCCGGCTGCCCCTCCGCCCGGAGCAGACACAGGGCGGGGGGCGGTAGGGGGGGTCGTCTGGTCTGGAAACCTCCTGTGGGCTGGCAGGAGCTGGGTGGACTCTGGCCCAGCTCTCTAGCCAAGGAAAGAGAAAAGATCTCCAGCATCCGGCTGCTTTTCCGATGATTAACTGAAAACCCAGTGATGGTTGTGCCCACACGTTGCATGGCAAGTTCTGCACCAGCCCTCTCCCTATTTACAGCCGGGAAGCAGCCAGACAGGGGTTTGAACTGAGGCTCCTGCGTTTGGTTTTGGTCTGGCTCCATCACTCAGAACAGGGAGCCATAAACTTAGTTGCAAAAGAATTGCATCTTCACCTTAACCACCCCTAACAGGAACACGGGTACCAAACCACAGGGCATCAGCAGCTACTTGCAATCCGGTCACCAGTAGAAACCACAGACTTCCTATCCATGGAAACCTGCCGGGTCGCATTTAATGTGCTAGTATCCCAGGTCACTTGTGTGGTCCTGTATGTTCCTTATCGAAAGTCTGGTTGAGAGTTTGAGAACTATATTTTGATAGAGTTGGGTTCCTTTTAAAGCCTCACATGAATTTTTATTCAGTTTAATTTTATTTTAAAATACACATTCTGAGAGCTCATCCTGGCTCCCCCAGCTGCCAGGGAAGGAAGCCATGGGGTCAGGACTGCTCTCTGACTCCTGGCCTGACGGGACCAACACTGCCCATCGGGGGTTTGTGGGAACTAAGTGGGGAGGGATGTCCTGTCCTGGGCAGGTGCTTGGCACTCAGATAGAGACAGAGGAGAAGGCAGCTGTGTCTTTATGCAGTTTTGTTGGAGGTGCCCAGAGCTCCCCCAAATGCATGGCATGAGGCCTTTCTAACAACCATCCTGTGGCTTTCCTCTGTGCTGGTGGGGAGGTGGGGACCACTGGGCAAGATACTGGCTTCATGGACCACACGGCAAGTGATCCTCTAGGCAGTCTCGATCTACCCTGGAAACCAGTCCCATTCCACAAGCGCCTGACTTGAACCAACACTGTTTCTGACATTCTGGGACCACGGTACCCAGGACCATTGGGTGTGGGGCTGTCGGCCTAACCCATCCCTGAAAGCACAGGCTTGAGGGTCTGGGGTCTTGAACTGTGTGGCCTTTGGCCAGTCATCTCCCGTCTCACAGCCTCAAGTTTCCTCATCTGTAAAGTTGGCGGCGGGGGTCATATTAGTGTCTATTTCACAGAATGCAGCTGAGGATTCAATAAGATGATACCCAAAGAGATTCGGGCCACACCTGACCCTGAGGGGGCTCCCAGACGCTACCCCTCACTAGTGTCAGGCGAGCTGGGAAAGGACCAGAGACACCCGTATGCACACCTCAAAGTGACTGCATCCGTCTCTGGAGGAGGAGACACAAAAGCAGTAAGGCTGCTCCAATGAGGCGGACGAAGCTGTTAATTTGAAGTTATTCACGAGGAAAGAAGACCCTCAATTAAATAAGAGTGACCTTACTTTGCATGTGGAAGATGGGCTTGGCCACCCCCAGAGAACCTGCTGCATCCATCACCCGCCCCAAAGAGGAAATTACCAAGAAAAATGACAGGACTGCTGCCCCATGGGAAGCGGACCTGACGCCCAGATCAGAATGAGGGAAGTGTGATGCTTCCTCCCCAAAGACTCCTGTTCTCTGCACAGGTCCTCTAAGCCGGGACTGGTGCCCCTAAGTCCAGCCACCACCCCGGGTGACCTTTTCTGACTGACTCTGGGACAGAGGCCCGTGAAAGCATGCTCGGTGTTTCCAGGGCATCAGCCTGGATGAGGGGAGCCTGCTGTCCCAAAGGCATGTAGGGGGTTGTGACGGTGGTGACAGTGGATTACCCACTGTCTCCCGCCCTGTTCTGAGCCCTTGACATGTACATTTTCATCTTTCCTGGAGCTCTCAGGGATGTATATGCCCAGGGTCACACGGCCAGCAGCTGGCAGATGCAGGACTAGGCATCTTCTGAGGTGTTCCCACATAGGCGGGAGAACTGACAGGTACTTTGGGAAGGCTGGGAGCATTTATCAGGAGATAAAGGCCCTTTCCCCTCTCACTCCTGGATTTGGGACCGGCCCTGCCCTTTGATCTGGAGGAACTTCTGTCTGTCCCCTGGTTGGCTCGTCTACACAATAGCATGGTGATGGCGCTCGTAGACCTGGGGGAGGTGGGCTCAGCGCAGGGTGGTGCACATGTTGTACATGTTAGCATCCTGACTGTAGTCCCAGTGAGTGGTTGCTATGACAACAGGGAGTTTGGGCTGGGGACCAGCCCGCCACCCCCTCCTGCTCTGATTCCCCTTTGTTTGTGACCAGGCTTTGCTGTGAGCCCCGTGGTCACAGGAGACTTGAACTGAGTGGAGGGCAGCGGTTGGACCTATGCCTTCCGCCAGTGTGCTGGGCACCTGGTCCCACATCCAAGTAAAGGGAAGCCTGTGAGATTGAGGACGCTGAGGCAGGATCGGTGTGGCTCTGTGTCTTGGGGACTCCTCTCTTGGCTGGAAGTCTAGAAGCCACCCATCCTGCAGACTTTGGCCTCTCGTTGCTTTTAAAGCACTTTGAATATGCTGCCGGCGTTAACGGCCAGGCAGCTTCACCAACTGTTTCTGGGTTCTGGAGAGATGGGGAGTTGTGGCTGCACCGCCCTGCCTGCCTGGGGGCTGTCTGGCCCGCTGGGGTTCCAGCTAGCAGTGCATGTCTGGAGCACCCTGTGGACCTGATGGGGAGGAGCTCTTGCTCGATAGTGATTCCTGCAGTGGGAGCAGGAGTGAGGAGCTGAGCACGAAGATCCAGAGGGGCCAGACAGATGAGGTCAAGCAGAACTAGGGCCCAGGTGGAGCTTGGGGCAAGTGGACAGCACAGCCTGTGTTAAGAGGGTGGCCACCCACAGCTCTGTTTGTTGCTTGAGTGGGGACGGGACTGTAGATGCAAATGCCCTCAGGCCCCCCACTTGCCCCATATTCCAGCAGATGCTTTCTGATGCATGTCCCAAAGAGGTGAGTTCATGTCCCCTGAAGGCAGAGTCTCTAGGAAGGAGAACCCTGAGTGTGAAAGTTCACTGTGCTATCCAGGGGACCAGAGCCCCCTCACCCCATGGCCAAGGTCAAGACACCCAGCCTAGGCTTATTTTTGCCTTATGGGTTGGGATGTATCACCTGTTGGCCGGGGGGCCTCTCCTGACCCCCTCAATCTCCCTCTCCCCATGTCTCCATGTCTTTGCTCATGCTCAGTCGCTCAGTTGTGTCCGACTCTGCGTGACCCCACTGACTGTAGCCTGCCAGGCTCCTCTGTCCGTGGGATTCTCCAGGCAAGAATACTGGAGTGTGTTGCCATGCCTTCCTCCAGGGGATCTTCCTGATCCAGGGATCGAACCCATCACTTACGTCTCCTGCATGGGCAGGTGGAGTCTTTACCACTAACACCACCTAGGAAGACCCCATGTCTTTGCACACCCTGGAATATCCAGCTGGGTCCTGCTTGATCCTCTCTCTTCAGACATATGGGTTTGGACTGTCCTTGTTTGCTTTGGCTGGTGTGCTGGGGAGCCCCTGCTAACCATGGTCACATTGAGGGAGTGTTCCCTGAGTGCTGACCATGTGGGCCCCCACACAGCCTCTCCCTTCCACGTGGGGAAACCTGGTAGGACTCAGAGTGAGTGAGGGTCATAGAGCCAGCCTGGGCATCCCCATGAAGTGCTGTGCCGGCCCTGGAGCCACCTCAGGGACTCTGCAACCCTTAGGAGTCTTCCTTCCCTTCTGGCCACGACCCCAGGCCTCTGGCTTCCAGAATAGAGCCTGGAAGCGCTTCGTGGTCTCCTGAGAATTTCGCCCGGTCGTCCCCCATGTGGATTTGTGTGGGGTTGTGGCCCAGGAACCAGTGCGGTCATGTTAGTGTCTTCAGCACCCTGGGCTCCTTTCTGGGGGTGATTCTCTCACTCTGACACTGCACCCCAGAAATCAGGTCCTCCCACCCTTTGGGGGTCAGGAGAGCTGTGGGCTTTGTTCATGCCCACTCGGCCTGTGGGGCCTCATCTGTTGCCCCAATAGGACACCTCCAGCCCTGTTGCCTGCTCACTGGATGTTACCTGGAGGAGGGCGGCGGCCTGGCCAGGAGCCTGCAGGCCACCAGGCCTGGGATGGAGACGCAGACACCTCCCTTGCTTCAGGCCAGGCGTGGGCAGGGCCCCTGGAGACGAGCGGAGGAGGGCAAGGGTGCCTACCCCCAAGTCCAGGCCGGGGTGAAGAGTGCACGGTGTTGGGGGAGGGGTTGCAGGCCCCTCTGAGGAGGGGGCGTGGGTGTTGCACAAAGCCAGCCTGTGTGTCCCCTGAATGGGCAGCTTTATCCCAGGCCCTAGCGCACAGGCCCCGGACCAGCCTGTCTGGGGAGGCAGGAGGTGTGGCCACAGCCACTGGGTTCCAGGCCAACGTCCTGGCCTTTGCCAGCTCAGGCCCCGCACCCTCCTGGCGGGAAAGGGAACGAGTCCCTCTGAGGGTCTGAGGCTTGTCCTATTTCCCGCCAGGCGGGGCCCAGCCTACTAGGGCATCAGGAAGGACTCACTGAAGTCCCTGGCTACTTCATCGTCCCTCCTGGTCCCTCCCAGGGCAAGATAAGGATGTGGCTCCCACCCCTAACCCCCCCGGCTGGAGCCAGGACCCAGGCTCCAGATGGAATTCTGGGTGCAGCAGTGGATATCCAATGAGGGAGTCACCAGCGAGCAGTCTGTCACATGACCTGAACCTGGGTCCCCTCATCTGTGAGGCGGGATGATGAAAAGTCAACCGTATATAGGCTCAGCGCTGCACAGAGACGCTCAGCCCCGGCACATTCTTTGTCCCTGTGGTCTGTGGACTGTAGGCTGTTAAGCAGCACCCTGGCTCTCACCCTCTAGGTTCTGGGAGCACCTTCGGTTGTGTCATAGTGTGTCACTAGTTCCACCAGTCTGAGCCACTCGTGTCCTCAGACATTGCCACGGGTCCCCCAGGGGGCAGACCCACTCAGCTAACAGCATCAGGCAGACTTTGGCACGTCTGGGCAAAAAGGCTTAACATGGTGGGAGAAGGTGGGTGTCCCACAGAGCCTGGGTAGGAAGAAGGGGTGGCCAGGGCTCCAGAGAGGGCTGTGGGCGGGCTGCGTGCGGAGGGGTTCTGCTGAACCAGCAGGAACGTCCACCCGGGACGCGTCGATCTCCCGCTGGAAGCAGAGGCTGGTGGCAGGAGGGGCTGCCCTCCCAGGCTCTGGCCAGGCCCCGGGTGAGTGGCACATGGCACACGGTGACACTGCGCACCTCACTGCCTGCTTTCCAGGCCCCACCTTCGCCCGCCCCCACTCCTCCAGCTTCCGTGTGTCTGTCTGAGAAGAGGAAGCGCTGAGTCAGTGGCCCTGAGCTTGAACCTGTACCCCTGGGGAGACCTCGGCTAATTGCTTGTCAGTGCCAGGGGGCGGGGGGGCGGGGAGGGTCTTCCTGCCTGCCCTCTGGGATCTGGGGAGACACATTTCCTGGCTTGTCCGTGGGCAGCCTCGGACCAGGGGAGGCTGGCTGTGCCCCCCGGCCCCCCACAGCCAGGTCACTGCCCGGGCCCCCAGCCTCTCACCTGCCACTGCTGGGGGCTCTGCTGGCAGGGCGCATGGCCAGCTGCCGATCAGCCCCGACACAGACCCGCTGGAGTCAGCAGAAACCGCCCTGACTCTGGCAGGATCAAAATAACCTCTTTCCTTTTCCAGCACTTGAGGGTTTTTCCGCTTTCTGGGGGAAAAAAACAAAACAACCCAAAAAAAAAGAAATGAGAGTTGCAGTGTTTGCAACCTCCTGGAATGTGGTTTTTCTGAGGCCTCTTCTTGGAGGTCGGGGTGGCCCTCATACCCTCCCGTCTGAGGTGGGGGTGGCCCTCATACCCTCCCATCCTGTCGAGGGTGGTGTCTCTGTGCGTCGTGTGTGTGATAAATATGTCTGTGCGTGGGTGTGTTATCTGTGTTTGTGTTTGTGGGTATGGGTGTGGCAGAGTGTTGGGGGTGTTATAGGGATGTTGGGGTGTGTGTGCTGGTGTGTGCGTGTGTTGGGGCATATGGGTGCTCAGGAAAGCGGGCCCCGAGCCCCTGCCTGCTCTGGGATCCCCAACGTCTCACATGTCCCCTTGGTCTTGCAGCGGAGCTGGAGTTCGTTGAGATCACCATCATCGTGGTGGTGGTCATGGTGATGGTGGTGGTGATCACGTGTCTGCTGAGCCACTACAAGCTGTCCGCTCGCTCCTTCATCGGCCGGCACAGCCAGAGCAGGAGGAGGGAAGACGCCCTGTCCTCGGTGAGTGCCTGAGCTTCCAGGGGCCTGGATGCCCCCATCAAGTGCGTGTGGTGTTGGGGTTGAGTGTTCACAATTGGGGCAGACAGAGCAGCTCCCAGCAGGATGGGCCCTCGCCCTCCCCCAGATCTCAGCACCCACGTCCCCCCTCATTCACCTGTGCCTCCAGGCCACCCCTGCCTGCCGGTAGGTGTTCCTCAGCAGATGGACCAGGAGGCGGTGCAGAGTCCATTTCTAAACAGTTTCCATCTCCACACCTGTGAGGTGGAGTGTAACAACCTGGACAGGAGCAGGTGTGTGACTGGCAGGCTGCAGATCACGGAGAGGGCAGCCCCGGGGCTCGGCGGGGAGCACGTCCCTGAGCCTGTGTTGGGCGGGCAATGACAGAAGCAGGCCGGGGCAGCCAGCGTGGCCTCTCAGCTCTGAGGGACGTCTCTGGTCACGTCGGGCTGGCAGGCCTATCCCTGGCGGGTTCGGGCATCTCCGCTTGTGTATGTCACCAGGCTGCCAGGGCAAGGAGCACGTCTGCTCAGGTCCCTCAACCGCGAACACGGGGCACCCCAACCCCCAGGCCCAGTGTACCCGAGGGCGCTGTGCTACTGCTCAGAAGCATCTGAGGCTCACCTGTGTGTTTATGTGCTGTTTCCCAGGGGACGGAGCCAGCAGCTGCACTGCCACATCTGCACTTAGTGATCTGCCCATCTTAGGAGAAACTAGGGCTCAGAGAGGCGGGAACATTTGCCTGAAGCTACACAGCTTCTATGGAGAAGGAAATGGCAACCCACTCCAGTGTTCTGGCCTGGAGAATCCCAGGGACGGGGGAGCCTGGTGGGCTGCCGTCTATGGGGTCGCACAGAGTCGGACACGACTGAAGCGTGTCCCAGCACATAGCTTCTAAGCGACAGCTTGAGGCCTATTTTACCCCTCTCAGATCCTGGTGCAAAAGAGGGTACTCTGGACAAACGGGAAGACTGCAGCCCGGTAGCTGTGCTCCAGGACGGGGCATCTCACCCCTTCTGAGCCTCAGTGTGCACATCTGTAAAATGGGAGGGGCTCGCCTCTCTCCTGCCCACCCCCCCGCATGGTCACAGGAAGGGTGATGTTAGTGGTGAGAGCTGGGGAGATGGCAGAGGTTCCCACGTGAGGGATCCTGGTCACCATGGGAAGGGGACAGCCATGTGGGCAGCACTGGGACTTCGTGCCCAGATGGAGACCAGGATCCAGGTTCTGGTTCCTGAACCTTTGAGGCTAAAGGAAAGTACCCCTCGACATCTACCAGCCACCTGCATGGGCCCCTGGGGATGCCCAGCTGGGTAAACACAGGCTTCTTAGACCTGAAATACGTGTAGCGGCTCCCCTGGGGCTCCTGCTAGACAGGGCACATCTGCACAGTCTTGGGGCCCCATGACCTCCCAGAGAGACGCAGATACAGCCGTTTTTCTGCTTGGCACAGGGACCACCCCTGCCATAGCTGTCCTGCTGTGGCCTCTTTTCAGGGTGACCCCTGGGAGTTCATTTCCTCATCTGTCAGAGGGTGGGGTTCATGTTCAGGTAAGCCCTGTGCCCTGAGACCGCACGTCCCGGCTGGTGCTGTGCCAGAGAAGCTAGAAAATACCGCATGATGATGACAGCGGAGATGCCAGCCACTGCAGTGACAGATCGCAGCTCGAAGTCTGCAGCTGAGGGCAGGTCGGAGGCCACCTGGGTATAGACAGACCTGGGCCGGCTGCCCGCTCCATCAGGTTCTCCTGCCTCATTCCCTTGGACATTTACCATGGCTGCTTTCACCGGCAGCAGCCGTGTTAGTGGCGTGACAGACCCCCCGGCCCTTGATGGAGTCAGCTTTCAGACCCCTGATCTAGATGGAGAAGCCATGAGCAGGCTGGACAGGCTTTCCAGGGATACTTTTAGGAAGAGAAGGAAGTGTTGGGGAGTGGAGGGAGCGAGAGAAGGAGCTGCCAGAAGCAGCGCATGGGTCTGGCACTGGGACCTGGAAAGGTGTCAGGGCCATTCACTGAGTCAGGGAACAGGGTAAGTTAAGACTCAGCCAGTGGGCAGGTGCAGGGCAGCAAGCTGATGCCAGGTTACTCACAGTGGAGCCGAGCTGGCACAGGAGCAGAGATGCCGTGGGAGCCTGGGGAGGGGCCTCTGGTGGGTGGGTGGTCCTTGGAGGCCTCCCTGGAGAAGGAGGTGACCTCCAGGTGCACAAGTTGGGGTTAGTCAGGTGACAAGGATGGCGGTGATTCTGGGGTCTGCAGTGGGGCCTCGCAGCATTGACTGGTGTATTCCTAAGCTCCCTAGTGGAGACTCCCTGGGCTAGTGGGTGAGCAGAGATGGCTTGAACCTTGGATGGAGGGGTTCACAGAAGGGTTTTAGGCAAGTTCACATTGATCCAAGCTGACCTTGGCTGCTTGCACCCCTTTCCAGGGCTCCCAACTTGAATGGGGAGCAGGTAGGTGTGCCCTCATCTGACTTCCTGATGCCCATGTGGGCTGTGCCAGGGGCCCACCCGGGGGCCACAGAGCCTGCCAGGGCCGGCTTGAGTCCGAATGAGTCTGGAAGCAGCAGAAAAGGTTTGGATCCCAGCCCTGCCTCTTAGCAGCTGGGCGGATGCCGTTCAGCTCCACGGTGTTTGTCGGAAGAATTGAGTTAGTGCTTTAAAGAGCTGAGCACAGTGCCTGGCACCAAGGCATTCCTAACATCAGTACCGAAAGGGCCCTGGGTTACCATATTAACAGTAACAGTATGTATCTGCTCTCTGTATCCACACGCCGGGAATAAACTAGACCCCAGTGAGTCTGTGTCGGGTAACTGCTTTCCTGATGGGATGGTTTTGAGACTCACAGAGCCCCCTAGCGGCAATATAAGAAATTAAAATCTTCCAGGCGACGCCCCCCCGCCCCCCGCCCTCCACCCCGCAAGACTGCAGGTGATAACCGCCTTATCTGGGGATCCTCAAGAAAACAGGTCCCCAGGGAAACTCTGGGGTGATGGATATGTTCATTATCTTGATTGTGGCCTTCTACCCATACAGGAAGGATGCCTCTGGCCCTCAGAGAGCACGGTGTCAGGCAATGGAATTCCAGAGGTGAGTCCTAGCGCTGCCTACCCTCCATCACTCTCCCAAGTGATGGAGGGGGACTCCCTCCGTCCCCTGCGCCCGAGGCCGCTGTCGTGGACGCCCCTCTGCCCAGTAGCTTCCCTTCCCCAGGCCGGAGGCACCTCCCCTGTTAGTAGAGTGGCTGCTCGAGGCCCACTCCTTCTCTTCTCTGAAGAACCCTCCTGGGCAGCCGGGATGGTCCCCACCGGGACATTGTGCGCTCCCCACCCCCAGCAAGCAGCCCTTAATCTCTGCGACACTGAAGGACTCGTGTGACGCCACTGTGGGACACTCCAGGGCTCTCCAGGCATCAGGCGCTGGATTCCGGACTCCGCTCCCTACCCCCATCCTCACTCCCCAGAGAGCAGAGTCATAGGCAGCACCCTCCACCAACACCCCAACACCCCCACCCCCACGCTGGGCCCTGCTGCACGTGGGGGAAGGACCCTCACTTGGCTCTTGCCCTCCAGCCACAGGTGTACGCCCCACCCCGGGCCACCGACCGCCTGGCTGTGCCCGCCTTCGCCCAGCGGGACCGCTTCCACCGCTTCCAGCCCACCTACCCGTACTTGCAGCACGAGATCGATCTGCCACCCACCATCTCGCTGTCGGACGGGGAGGAGCCCCCGCCCTACCAGGGCCCCTGCACGCTCCAGCTGCGGGACCCCGAGCAGCAGCTGGAGCTGAACCGGGAGTCAGTGCGCGCACCCCCGAACAGAACCATCTTCGACAGCGACCTGATGGAAAGTGCCATGCTGGGCGGCCCCTGCCCCCCCAGCAGTAACTCGGGCATCAGCGCCACGTGCTACGGGGGCGGCGGGCGCATGGAGGGGCCGCCGCCCACCTACAGCGAGGTCATCGGCCACTACCCAGGCGCCTCCACCTTCCAGCACCAGCAGAGCAGCGGGCCGGCCTCCTTGCTGGAGGGCACCCGGCTGCACCCCGCACACATCGCCCCCCTGGAGAGCACAGCGGCCTGGAGCAAAGAGAAGGATAAACAGAAGGGACACCCCCTCTAGGAGTCCCGAGGGCGGGCCGGGGCCGCAGTAGGTAAAAACCGCAAATCACTCCGCACTTCTTGAAAGAAAAGAGGAGGCCGGGGCGACACACAGAAAATGCGACGCGTAACCATCCTCCTCCCCCTGTCCCCCACCTCTCTGTGTATAAATATTTACGTGTTCTGTCTGGTCTGAATGCACAAGCTAAGAAAGCTTGCAAAAAAAAAAAAAAGCAAAAAAAAAAAAAAAAAAACCACCCCACGTTTCTTTGTTGAGCTGTGTCTTGAAGGCAAAAGAGAAAAAAAAATATTCTACACTAGTCTTTTCTGTTTCTAGTTGAGCTGCGTGCGTGAATGCTTACTTTCTTTTGTTTGTTTATGATGATTTCACTTAACTTTAAAGACATATTTGCACAAAACCTTTGTTTAAAGATCTGCAATATTATATATATAAATATATATAAAATAAGAGAAACTGTATGTGCGAGGGCAGGAGTATTTTTGTATTAGAAGAGGCCTATTACAAAAAAAGTTGTTTTCTGAACTAGAAGAGAAAAAAAAATGGCAATTTTTGAGTGCCAACTGAGAAAGTGTGTATTACCTTGTAAAGAAAAAAAAACTACAAAGCAGGGGTTTAGAGTTATTTATATAAATGTTGAGCTTTTGCACTATTTTTTAATATAAATATGTCAGTGCTTGTTTGATGGAAACTTCTATCCACGTGTGTCAAGACTTTTAAGGGAGAAATGTCGGAATATCCCGGTCAACTTCAGGCAGAGCGTGGGCTCCACGCTGGGGCTGGAGAGAGGCTCCCCAGGGCTGACCTCCTGCAGAGTGGAAGCCTTCATCTAGTGATAGGTAATTACCTCGGTCTACATTCCCTCCTGAAGGAGACCTGTTTAGCCCTCCTCTGGGCCAGGACAGCCTTTGGATCGCAAATGAAATAGGAAAAGTTAACTCCAGGCCCCAAGTTCCAGAAAGGTGGGCTTTGCTCTTCCCGAAATGAAGATTAACTGTTACTGAAGGAATCTTAGTTTTTGGGTGTTTTTTTTTTTCTCTTCTTTTTTGAACCATGAAGGTCCCCATAGGAAGGGGCTCGCCAAGGTGCTCCCTGCCTGCATCGCCAGAGCCCTGCCAGAGGCAGTTAGGTGGCTCGGGCTTGCAGGATGCTTCGGCAGTTCAGCCAGCTCCACACTGCGCCAGCTGAGGTGGTGCAGCCTGCTGGCGTGTAGGAAAGGCCCAAAGGACTAGCCGCGTGACCTCACCCCTGTCTTTGTATCGGTTCTCACGTAACAGGCCCATAACCAGAAGACCAGAGACGAAAGAGCGGTATGCCCAGGTTTCTCCCAGGACACTGCGAAAGGGTGAAAATGAGAAAAACCGTCAAACCAACACAAACTCAAGCTTTAGGATGTAGAAGCAGAATTCTTCCCCTTCTCTCTTTTCGCTTTTTCATTCCCTTCCCCGTGGAAACCATTGTTTTTGGTGTCTTTGTGTGTCTGTGTTTTCACAAGCGTCTTTGTCAGACACAACTCTTGTTTACCAGGATTTTACTGCTTAGATATTGGTGGGACCCCTCGCTGGTGGCGTGCGTGTGTGCAGATGAAGATGACCGGGAGAGAGTTGAGCAAATGAGAGTCCTTCCTGCCACCAAGAACGGGCTCATATTCCATGGGGTGACACCCCTGGCAAGAGAGTAGCACGCCCCCCCCCCCACCCCGCCCCTCCCATCCCGCAGAACTGTCTCTTCATTTTCGACAGAATCCCAACTAGCCGGTTAACAGAAAAGAAAAGGATAAGAGGCAATAACTATTGTTTTAAACAACCTTTTTTATTGCTTGAAAAACTTGAGAACAGTTTTGAAGTTCTGACCATTTGAACTATTTCTATTATACACCTTTTAAGAACATGATGACCAATAGGTGACTGAGGTGTCTGAGTGCCCGCTCACCAGCCTGGCAGAAAGTTCTGGTCCCTTGACAATAAAACCTGCCTCTCTGTGGGGTCTTCAGCCTAACCTCTGCCTCTCTCTTGAAGATTCTTTGTAAAGATCATTCATGCAGAGACATCCCTAGAGTTTGTCCTGAAAGGTACAGGGACACATTTATAAAGTTGTTTTTTTTTTTAATGTGTCTTTCCTTTATGTGAAGCGTCTCCCTAGTGCCTTACTGAGGAAGCGGTTGACCCCTTCTGTCCCCTGGCAGCAGTGTTCCTGGACAGCGCCCCTAACTCACCCAGGCCTGCCTTTCCCACTCGTGGGCGACAGAGGTGACTGCTTTAAAAACGCCCCCATCACCCTCGTGCCGTGTCCCACCCACCCTCCCTCCACCCTGGCTGTGCCTCCCTTGGTCAGGCCACCCCTCCAGCCTCCTGTCAGCATTTAACTCCCATCTGGGTCAGAACCTAGATGCGGACCTTGTTTCCAGCGTTAGATGAAGGCCAGACCAAGGGGTCCCCGAGGTCCTTCCTCTTGAGCTAAAACTTGCATCTTGTTACTGGGGTTGTGGGGGGGAAGGTGTGGTCTGCATTTGCCAGATGGGCAATGAATTAGAAAAGGAAGCAGGGGCGGGGGTTACTGACCTCAGCTGGCTTGAGGGCAGAGCATCCCTCTCCTTGTTGTGCCCCAGTATTGTAGTCCAGTCCTCGATGCCACAATATCATGCCTGGGCTCCGTGTGCAGCAGATGACAGTTGCAGGAGTTCATGGTGGAGCAACTTGTCAGGGCCAGGGCACCTCCCAAGAAGACCACGGGTGTGTTTCTGCAGAGCTCTTGGTTTCCCTGCCGAACCCAGAGCCCTGAGGATACAACCTTCCTCGCGGTGTTGCCTGTCATGCTCTTATTCTTGAAAGGCCTTTGAGCATCCCTTGGGAGGGCCCCCTTTTCCAGGAGAAGGTTGAAGAGGAGGGGTCCTCGGCAGTGGCTGGTTGGAGGGGGACCAGGCTGGGCTCAGAGAAGGTGGCGGAGCTCAGCTTTTTCTACTCACGTTATTTCCCTGTATTTCCATCATCACATTTCCTCTGGAGGAAACATTTCCCCTGCAAAGCCCAGGTCTACACAGACGGCCTTAGCAGAGTGCACTCAGAGCCGTCCACGTCCTCACGTTTTTGCCAGAGGCTGAAAGCGACTCCCCTCCACGTCTAGCGAACACCGGGGCAGGCCAAGGACCGAACCCATTCCCCTCCTTGTCTGTCTGCTCTGTGAATGGTACGTTTCAGAGAATTTGTTTTTTTCTACATGCAACACCAAGCTTCCAGATCCATAAAACATCCTGGTGATAAAGGAGAGAAAAATGTTCAGTTTGGTTTTCCGGAAACTGCGCTTCAAATTTTGCTGTACTATAGAGCTCAGAAGGACCCGCTGCGCTCTCATTTGCCTGCCTGATTCCACGGTGGTTGTGCTGATGGCGACTCTTTTACATTGCTCCCTTGGTGTTGGAACCGCTCTCTTTTGCAGCCCCGTTTCCCAAGTTCTGTTCAAGTTACATGTGTGTAAACTCCGTGGCACGCTGGGTGCAGTGCCCACGTTGCTGCTGCGTAAGACTCTGTATTTGGATGCCAATCCACAGGCCTGATGAAATCGCTTGTTGTGTATCAGTAATCATTAGTGGCAATGATGACATTCTGAAAAGCTGCAATACTTATACAATAAATTTTACAATTCTTTGGAGCCAGGCTCTTCCACTTTCTTGAGCTGCGTTGCTTTCCCCTGTACCTTCTGCCTCTCTCAGCACCAAACCCTGGATGCCTTTCGAGGGCAGGAAGCAAATTCTGCAGGGCTGCTCTGTGGCCTTAAGCAATTCCATTGACCTCTCTGTTTTAGTTCAGGCAGCATTCAGGGCGCTCAGTGAAAGCACTTGCACAGGCAGGGAGTACATTGGGCCTCGTGGGGGTAAAGAGTTTGTAAAACATTGTATATTTCCTCTTGGGATATCATCTGCCAGGACATGATAAAAGCTCTGATAAGGGCTGCAAGAAATTGTCTCAGGTGGGGCTCTTCCCAGAGGCGTATACTTGTGTGAAGGCATGTATCCAGGTTGTGCTCCCAAGGGAGACAATGAAAGGAGTCAGGAAAAGGGCAGAGGGAGAAGTTGTGCAAGGGGGATTGTTTTAGGCAAAGCCTCCACCTCAGGCTGATCTCCAGGGGATCTGTGGCAAGCTCTGAGATGCAGATCCACCTCCCCTCCCCCCAAGAGAAGCAGGCTCTCAGATGCTCCGGGTTCTTCCTGCCTAAGAGTGGGGCAGAGAGGGGTCCCCCAGGTCCCAGGGTGGCCCCCTGAAGACGTTGCCAGGTGCAAGCCCTTAGCAGCCACTCACGTGGAAGCAGGGAAAAGATGCCAGAGGGTCTGGCTGAGGCAGTGCCCACTACTACTTCTTATTACTTCCCTGGTGGTGCAGATGGTAAAGAATCTGCCCACAATGTGGGTAGACCCAGGTTCAACCCCTTGGAGAAGGGAATGGCAACCCTCTCCAGTATTCTTGCCTGGAAAACTCCATGGACAGAGGAGCCTGGCGGGCTATAGCCCATGGGGTCGCAAAGAGTCAGACACAACTGAGCGATTAACACTTTTCATGTCTAGTCAAAGTTTTTTGTTTTTTGTTTTTTTAAATCTGCCAAAACTGAGTCGATCTCCAGGGATGAACACTTTGGCCTCATTCCAGGGTTTTGTAATCTTCTGGGCCATAGAGCCCTATGATCAAGCCAGAACACACCTCTGCCTTACCTGTTCCCCTTATCTAGTGAAGATAAGCCTCAGATTATAAAGAACTGGGGAGACACCAAGAGAACTCATTACTCTCGGCTGGTGAGAGCAGGGACCATGGTGCTGTGCCCAGCCCAGCTCTGGAACCCAAGTGCCTCTCTCTGGTGGCCACTCCCCTTGCTGACCCTTGCTCACCTGGTCTGCAGAATGGGTTAACAGCAGTGCTTGTGAGGTGGATTCTGATTGGATAATGCCAAAGGGTGCCTGGAAGACATAAGTATTAGCCACTTATTAATAACAGGCTCTCTGGGACAGTTTTCATATCACTGAATATCCCTCGAAGCTTCTGGATTAGTTTTCAGGTCCCAAGCACACAGACAACACCACCTCCCCAAGCCATAGTGTCAGAGTAGAGCTTGTCCCCCACCTGAGAGGGGAGTCACGAGTTCTAACCAAAAAGATGACACTCCTCCCCACTTTGAGTTTAGCTAAAGCAGACATTGTTGTATTGGCCCAATAAAGGCCAAAACCTCTATAGCTATTACTTACTGAAGGGCTTCCCAGGTGACTCAGTGGTAAAGAATCTGCCTGCAACACAGGGGACCCGGATTCTATCCCTGGGTCGGGAAGATCTCCTGGAGAAAGAAATGGCAACCCGCTCCAGTATTCTCGCCTTGAGAGACCCATGGACAGAAGAATAGGTCTACAGCCCATGGTGTTACAAAAGAATCGGACACAACTTAGTGACTAAACAACAGCAACAATACTAAACAAAAACAACAACAGCATCTACAAGCTGCCAAGCATGATGCTAACATCTGAGTGAAGGGAGCAGCTTCACCTTGCACTCACTGCCCTTCGGCCCCTGCAAAAAGAAAAAAAAAAGCATTTTCTGAGCCCTGCTGGAGGCTGCTGGTGCATCAGATCCAATCCTGAACTCAGTGAGCTCACCTTCTGGTTCTAGAGACAGAGTCACAGCCTGGGATCATGGCCCAGGACAGTGAGGGCAAGAAGACTGGACTGTCCGGAGCCAGAAGTTTTATGAAGGCTGGATTTGGAGCTTAGGGACATGAGAAAGGAAGACAAGGATATTAGAAACCAAACCAGGTGACTGCATGAGCAGAGGCAGCAAGGGGATTCACCAGGCAGTGTGATGCCTTGGAATGGGGGAGGCTGAGCACCAGACAAGGTGGAAGTGGGGGCACAGAGAAATCCAGCAGGATTAGGAACACCAGGTAGACCACATGACCAAGAGAGGAGTGAAAGTTTCATTTAGAGACAATCTGATAAGCAGATATTTCACATCTTCCGTGTGCCAGGGACACGTGACAAGACACCTCCTGCCCTCTGCACCCCCAAGGCTGGTGTGTGCTGCAGGAAACAGGAAGAGCCCCTCCTGGCCTCCAGCAGGTCTCACATGGATTTGAGATGGGGCGGGGGCAGGCAATGGGCCCTCCTGGAGACTGGAGCCTCAGCAGTTACCTAAAAATCAAGCCAACTGGTCGCCTCATCACCCACCATCCTCATGACCCAAAGCCAGTGCCTTCTACACTACTATGATCCAGGGATCAAATCCCCAGCTGCCTGGTTTTGTAATAAAGTTTTATTGGCACACAGCCACATCAGTCTAGTTACACATCATCTTTGGCTGCTTTTGTGCAATTGAAAAAATTGACCAGTTGCTACAGAGACTAAATGGTCCACAATGCCTAAAATATTTACTATTTGGCCCATTACAGGAAAGTTTTCAGTCTCTGCTTTAGAACGTCACATGGCTGCAGCCCCAGGCATCACACACAAAGGTGAAAAAGAATCCCATTCTTCTATGCATCTTATTAAAAAACATAAAGCTAAACATAAGCCTTATTTTTATAACACTTTTATGTTTATGGAAAAGCTGATAAAATAGTAGAGTTTCCATACATCCAGCTTTACCTATTATTAACATCTTGTACAACGTGGTATACTTGCTACAGTTAATTAATGAATGTTGATATACTATCATTAACTAAAGTCTAAACTTTATTCAGATTTCCTTAGCTTTTCCATACCATCCTTTTCCTGGTCCAGGATTCCATCCAGGACACCACGTGACTTTTATTCATCACATCTCCTCAGGCTCCTCCTCGTCACTGTGACAGAGCCTCAGACTGTCCTTGTTTTTGATGATCTTGACAGTTTGGAGTGCCAGTCAGGTACTTTGTAGGATGTCTGATGTATCAGAAGTTGCCTGATGTTTTTCTCATGGTTTAGACTGGGGTGATGGTTTTTGGGGAGGAAGACTCCAGAGGTAAAGTGCCCTTCTCATCACATCCTATCAAGGGTCACGTATTTCCAAAGAAACGGTACTTAGGTCAGCACCATTTCCCCCAACCCCTTGGTCACACATTTCCAAAGATACTCAGGTCAGCACCACTTCCCCCAACCCGTTTCCCTGAGGCCGTGACACACATTTGTCAGATAGGTACATTGTCTTGCCATGTTCTGCCATCCTGGGATCCTCTGACCTCCTAAATGCTTTTTTAATTTACATACCTCAAGATTCATTCTTTATATTGTCAAGCTTTGACACATGCATGGTGTCATGTATCCACCAGTACAGTATCATACACAAGAGATTCACTGTATTGAGAAACTCCCTGGGCTTCTTTCACCTGTTCCACCACCCACCCCTCAAGGTCCTGCAGACGTGGGTTGTTTTATGAATCTGAATCCTAGTTTCATCCTGGAAACAGGCCTGGGCAGTGAGTCAGTGAGTCCTGTCCCCTCACTGAGAGCCCCCATGAGATCAGCAGGATGTTGTCCCTTATCATCTGTAACAGGCGAAGTTATAGTTCTTTTAAATTGTGTATATTTTACATTTTTAATCAAAGTAAAACAACAAGTCCAAAGCAATGGCCCATGCTCCATCATTCCCAAACTCACAGCCCAGTTCTTGGGGGTGACGACAGTCCTTAGACCTCTTCCTTCTGAGAATGACCACTTCGTCATCAAAACAATAATCTTCTGCCTCTAAGTCTGTGGTTTTCCAAAGTCTAGACATTACCTACTGGCTTCTTGCTTTGACAAACGAGGATCTAACACATGGATACATCTCCCTACTTCCCAATAAAAATGTTCTTATTTTGGGTTCCTTTTATGATTGTCTTTGTGACTTCAACTACTGTTATCTACACTATTTTGTGCTCCCTCCAAGGGGACAGGATCTCTGGACTCCCCACCTGGCAAGTTGAGACTGTGCTGCTGCCAGCCTGGTCTTTAGCTCCCCCCCTCCTCCCAATCTTCTTTCGTCTCCTTTCTACCTACCTTCTCTCCATTTTTACTTCCAACTTATCCAGACAAGTGACATTCCTATTCTGCCCTGTATCATAATTCAGTCCTCTGTGCTTTATCTGTGAGTTGATCCTAAAACTGAAACTCAGCAAATGCTCTTTACATTGTTGTGGCTATGTGTATATTGCTCATTGTATTGCAAAGTCTCATTCAGTAAAAAGAACTGTTTTGTTATTTTTTATTACAAAGAGCTATGGACTAAATTTTGTCCCCCACCTCCAAATTCAAATATTGAGCCCCTAACCCACATAAAGAAGGCAGAGTGCTGAAGAATGATGCTTTCGAACTGTGGTGCTAGAGAAGACTCTTGAGAGTCTCTTGGACAGCCAGGAGATCAAACCAGTCAAACCTAAAGGAAATTAACCCTGAAAACTTGGAAGGACTGATGCTGAAGCTGAAGCTCCAATACTTTGGCCACCTTATGTGAAGAGCCGACTCATTGGAAAAGACCCTGGTGTTGGGAAAGCCTGAGGCAGGAGGAGAAGGGGATGACAGAGGATGAGAAGGTTGGATGGAGTCACCAACTCAATGGACATGAACTTGAACAAACTCCAGGAGACGGTGAGGGACAGGGAAGCCTGATGTGCTGCAGTCCATGGGGTCACAAAGAACAGGACACGACTGAGCGACTGAACAACAACCCCTGAGATGAGGCCTTTGAAATGCAATTAGGTTTAGGTGAGATAGTGATCGTGGAGCCCCCAGGATGAGATTAGTGTCCTTACAAGAAGAGACACCAGAGAACTCCCCCAAACTCCCGCCTCGTGTTCTCTCTACCTCTTTCTCTCTCACTCAATCTTCTGAGGACACAGGTGGAAAGCAGCCATGTGTCAGCCAAGAAGAGAGAGTTTTTGCCAGAACACAACCAGGTCGGCACACTGATCTCAGACTTCCAGCCTCCAGCACTGTGAGAAAACAAATTTCAGTTCTTTAAGCACCTCCTCCCCACCATTCTTTTGCATATTTTGTTATGGCAGCCCCAGAGGACAAGACATATAAGCCATCCACATGTATTGTAGAAAAATATTAGAAAATATGGAATACAAATCACCTATGTTTTGCTAAAAGATAATCCATACTCTCTCTAGGCACTTTTCTGTGTTATATGTAATCACATGTATTTAAAAATGGAATCATACTCTAGTTTTATAAACATCTTTCTTTAATATAATATGAACACTTTTCTCCATAAATCAGTTCTATATATCACATTTTTTCATATGTCCAGAACATTCTATTGTACAGATTTCCAAATTAACTGGTCCCCTTTGGTTGGACATCTAGGTTTATAATTCCTTCACCTTTATATATATATATATATATATATATATATATATATATATATATATATATATCTGCAAGAAGATCAAACCAGTCAACCCTAAAGGAAATCAACCCTGAGTATTCATTACGAGGACTGAAGCTGAAGCTCCAATACTTCGGCCACCTGGTGTAGAGAGCCGACTCATTGGAAAAGACCGTGATGCTGGGAAAGATGAGGGCAGGAAGAGAAAGGGGCAACAGAGGATGAGATGGTTGGATGGCATCACTAACTCAGTGGACATGAGTTTGAGCAAGCTCTGGGGGATAGTGAAGGACAGGGAAGCCTTGGGTGCTGCAGTCCATGGGATTGCAAAGAGTCAGACACGACTGAGCCACTGAACAACAATACCTTTATAAACTAAATTGTGATGAATAGTTCATGCATACAATAGGGAATATTATCTCATCAAGATGAAAGAAGCACCTAATATTAATGTTGTTACAGAACAGAGTGTTCCAAACTGAGGGTGAAAAAGCTGAGGCCACATACCAAGCATGTGGCAAAAGCGTTCTTGTCCTCTCTCTCATCCTTCAAAAATGCTTTCCATCCCTAGATGCCCACCAAGCAGCCTTGAATCGGGTCCTCCAGTATTTTAGTTTTCTGTCTAATAATAATGTATGCTCTCATTAATTCTTTATATAATAAGTGACCCAGGGACTTCCCTCGTGGGTCAGTGGTTAAAACTCTGACCTTCCACACAGGGTAGATAGATTCAATCCCTGGTCTGTGAACTGAGATCCTGCATGCCATGCAGGTGGCCAAAAACAAGTGACTCAAACCAACTGCCACTGTGTTCAGCAGAAGACGGAATTGTTGACTCTTGTAACTGGCTGGGAGCAGGGCTTAGACCAGGTCCAGATGTACATACCATGATGTTAGGAAGGTGTCTATCTCCATCAAACTGGTGATCATCTCTCCCGATTTCTCTTTCTGGCAGATTATCCTCTCACTGCCTTTTCTCCAGATTCATTTCCTGACAGCTCTAAGTCAAGTGAGAAGAAATTTGTTCCCAATCTTCCATTGTAAGTCCCGGAATAGAATCCTATTGGCTGGCTCAGGCCAGGCACCCATCTCTTAGCCCATCACTCCAGTCACAAGAGGAGAGTGCTCTGATTGGCCTGGTTTGAGTTGTATGCCCTGCTCTGGCCCTGGAGCTGAGGTCATCTTACTCCCATCTATTGTGGATGAGATGGGAGTGAGGGAATTCACCAAAGGAAAACTGGAGTGATTGTGTCAGAAGAAGGGGGCTGGGTGCTGGGCAGTCGAAACCAGTAGGTGCCGTTACACTGGACAAGTAAATGCATGAATAATGAAAAAAGAAAGCTTTTTATGAACACGGCAACATTCTTGCCTTGTGTGGTCCATGCTGTCTCCTTTGCAACAAGCTGGGGAAGGCAGCAGTGCCTGAACCAGCCCTGCCATTTTGACTGCTTGAAGTTGGTTTAGAGTTGATATTTGTTGAAATTATTTCAGCATGTGTGTCTGGCTTCCTGTCTCAGTCTCAGGCATAGACGGAACGTTCAGAGTGAGGAAGAGTGTGTGAGCCAACGGGAGAGACAGAACACACAAGAAGTCTGTGCCAAACCAGCATCGCATTTTCTTTAACACTTTGTTCAGTTGTCCCGAAGTAAAAGAACTTTTTCTAAAAATAAAACAAACTATTATAAAAGCTATACAATCAAATGATTTAGAACAGATTATGGGTTTAAATGTGCAAATAAAATTTTAAAATAAATATCCATCCGTGTGTGTGTGTGTGAATGGTGTGTGTGTGTGTTCATGCCCATGTGTGTGATTCGCCCCTCTCCCTCGCCACATCCCTCCACCACCTCTCTCCCTCCCCTTCGTGCCCCCTCCTTGCCATGACTGATAACCCTGAAAGCAGAAGGCTGAAACTATGATGTTCAGCTTATTAAAAGGCTTTTATTGAGCTCAAAATAATTAAATTTGTCTTTAAAAGCATCTAACTTGATCGAGTGAGCAAATGCAAAAATGAATTTTTAAAATTCATGGAGTTAGACTCCTGCCTGCTCTTTTCAGGCGTGAGCAAAGGCAGGGGAAGCTGCAAAGGATGGAGTCAGGGTCTGGCTCTATAATCATCTGATCTGCCCTTTGTCCCTTTCCAGCTAGTTAACCCCTTGGGGCCTCAGTCCCAGGAAAAGTGACTTGTCCAGAGAACCGTAGCAAATGCCACTGGTTTCCCCATCGTATGGAAAACTGCTTCACCAGTTCCATGTCTGTCCACGTGAGTCCAGCTTCCAGCCAGCACTCCTCGGCCCTGGTACCTGAGGCTTTCTGTGGTCCAGAAGCTTCTCTGCCCACCATGCTGCAAGCCAGATAGCCTGAGGGACTGACACGGTTGTGAGCAGCCTCCTCCAGGGATGGGAGTGGAGGGTAAACACGTCAGCTTCCCTGCCCTCTGTGGGGGACCCCAAGAAGATGCTCCCCATGTGCCCAGCATTCCTAATGCCCCCAAGTGTACCCAGGTGGCTTGCTTGTTGGCAACTGGTCCATTGTTCCCCTGCCCCACGTTCTCACTACCCTCCCAGGGTTTCTTGGCATCACCTCCCAAACAATTACTTGCATTCAACTCTGTGCCTCAGGGTGTGCTTCTGGGGCTCCCAGGCTCAGACAACAAATTATAAAGTGCTGGCAAAAGACAACAAACTATAATGTGAGGTCAGAGCACCTTGGCGAGACGGGTCCCCTGTGAAAAAGGCATGGACGGACCTGTGTGTGTGTGTGTGTGTGTCTGTGTTCAGGGCTGTGTGTGTCTGCTCAGGTGTGGACATACAGTCACCAAGTTTTGTTTTCAACCAGATATATCCAAAATACCATTTCAACATGGAAAGAATGTAAAAATTGTTAATGAGAACACCAGTCTTAAATATCGGACTCTTTCCTACTAACGTGTCAGGGTTCTGCCCCTCTAAGGACTTAGGACAGTGCTCTGCTCATATGGACACTATACAGTGGAAGTGAGAAATAGATTTAAGGGACTAGATCTGATAGACAGAGTGCCTGATGAACCATGGACGGAGGTTCATGACATTGTACAGGAGACATGGATCAAGACCATCCCCATGGAAAAGAAATGCAAAAAACAAAATGGCTGTCTGAGGAGGCCTTACAAATAGCTGTGAAAAGAAGAGAAGCGAAAAGCAAAGGAGAAAAGGAAAGATATACCCATCTGAATGCAGAGTTCCAAAGAATAGCAAGGAGAGAGAAGAAAACTTTCTTCAGCGATCAATGCAAAGAAATAGAGGAAAGCAACAGAATGGGAAAGACTAGAGATCTCTTCAAGAAAATTAGAGATACCAAGGGAACATTTCATGCAACGATGGGCTCGATAAAGGACAGAAACGGTATGGACCTAACAGAAGCAGAAGATATTAAGAAGAGGTGGAAAGAATACACAGAAGAACTATACAAAAAAGATCCTCACGACCAAGATAATCACGATGGTGTGATCACTGACCTAGAGCCAGACATCCTGGAATGTGAAGTCAAGTGGGCCTTAGAAAGCATCACTATGAACAAAGCTAGTGGAGGTGATGGAATTCCAGTCAAGCTATTTCAAATCCTGAAAGATGATGCTGTGAAAGTGCTGCACTCAATATGCCAGCAAATTTGGAAAACTCAGCAGTGGCCACAGGACTGGAAAAGGTCAGTTTTCATTCCAATCCCAAAGAAAGACAATGCCAAAGAATGCTCAAACTACCGCACAATTGCACTCATCTCACACGCTAGTAAAGTAATGCTCAAAATTCTCCAAGCCAGGCTTCAGCAATACATGAATTGTGAAATTCCAGGTATTCAAGCTGGTTTTAGAAAAGGCAGAGGAACCAGAGATCAAATTGCCAACATCCACTGGATCATCGAAAAAGCAAGAGAGTTCCAGAAAAACATCTATTTCTGCTTTGTTGACTACGCCAAAGCCTTTGACTGTGTGGATCACAATAAGCTGTGGAAAATTCTGAAAGAGATGGGAATACCAGACCACCTGATCTGCCTCTTGAGAAACCTGTATGCAGGTCAGGAAGCAACAGTTAGAACTGGACATGGAACAACAGACTGGTTCCAAATAAGAAAAAGAGTATGTCAAGGCTGTATATTGTCACCCTGCTTATTTAACTTCTATGCAGAGTACATCATGAGAAATGCTGTGCTGGAAGAAGCACAGGCTGGAATCAAGATTGCCAGGAGAAATATCAATAACCTCAGATATGCAGATGACACCACCCTTATGGCAGAAAGTGAAGAGGAACTAAAAAGCCTCTTGATGAAAGTGAAAGAGGAGAGTGAAAATGTTGGCTTAAAGTTCAACATTCAGAAAACGAAGATCATGGCATCTGGTCCCATCACTTCATGGAAAATAGATGGGGAAACAGTGGAAACAGTCTCAGACTTATTTTTCTGGGCTCCAAAATCACTGCAGATGGTGACTGCAGCCATGAAATTAAAAGATGCTTACTCCTCGGAAGGAAAGTTATGACCAACCTAGATAGCATATTGAAAAGCAGAGACATTACTTTGCCAACAAAGGTCCGTCTAGTCAAGGCTATGGTTTTTCCAGTAGTCATGTATGGATGTTAGAGTTGGACTGTGAAGAAAGCTGAGCGCCGAAGAATTGATGCTTTTGAACTGTGATGTTGGAGAAGACTCTTGAGAGTCCCTTGGACTGCAAGGAGATCCAAACAGTTCATCCTAAAGGAGATCAGTCCTGGGTGTTCATTGGAAGGACTGATGCTAAAGCTGAAACTCCAATACTTTGGCCACCTCATGTGAAGAGTTGACTCATTGGAAAAGACCCTGATGCTGGGGAGGATAGGGGCAGGAGGAGAAGGGGAAGACAGAGGATGAGATGGCTGGATGGCATCACCAAGTCAATGAACATGAGTCTGAGTGAACTCTGGGAGTTGGTGATGGACAGGGAGGCCTGGCGTGCTGTGATTCATGGGGTCACAAAGAGTCAGACACGACTAACTGAACTGAACTGAACTGAACTGAAGTGGGAACTGAAATGTTTGGGTCCCCTCAATAAATTCATTTGTTGGAGCCCTACCCCACAATGTGATGGTGTTAGCAGGTGGAGACTTTTAGAGGTAATTAGGATTAAATGAGGTCATGAGGGGGTAGCCCCCACGATAGGATTAATGTCTTTAAAAAAAAAAAAAAAGCTATTCATTTCATTTATTTTTTTGACCTCTCTGTGTGGCATGCAGGATGTTACCTCCTCACAAGGGATCAAATCCATGCCCCACCCCTTACAGTGGAAGGCAGCATCTTAACTACTGGACCACCAGGGAAATCCTGAGACTAGGGCCTTTATAATAGAATCACAAGAGAGCTTGCTCCACCTCCCCCCCACCTGCTGAAGGCACATTGAGAAGATAGCATTTAAGAACCAGGCTTCCCTGGTGGCTCAGATGGTAAAGAATCTGCCTGAAATTCAGGAGACCCAGGTTCAATCCCTGGTTCGGGAAGATCCCCTGGAGGAGGAAATGACAATCCACTCCAGTATTCTTGTCTGGAGAATCCCATGGACAGAGGAGCCTGGTGGGCTACAGTCCATGGGCTTGCAAAGAGTCAGACATGACTGAGTGATTAACACTTCACTGTTTCATGGGATGCTGGGGAAGACTAAAGGTAGGAGGAGAAGGAGGCGACAGAGGATGAGATGATCGGATGGCATCACCGATTCAATGGCCATGAGTTTAAGCAAACTCAGGGAGACAGTGAAGGACAGGGAAGCCTGGCATGCTGCAGACCATGGGGTCACAGAGTTGGACGCGACTTAGTGCCTGAACAAACACAACAATAAGATAGCTAGAAGAATTGAAAAAAATAATGTAAAACACTGGAATAAGGTCCATAATAAGCACTAAATAAATCAGTTGCTATCCAGTTGCTAAGTCTTTTAAGAAACATCTTTGGGTCACATTGTAGGGTGTGGTTTAGTCACTAAGTCGTGTTGACTCATGACCCTATTGACTATAATCTGTTAAGAATTCTTTGTCTATGGGATTTTCCAGGCAAGAATACTGGAGTAGCTTGCCATTTCCTCCTAAAGGGGATCTTCCCAACCCATGGATGGAACGTGCCGCTCCTGAATTGGCAGGTGGATTCTTTACCGCAGGGCAGATTCTTGAGCCACCTGGAAATTTCAACTAAGCCGCCTTTAAAGCAACACATTTTTAATTACTCATTCTTTCAAAAAACAATATTCTACCTGCATATTTTCCGCATATTCCTCCCATTTTTTTTAAATGAAAAGAAGTCACGAATTAACATGTAAAAGATTCTGTTGCCCCATCTTCCATCACATGCTTGACAACACCCCAGAGCACAACTCTCCTGGAGCCATGATCCCCCAAAGACCAGGAACCCTGGCCCTCATGGTCTGTCTCTCTGTATTTCTTCATTTTATTTTATTTTTTAAAGGTGAAGGCCTTTTTAAAAAATATATTTATTTATTTGGCTCTGCCAGGTCTTACTTATGGCATGTGGGACCTTATTTGCCCCAACAGGGACTGAACCCAGGTCCACCTACATTGGGAGCATGGAATCTCAGCCACTGGACCACCAGGGAAGTCCCTGCATTTCCCCATTTTATCTTCTAGGTATAGAAGTCTTAGTACCTCAGACCTATAGATGCTTCAAGAGCCCATGAAAATGCTTGAGCTCCAAAATATGGGGGAAAACCTTGCAAAATCAGACTCAGTAAATGTTTAATTAAACATCTAGAAGACATGGCATTATGTCAGGTTCATTAATTGCTCCATTTAATCACCATAAAAATTTCAGGATACTTCATTATGTCTGAAACGAATTTATAGGTGAGATCTCTTCATTGTGCAAGAATGCCCAAGAATACTGACCCCTTGGTGGAGGAGTTGTGGCCAATTATAATTAAATGAATTTCTTGTAGGCAAAGCATTTTAGAAGCAGAATTATAAAAAAAATCTTTTAATTATAAACAAGTTAGATGATTATATACGAGTTAGTTGTGAATTCATTTCAATCTATTTTGGGGGGATGTGGGGAAGGACTTTCTAAAAAGAGTCAGGGCAGGGGGAAGAAGGGGAGAACAGCCTGATGCTGGCTAAGCCCCCTCCCCTGGACTCATACAGCCTCCTCAAGGTGGCAGCCCCCTCCCCTGCTGACTCCCTGTCAACACTCTCCAGCACCCAGGCGACCTCTCCAAATCCCCAGCTCACCTTGGATGAACACCTTCCAGTGGGGCTTCTTCTGCCCTCAGGGAAAATCATAAGTTGCAAATCACAGCCTTCAATGCCCTGATCCCTGCCCACCCCATGACTTGTGTTCTCCTGCTCAAGAGTCCGAAACGCAGTACTTGGATTCAATCTCAAAAATGACAGAATGATCTCTGTTTGTTTCCAAGGCAAACCATTCAATATCACAGTAATCCAAGTCTATGCCCTGGGCAATAATGCTGAAGAAGCTGAAGTTGAAGGCTTCTATGAAGGCCTACAAGACTTTCTAGAACTAACGCCCAAAAAAGATGTTCTTTTCATTATAGGGGACTGGAATGCAAAAGAGGGAAGTCAAGTGGGCCTTAGGAAACATCACTATGAACAAAGCTAGTAGAGGTGATGGAATTCCAGTCAAGCTATTTCAAATCCTGAAAGATGATGCTGTGAAAGTGCTGCACTCAATATGCCAGCAAATTTGGAAAACTCAGCAGTGGCCACAGGACTGGAAAAGGTCAGTTTTCATTCCAATCCCAAAGAAAGGCAATGCAAAGAAGGCTCAAACTACCACACAATTACACTCACCTAACACGCTAGTAAAGTAATGCTCAAAATTCTCCAAGTCAGGCTTCAACAGTATGCGAACCATGAACTTCCAGATGTTCAAGCTGGTTTTAGAAAAGGCAGAGGAACCAGAAATCAAATTGCCAACAGCTGTTGGATCATTGAAAAAGCTAGAGAGTTCCAGAAAAACATCTATTTCTGCTTTATTGACTATGCCAAAGCCTTTGACTGTGTGGATCACAATCAACTGTGGAAAATTCTGGAAGAGATGGGAATACAAGACCGCCTGACCTGCCTCTTGAGAAATCTGTATGCAGGTCAAGAAGCAACAGTTAGAACTGGACATGGAACAACAGACTGGTTTCAAATCGGGAAAGGAGTACGTCAAGGCTATATATTGTCACCCTGCTTATTTAACTTATATGCAGAGTACATCATGCGAAATGCTGGGCTGGAAGAAACACAAGCTGGAATCAAGATTGCCAGGAGAAATATCAAGTGAAGAAGAACTAAAGAGCCTCTTGATGAAAGTTAAAGAGGAAAGTGAAAAAGTTGGCTTAAAACTCAACATTCAGAAAACTGAGATCATGGCATCCAGTCCCATCACTTCAAGGCAAATAGCGAAACAGTGGAAACAGTGACAGATTTTATTTTGGGGGTCTCCAAAATCACTGCAGATGGTGACTGCAGCCATGAAATTAAAAGACGCTTGCTCCTTGGAAGAAAGTTATGACCAACCTAGACAACTTCTTAAAAAGCAGAGACATTACTTTGCCAACAAAGGTCTGTCTAGTCGCAGCTATGGTTTTTCCAGTAGTCATGAATGGATATGAGAGTTGGCCTATAAAGAAAGCTGAGTGCTGAAGAATTGATGCTTTTGAACTGTGGTGTTAGTTAGAAGAGCTCTTGAGAGTTCCCTGGACAGCAAGGAGATCCAACCAGTCCATCCTAAAGGATGGATATTCATTGGAAGGACTGATGCTGTAGCTGAAACTCCAATACTTTGGCCACCTGATGAGAAAAACTGACTCATTTGAAAAGACCCTGATGCTGGGAAAGATTAAAGGCTGGAGGAGAAGGGGACGACAGAGGATGAGATGGTTGGATGGCATCGCCGACTCAATGGACATAAGTTTGAGTAAATTCTAGGACAGGAGTGGACAGGGAGGCCTGGCATGCTGCAGTCCACAGGGTCGCAAAGAGTCGGACACAACTGAGCGACTGAACTGAACTGAACTGAGCTGCTCAACTCCTCTTACCAGGCAACACTTCCAGGAGTGGTGGGGGACTCAGGAATTGGCCTTAGTCACCCATCAATACCTCAATTGAGCAGATTGGCTTTTTCTGCAGTTTAAATGAGAAGTGGAACCAGGAACTAGCAAGGGGAGGGCTCGCTTTCACACCCCACTCCCTCCCGGCTCTAGCGCCCAGCACATAGCCTGGGATAAAGGAGGCACACGGAATCACCTGATGCAAAACCAGATGAGTGAATGGACCTGCTTTGTCATTCAGAGAGGGACAGATGGGGGTCACAGTATGAAGACACAACAGTGCCTGCTCACGGAGCACACACTTTGCTCCCAGTGCTCTGCTGGGACCTTCCGGGGGATGATCTCAGGGAAGCTTGCAAAGAAAGACCCCCGGCAGGGCTGCTACGATCCCCTTTCTCCAAGGGAGAAATCGAAGCTCAGAAAAAGTAGTGAGGGGTTCAGGGCATAGAGCCACAAGATCAGAACCCCAGAACAGAATCCCAAGTCTGTCCAACTCCAGGAGACAGTGATGGCCCAAGGAGCCTCCCTGACCTGTTCCTTGAAGGGCAGTGAATGTAGCCTGGGGAAGACAGCTTTAGGGGCAGAACCTTCGGAAGCTGCACAGAGAACCCGCTGCCTCCCGTAGCCCCTGGTCTGGTCTTTGTTCCTCGCCCTCTACCATAGCTCTTGAGATCTTGTGTAATCTCTGTCTCCCTCTGGCCACCTCTGGTCCTCTGACCTTTGCCCCTGGACAAAGGCAGTAATTATTGTCCCCACTTGGTGCCTTCAGACCTTTCCACTCCCTCCCCCTGAGGTGATTTCACAGAGAAACCATGATCATAAGATTCAGGCTGCCTGGTAGAAAGGAGACTGCGTTTTGCCAACAGAATGTGCAGCAAAAATATCTCTCTTTTAAAAGGGAGAAAGAGAGAGAAATTTAAAGACTCAAGATCAGTAACATGTAATTATCATCTGGTTGGGGCGGAGAATTCTAATAGTTTCCAGAAAAACACAAGCAATGAAAAAGGAGTGAGCTTTTCAAGGCAAAAATGTACCTGGGCTCCAGCAGGCAGTGGCGCCATTTTGAAACTCCTGTGGCCTTTGAGGTCCTTCCCAGGGAGAGCAGGGAGCTCCTAGCATCCTCTCCCCTTTTGTCTTCCACCCTGGACGGGAGTCTCTGACAGTGTAGGAACTACCTGTGAGCCAGCCTTAGACCTGCTCAATACAGAAGCTCCGCTGAACAGATATGCTTCAAAGCATAGAGGAGGTTTCCCTGCTCCTTTCTTGGGGTGAAAACAGCTTCAAAATGGCAGGGACAGCTAAGTATCTTCCAATATCTTATCCCCTATTTGGAAGTTAATCAATCCCCCAGTGTTAGCTAGGTAGCATGGTAGCCCAGAATAAAGACCTTCTTTCCCAGCCTCCCTCCTGGGCTCTGAGACTGAGGGATGTCAGGGGAATGTCTGTGCAATTTGTGAGTGTTCTTAAAGGAGAGATACTTATTCTTCTTCCCTTGCTTCCTTCCTCCTGTGAGGAATGGAGTTGTGATGGCTGGAGCTTGAGCAGCCATCTTAGAACATAAAGCCCACAAATGGCAGAGCAACAAAATAGAAGGGGCCTGGGTCTCAACACTGTGGTGCTGGGCTACCTACCAGACTGTTATAGGAGAAAGAAAGAAGTTTCTGTATAGTGTAAGTCACTGATATTTCAGTGAAAGACCATCCTTATAGTCAAAATTACCTTGAAACTCTCTTAAGTAGAGAAGAGGAAATGCAAGCTAATTAAAACTTTAACAGTAAGAACCCCATTCAATGTGGTAAGATGTTCACAGTAGGTTCATGGTTTCCATTCCAGGTGTACCATGGAACGCTAAGGAAGGAGGACCCATCTACATTAAATTGTTTTTTTTTTCTTTCTCTTTCTCACTTGCTTTTTTTTTTTTTTTTTGCCTAGTGTCTAAACTTGGGCTCTCCTGGCATCTCAGCTCATAAAGAATCTGCCTACAGTGCAGGAGACCCTGGTTCAATTCCTGGGTCGGAAAGATCCCCTGGAGAAGGGATAGGCCACCCACTCCAGTATTCTTGGGCTTCCCTGGTGGCTCAGACAGTAAAGAATCCACCTGCAATTCAGGATACCTGGGTTTGATCCCTGGGTTGGGAAGATCCCCTGAAGGAGGGCATGGCAACTCACTCCAGGATTCTTGCCTGGAGAATTCCACGGACAGAGGAGCCTGGCAGCCTACAGTCCATTGGGTCGCAAAGAGTCAAACACGACTGAACAACTAAGCACAGCACAGTGTCTAAAGTTATGTTATGGAGATCTATCAATCACATGGCACTTTCTAAATGATGCAAATTTTATAAACACCTACTAAGTGACAGATAAACATGCTTTTTCTTATCTGTTATTTCTGCTTTATAATTAAACCAAGGCTCAGAGAGGAAGCAACACACTGTTAGGGAGAAGAAGGGTTGCAGCTCAGAGGTGGGTGATGGGGACACAGGGTCACCCAAACACGTGCATACAGACACAGACCAGAAGCAGCTGACCCCCAGATCAGACTCTAGTGTGACCTGCAAACCCACCAGGTACCCAGGCCTAGGTCCAAGTCGGAGTGTCCACACTAAGGTCCACATGGCTGAGAAGCCAGAATATGGTCAGACTGAGTTGGGGTTATCCTAGGATGGGGGCAGGTGAGAGCCACCCCCGCTAAATGAGAGGAACTGGGCAAAGGGAGCCGGGACTCAGTGAGCGGGCGCCACCTAGTGGCCAGTCCCGGCGTGGCGCCTCCCAGCCGCCCACAGTGACTCAGCCTGAGCCTGAGTTCAGAAGACACCTGACAATCTCTCCCAAAACACCCAATTAATCCTCATTTAAAATGAACGTTGTTAACGCACATAGAGGCACACGTTTCTTCTGTTTTACATTCAGTTCCGTTCAGTTCAGTTCAGTCGTTCAGTCGTGTCCGACTCTCTGCGACCCCATGAATTGCAGCACACCAGGCCTCCCTGTCCATCACCAACTCCCAGAGTTCACTCAGACTCACGTCCATTGAGTTGGTGATGCCATCCAGCCATCTCATCCTCTGTCGTCCCCTTCTCCTCCTGACATTAAAAAGGAGCAAAAACATCATTGCAGCTTCCTATTTTTATTGAGTTGTCCAACACTTCACCTCTGGTTCAAGTGAAGTCCTCTGGGACTTCCAGCCCTGCCTCCCAAGATGGGGACTTAATTGATCTGAGAGTGGACAGGGCATCGGGATTTTTCTTGCTTGCTCTGCAAATGTTGCAGGGATAAACCACTTCTGGCTCCACGTTGGAACTGTTTCCACTTTGCTCTCTGTTGCTTTTGTTGTTATACTCACGCATAATGGCCTGCCTCAGAATCCTGTCCCCTCTGCCTGACTATTAAACTAGAGTGCCTTTGTTCAGAACCCTGTCCACCTGTAGATGGCAGGAAGGAAGAAATGAACACATCCCCTTCCTGAGGCTTGCCATTCTAGGAGATGTTTGCAAGATTAATGGCCTTTTTACTTTGTTTCCTCATCTCCCTCCACCTCTGATCTGTGAAAGAACCTAGCATCCAGACCCCATAAGATGGTTAAGACAATTGTATGCCATCTTTTAGGTCAGCTGGCTCTCCAAATAAAGTTGTACTTCTTGCCTCCACACCTTGTCTCTGATTCATTGGCCTGCTGTGCAGTTAGCCAGGAGAACCTGGACTCGGGAACACAAAGACAACTTTGAGATAAGCCTTCGGGGCCCTTTCCATGGCTGTACTTGTTCCCAAGTGCCTCCCTTTGCAGAAATGCTGGGGATGGTGTCCTCCTGGGAGCCTGGGACTGGCACCCACTCCTTGGCCTCAACTGAGACCCTGAGCCCTTGACCCTCTGGTCTGCCTCGCACAAAGCCCTTCACCTCTGTTGGCCTCAGTTTCCCCTTCCATCACCTGGACTGAGCAGTGTCCCTGAACTGTTTGGGGAGGTCAGTGGCCCCTGTAAGAAGTTTCAGAAGCGATGGGTCTTTTTTCCAGAACCAGGTCAGTGGGTGCCCAGCTGTGTCCATGGCTGTAGAGGTGCCTGAATTAACCCTTTTAGTCCTCGCCACCACATCTTGAGGTCACTCCTTTTATTGGCCCATTTCATAGATGAGAAAACTAAGACATAAATAGGTAGAATAACCTGCCCAAGGTCCCACAGCCAGTAAATGGTGGGGCTGAGTTAGAACCTGAGCATCTCTGTGACCTTGGACAAGTGGCCTCATTGACCCAAGCCTCAGTTTCCTGAGAAAAGAGACCCTAACTAGACCCTAACCTGTAGATGAGTCAGGGGCACATGAGCTTGGAAAGTACATAGTAGGTACTCATTAAAGAGAGTCCTCCTTTTTTTTTAACTAGAGGATAATTGCTTTTCAAAGTTGTGGTCTCTGCTGTACATCAACACTGTCGTCGGTTTGATATGCACACACTTATGTGGTTTTGATGATCACAGGTGCTCAGCCACCCACCCACCCAGGTATCTTGGCCTGTGGCTGGGGGAGTCAAGGTGGACAGCGGTGGGAAACCCCCCAGCCCCAGAAGCAGCTCTGGTCTCCTCCATCTCAGCAGCTCCCTACCAATATCTAGTAGAAAGCATAACTGTGTCTTGCTCAATTCAGCTTTCGATTTTGTTTCTCTGAAAAACCACACACAGAAGTTTCATTTTCATTTTCTCCAGAGACTGATCAGGTTGGCTGCCTAGGGCCCCATTTCCGGGTGTGAACAGCTGACAGCTGACAGCCGTCCGGATGAAGCTGGAGTGTCTTCACAGCTGCCAGAAGCACCAGCCTGGCCCACAAGAGTACACCCAGCCTTGACCGGACCCACCTTCTGCAGGCCCCAGGGTCAGAGCCTGCTGCTGACTCCAAATCTCCCAGGCAGCTGCTGCCAGAATGGCCGAGGTCCCTGCTGGCCCAGGAGACACAGGTACTTTTTTCCCTCTAAGGACCCATGGGAGTGCCCGGGTGGGACTTAAATTTTCTTCTGGTTCCTTTTCTTGGTTCAGATGACAACCACGATAGGCTAATATCTAAAGGCACAACCGTAAGAAAGAGAGGGAGAGAGCATTGCATTGGGTTCAGAGCCTTGCTCTACACCAGGCATCTTGCAACACGCTCCGTGTGCGTTTTGCAGGAACCCTCAGGGGAAGCCCGCTGAGGTTCCCACCTCACTCCTGAGATCACAGGCGGCACAGGTGAAATAACTCAGGGGACCACGGTTGAGCTTGGGGCCTGAACACCCGTCTTCACTTTCATTTTGAAGAAGGAGAGAAGTTGCTTTGCTAAGACTGGCAAGTGCTTATATGTGGCTTTCCTCCTGCTACTGTTCTTTTATTGAACAGCACACACAAAACTTAACTGGCACTGAACAGAGCTGTTTTCTAGGGTCCCCACTGAAAGCATGTGGGCTGGGGGCTGAGGCGCTTTTCGTCTGTCTTTGTTCTGTGATCAATAACTATCTGAACCTCACCACGCTCTGAAGTAGTCATGAATCTCACCATTTCAAAGAAGGGGAAATGGAGACCCAGAGAGGTCACACAGCTGGTAGGTGGCAGAGTTTTGGCTCAAACCCAGGAAAATATGTTGTGTCAGGGAGGGGGGTTAACTGGGAGTGGCCCAGGATCCCAGGCTGGTTGGTTCCCAGGTTCCTGTTATATTTTCCCAAGGAGACAGACATGTCAGGGGCACTGGGTAACTGAATTTAACTTGTTCCCCAGCAGGTTTTCCTTTTAACTGATCCCTCATCCCATTTTGCAATTTCTGGTTCAGCAGCCAGAAGACTCAGTGGGGGAGGCAAGCCCAGCCTTCACTGCATGGACCCCATTTTCTCTTTGGGGTCAGGGGACTGCAGGAGGAGGAAGAGAGAGAGGCGCACCCAGGAGCAGGTTTTTCAGGAATCAAAACTCTTTTCAAGGCTAGGCAAAGCATCAGTGGGTTGGACGGGTATGACAGTCTCGGGGGTAGTGTTTAGTGAGTGAAGTTCAGGCTGGGTGACCCCAGGGGTTGTAATGCCCATCACCTGCCCCCAGAAAGATGCAAACATTCCATCCACAAGAGCAAGCCACACTGCCCAGTGCAGAGCTGGTAAACAGGTCATCCCCTAGTGCTGCCCACTCAGAATCCAGCAAGAACCCAGAGGTCAAAGGGTTGGGCTGCTGCCCTGGAAGGGTAACTTGGCCTTCCCAAGAAAGGCCCTGCTTTGCATTCCCACGGTGTTCTCAGGGGCAGACACTTTCTCTCCCAGCTCCATGCACTGCTGACTCAGCGTCCACCAGTTCTCTCAGTCCCCGCAGGGCAGCTGGCTTGGGTTTATGGGAGCCTGCCTGGGAGGATTGGGGCCATTTGGAAAGTTCCTCTTTGAGCCTCGAGGCATCCTGCTTAGGACCATTAACTCTGGCAGAGGGGAGGCAGAAACAGAGGCCTTAGAGGAGCGCCCATCCCCTGCCCAGGCCATCTGAGCACACACCTACCCAGTAGTGGACACTCACTCTTTCATCCAGTCCCTCCTCCGCTCAAATGCTGCTAATAGTTCCTGAGACCCTACTGCATGCCTGGCCCATGGCTAGACACAGAACCACTACAGTGAACCTGGCAATCACAGCAGCAGATCCCTGGGGACACTCTGCAGGGGACCCGCACAGGACCAGCGTCCCACCTGCTCAGGGCACTCAGGACAGCCTTCCAGCATTGCAGTCTGAGTAAGAACTCACAGTGGACAGGTGGAGAGGGGGGGAAGAGCACGCCTGGCAAAGGGAACAGCATGTGCAAAGGCCCAGGGGTGAGTATGGCTGAAAGGAATTCAAACAGGTTGGCACTTGAAGGGCAGTTGAGGGTGGGTAAAGATGAGGCTGGCAGAACCCGTTCTGCCAGCCAAGAGGAGGGTGGACTGGAGGGAACCTGGAGTGGGTGGAACTGCTGTCATCGAGGGGATGCTGACAAGGAGTGGGGAGTGGAGGCGGAGAAAAGGAGAAGAAGGGGTTGAGAGAGTCTGGAGCGGTACCACCAGGACTCCATGGTTGGGCAGCACGGTGAAAGCTCTGTTTCTGAACGCCTGCTGGGTTTCTAATGGGGATGAACAGTGACATCGCCCCTGTGGATGGTGAGCCCAAGGAGCAGATTCCACAGGGCGGGGTGGATGGGGGATGGAGAGCACCAGGGACAGGCCTCACTCCCCCCGCTCCTCTGCTCCGCCCTTACCCTCCTGCATCCGGCGGCCTCCACTCTCCTCTGCTCTGAGGACACCTGAGAGCTGACTGTTCCCAAACGTCCTCCAGTGCTCACACAGGCGGGGGACACTCGGAAGGCCTGGCAGCTCCTCTGGCCACCAGACTGTCCGGCCCAGGTCATTTCTGAGCAGCCCACGCACCCCTCCCTGAACAGAGACACTGATGGATGTCTACTTTGACCTCTGTTCCTCCGTCTGCCCTGGATCCCTCTGTGAGGGCTCCTGACGGCCCAGACTGGGTCGTGGGGACCTCAGTTCTGTCTCTGCCCCTATCTTGCTCTCCCAGACCTTGAGCAGAAGATTCTGGAGGTATTGAGGGATGCTGGCTCCCCTGTGAAGACTGCCCAACTGTTAAAGAAATTGCAAGTGCCCAAGAAGAAGCTCAACCAGCTCCTCCACAAGATGAAGCAGGAGTCAAAAGGAGTCATGCTCGCAGGCCCTGCGACGTGGTGCTTGGGCTACGGCGGGACCAAAGAAGTGGTTCCCACAGAGCGGGGTAACCTGTCACCGGCGGCGGGGGAGGTGGGGGTGCGGGACCCAGCATGAGCGGTCCTGGTAGCGGCCAAGCCCAGATTTGGACCTGGGTTCAAGTACGGGCTCTGCCCTTGAGGGTGCATGCCATGTTCTCACTGCATCCTGATTTCTTTCTCTGGCCAATGGAGTCGAGAGGATTTGATGCAAAGGGCTAAGCCCATGCCAGCACATAGTAGGTGCTCAGCCAAACTTTAATAATGATGTTTATGACACTACCAACGACACGATAATAACTGAAGTCTTAGCATCGCATGAGATCCACTTCTCTGGTTCTGCGGCCCATGGACCTAAACAGCTGACATGTGTCAAGTACTTACAAAAAGCTGTTGCAGGACCAGGGTTGGGGGAGGTGGGGCTCAAAGTGAAAGTGTTAGTCGCTCAGTCATGTCCAACTCTTTGCGACACCATGGACTGTAGCCCATCAGGCTCCTCTGTCCATGGAATTCTCCAGGCAAGAATACTGGAGTGGGTAGCTGTTCCCTTCTCGAGGGGATCTTCCCAACCTAGGGATTGAAACCAGGTCTCCCATATTTACAGTCTGAGCCACCAGGGAAGCCCAGAAGGGCATGGGGCAGGATTTGAAGCTAAGTTCCTTTAACTCTAGAATCTGAGTTTGGAGATCCGTGTGCTGGGTCCTCTACAGAGCAGCCCACCTTTGTCTGGCAGAATCCACGTCCCCTCTCCCGTTCCTTCACCCCTTGACCGTCTTTCTTTCTCCAGCGGAGAGGCCCCAGCAAGACGCAGTTGCAATTCCAAAGAAGCCGGGCCCCCAGCTCAGTAAACAGGGTAAGCATCCTGGTTTCATTCAGCGCCAGTTCCCTCTGCCCCCAGACTCTCACGGTCATTCAGGAAGCTACACGTGTCCAGCGACAACCACCCCACCCACTGAAAGGTCCCCCCACTGCACACAGTGTTCAGAGGCAAGGCTCTGTCTCTTGGGGAGAGGCTAAGTGACTGAGAAATCATTTGTCTGATAAATGGTTAGCATTTGCTGTGCACTTAGCATGGGCAGGCACTGTTCAGAACCCCTGAAGAGAATTCCCAACCCCCAGAACGACCTCTGTGGTGCAGTAATATTATTGTGTCCATTTCACAGATGAGGAAAATGGACAGAGGGGCTGGTAAGCAGGGGAGTAGATCCAGCCTCCAGGGTCCTCTTTAACCACTGGCCTCCCACCTCCCAGAGGAAGAGATCTACCAGTTTCTGGAAGCCCATGGGCCCCATAAAGCCCTGATGATCTCCAAGGCCCTGGGGATGAAGACAGCAAAGGAAGTCAACCCAGACTTGTATGCAATGAGGGACAAGCACCTCCTGGACTTTGACCAGAAATCAAACTCTTGGACAATTTATCGATCAGGTAGGCCCTTACTCTGGACAGGGTAGAGGGCAGAGCTGTGAAGAGAAATTGTAACACACAAGCCCTGGTCCTTGCCGGGCTCCTGCTAAGTACTCTGGCTGCCCCACCTTGTCAGAAGCTGGAGTCTTGCTGACCTGTCCCTGGCAGGGGATTCCAGGAGGGAGGGGAATGCTGGTGGGAGTAACCAAGGAGGGCTTCCTGGAGGTGGGGTCCACCCCTGACTGTATCAACCCTGGGACACAGGTCTCAGTTTGAGTTTGCTAACAGTTTTCTGTAAGCATTTTGCCCAACTTGGAGTTTTAAAGTTGTTGAAGGAGTCGGCTAGGCTGGGCTTACATACCCACAGGTGGAGTCCCAGAACTGACTTAGGCATTACAAACAGCAGGCCCAAGGCCTAGAGACTCCAGTACTTTTAGGGGGTCACCAAATGGTCCAATTTCTCTTTAAATTGGAAGAAAAAAATGGATATCATAGTAAGAATGAATAGCTAATAATTCCAGCTGATTTATATTTGCCTTTATCCCAACACAGTCATTAAATGCAATTTTAAATACTTTTTATGGAGTTGAGGGCTCACAAAGACACAAGAGCCAAGGGCCCACGAAGGTGGGAATGTGGCCCTTTGTGTGGAGCCCATGTGGAGCTAACACCCCTGCTTATGGCACCCAAGGAGGGCCTCAGCATCTTAAAGGCTAGATGTTAAACAGTGGTGACTTCTCCAAATTCTTAAAAATGCCTTGTGAACCAAACAGAGCTTTTCCCATGGTTAGAAGCAGCCCGTGGACAGCTCCCTAAAGGGAGAGAGGAAAGGTCCCGAGAGGAAAGGTCCCTATAGGAAAGCGGAGGTTAGAGCCGTGGTTTCCTCGCAGTGGGAGGGGGCAGAGAGTGCAAGCAGGCACCAGCTGCCCTCCCGTGGTGGCAGAGGACACATGGGTAGGGTGGCCTGTGGGACAAAGTACAAGTTTACCTGCAGCGTTTGGTAAACACTCTGGCTCCTGGGACCCACCTGGGCCCACTGACTCAGAACCCCAGGGTGGGCCCCCAGGAATTCGTGTTTTAACCAGCCCCCCCCACCCCGCCCACCCAGGAGATTCTGGTGCTGTGGACTAGTATTTGGAACTTCCGACCCCTTGAGAGGCACAAAAGGATTGAGTGGAATATTATTTTGCAGAAGGTTCTAGAAATCAGTCCACCCCAGTTATTTACCAGCAAAATCCAATCAACATGATCTGTCAGAAGGGACCAAACAGCCACATTTCCATCCAGAACTGTGAAGATATCCAGATTGGACACGGGAATCTCCTAGTGAGACAAATGGGCTCTGCAGAAAACGGTGAGTCCTCTGAGATGCCTGGGAGAGGGGTCCTGTCCATCTGGGTGGGGTGAGGAGCAGGGGGTGCATGTCTCCAGGGAGAAAGGGCAGCTATCAGATTTCCAAGGTCCTTTCTGGCTTCCCCAAGAATCAGGCTGTCTCTCCTTGTGCCTGGATCAAACCCTTCCTGCATTCCCTTTACTCTGCCATCTTTTGCCACATTTTCCACAAGAAACAACTTCATTCCTTCTCTCTCACTAAGATGGCACAAGGCATCATTGTAACATTGTGTTTGTTCCAAGACACTGTTTCTTCCCTCATGTTAGCATTTCACAAACTGGGATCCCTCTTACTGGGTACATCCTGGCTTTGATGAAATAACAGTAAGCAAGTGAGTACCTACTCCGTACCAGGCACTGTGGGGAGAGGGGACAGGGCCACCTCTCAGTCCAGCTATGGGACATGAGTGAAAGCATTGACCCCAAATTTGGGACACCCCTTTGACCTCGAGAAAGCCCTTCCCCGCTCTGGGCCACAGTTTCCTTAACTGTGAAATGAGGAACTTTGTTCTAGACTCTAAATCAGCCTTTCCCCACCTTCAGTCCTCTGAGCTCCACCTTCCGTAATTTTGGCTGAGTCCTTGGCTGACTGTTAATTCGGTGTTGCTAAATGGTTTACCTTTTATTCTACTCAAATTCATTTTAAAGTAAACTTTTACAGCATTTCCTTGAAAACCACAAAGGTCACCCCAAGGAGACTTTTCCCCAATAGACCCAGAGGGGTGAGAATGGCTAGGAACAGAGGGCAAGCTCAGTATTTGGGTTTTCAATGCCCCATTGACACCCCAGGCATCCCAGTTATAAAACCCTGGAAACCCACGCTAACTGTTCTGCTGATCCACCTGCTCTTCAATTCAGAGCCTAAAGTAGTCACTCCCAGTCTGCTGGTGTCCAGAAAGAATTCAGAGTCCTGTCTCCTCTGTCTGGATTTATCTGTGTGCATGGTGGGGAGGGGGTGGGAAGAGCAGTACCAGAGGGTGGGGGTTAAGGGTCATGTTTCCATGTCCTCTACCAGGCTCCACGGCTCCCTGCTACCTCCCTCCAATGGCTTCTGCTGATCCCTCAACTCTGGATTCCCTGGCTGGATCCTGGGGGCCCCAGGACATCCGGATGGAGAAGTCTGTGCTCAGGCGAGTTCAGATGGGCCATGGCAATGAGATGAGACTTCACAGCAACCCAGCCAAGGGCTCTGCCCGCGGTGCCTGTGACAGCCCCCCAGGTAATGGGACAGTGGGCTGCCATCCTGCCCTCACCACACCCCATCTGGCCTCCTCGATACATGGGACTTGAGCCAGTCCTTGTGGGGAGAGGCTTGATGGGAAATTCTTTCCATCCCACCAGGAGGCTGTCCACAGAGTAGAGCAAGGGGGTCTGGCAGAGTTAACACTAGGGTTCCCATTCCTGCTACCCACCTAGGAAACCTCAATGGCTTCATCTCTGCAATGGGCAGGGATCATTTCCTGGGCCAGATGAAGTGGAGACAAAGGAGATGGCTGGGTTGGAAAGGCATCTAAGGAGCCACCTAGGTGCTGTTGACCAGAGGGCTGAGGCGAAGTCCTCGCTGACACTGGGCATCCAGAGACAGGCTGGGGGAGATGCAGCAGAGAGGCCTGGGAGAGGAGGAGCCCCAGGGATGCCAGGGCACAAGTTTCCAGAAGAGAAGAGGCTGTGAGATCAAGGGAGGGTCACGGGGTCTGGCAACAAGGGGTCTGCAGTGACCTGAGGGGCCAGAAGGAGCGAGGGCAGTGGAAGGAGGTGAGACAGAGCGTGGCCAGCTCTCTTCTGAAGTTTGGCAGGGGAGGCAGGAGCAAGATGGCAGGGGCTGGGGACTGGGCTGGGGGTCACGTGAAGATTCTAACTGAAGATGGTGATGGTGTTCCAGAGTTGCCAGAAGGCAGGCAGCAGAGAGACAGGGACAAGGGTCCGCGGGGGCAGTAGTTGAGTGCCCAGGGAGGCACAGAGGACCAGGTCAGTGGGGATGGGCAGCAGGAGGAGGGGAACTCAAGCTGGCAGACCCAGGGGCCAAGAGAACTGGCAGCCCAGGCACATGAAAGGAACATACAGAGGCACCACGTGAGGCCACATGTCTGCCCATGACAGAGCATGGCACAGACCACTGCAGGGAGGCTCCAGGAGGATGGTCAGCTGTGCAGCACCTGGGAGCCAGGTCGGAGGTCAGGCCTGCTGTCCAGCTGCTCACAACCCCTCCCCGAATCCCTTTCTATGACCGACCTGCAGCCTCTGTCTTGGGCACCAGCCCAGAAGCTTCCATCGAAATTCAAATCCCTGAACCAGGACCTCAGTCTGAAGGGGTCACCTCCCAGAGAGTCCACATTCGCTCCTGCTTCCTCGAGGACACCACCGTCGGCAACAGCAACAGGATGATGGTCCACCCAGGGGCAGCTGATGTCAAGGGAGTCAAAAGGCCTGGGGAAACAGGAGGGGACGCAGGTGAGCCTGGGGCAGGGCGGGACCCGCATGCTCTTTCTCTTACTCACTCAACAGTCATGAATCTCCTGTTTCCTGGAGTCTGGGAGGCAGGAGAATCATGACAGAAGTGGAGTCCACCTAACCCATCACTCAGCTGGGAGCCTTTGCTTCCCCATCTATAAGTTGAGGGTTAGAGGAGCCCATGGCCCCTGGGCTGTGGGGAGGACTGGATGCACTCCACTCACTGCTGCGGCACCTGGACCAGACCAGTGACATGTTTGTGCAGCCCGGTGCGGCAAGAAAAAGCAAGGCTCCTTGTTCAAAACTTAGGAAGAATTTCAAGACAAAGACACGAGAGTGGTAAGCCGAACACAGGCCCATCTGAAGGCCTGTGTGGCCACCCAAGCCACATGCCATGAGGCTGGGCTGCCTTGGAACCTTCTGGAACACGATCCCTCCTCTATTCGTAGTCACCCAGCTCACTAATTCTTCCCCACAAATAACACTGTAGCCACCTTACGCTTCTCCCACATCTTCATTTATTAGGAAGAAGTCATTCATTCATTCATTCATTCACCCACTTTGGCCCCACTCCTGCACGCAAACCCTCCCCATCCCTGGAGATACAGCTAAGAGCACAAAGAGACAAATACACCCCACTCATGAGATAAGAGTCCAGTAGCGAGTAGAGACTAGCCTTTTGAGACCAGCACCAAAAAGAACTATAAAACGGGAGGCAGAGTGTGACCTAGTAGACGTGCCTTAGCCAGGCCCACAGAGAAGCTCAGGATGAGGTGGCATCTGTGCCCAGGCCTGCAGGAAGGGAGGAACCAGACAAGCATAGATGTGGGAAGAGCACTGCAGGCAGAGGGAACAGCAAGTGCAAAGGCCCTGAGATGGGAACAAGGTCCAGAACCACACACATGAGCCCAGAGAGCAGAGGGCTGTGATCCAATAGGCAAGGCTGGGTCTCTCCCTGCTGGGAAGCCCAAGAGAAAGGTCTGGGTCTTATCTGAAGTAAGCTGGGGTGGCCTGGGGGGTTGGAGCAGGGGGCAACATGATGTGGGGCACAATTTAAAAGTCTGACCAAAGATAATCTGAAATCAAAGGGGGCAGAAGAAGTGGGAGCAGTGGTCTGGAGGAGAAAGAATGGGGCTTCGGACATGGGGACATGAGGTCATCCACCCGTGAAGCCCGCACCCCAGGCAGCGGCTTCAGCAACCATGAACCAAGTCACCTCGGTTGTTCAGTTGTTCGTGGGGAGGCGGCTGACGTGTTCCTGGTGTCCCCTCTCTTCCCCAGAGCCTCCCCACCGAGATGCACCATCCAGAAGCGAGGTCCCTCCTGTTGGCAGTCAGGCCGACCCCGTCAGCGCTGAGACGCTCATCTCAGAAAAGCTGACAGCGATGACCCTTGAGAGGCGTGGCTCCGAAAGGACAGAAGACACCTGCTGAGTGAAGGACCCGAAGAGCCGGTGTCCCGGGGCGGGGGCGGGGGTGGAACTCAGAGCAAACAGCCTGGAGGCAGACGCACACAGAAAGAGCCTGGGGGCGGGTGAGCTCTCTGCTGCCATAAATGTCATTTTTTACCTTCTCGCCTCCGGACACACGACCACTGTGGGTCAGCATTTGGGCTGGACCCGGCGTGGTGCGAGGGCTGTGTCGAGGCAGTCTGAGTGTGGCTTGGAATAGAGTTTCCAGACCCAGAGTACTGCAGAAAGGAGTGAGTTTATTAAGAACAAAGACCAGAAATAACGTGGGCACTGCGATCACAGTGGGCCGTCAAGTCCCGACAGGCCTGGGCAGTTGCTGTCCGGGTGCTGCCCGCTCCCTGAGCTGTGGCCAGGTTTGTCCTGCCCTGTCTGGGGCTGCTCGCTCGATGGCTGCTCTGCTTCCTGTCACCAGACTCAGTTCCTCCGGCCACCCCTGCCCCTAACATCCATCCCCGCTGTGTGACCCCTCAACCTGATGGGCAGAGACTGCTCTGGTTGGGGCCATGGGGTGGGGGGAGGGGGCGCAGAGGGCAAGACTGGCACCCACAGCATGTGGACAGGAAGAGAAGCTAGGGGGCAGACACTGGGGTCTGGAAACTAGACTTGGCCTGGACGGTGCTGGCTCCGCACCCCGTGGGGCCTCCTCTGGCTGCTGAGATGTCTGCGAGCCATGCTGGAGGGGGCATCTGGGTGGGCCCAAGCTGGATCTCCAGCCGAGGAGGTCAGGGACAGGGCCTATCATGCCTGAGGACCTGGGGTGGGGGTGGGCTGGGCAGGGACAGGGCCCGATCATGCCTGAGGACCTGGGGTGGGGGTGGGCTGGGCAGGGACAGGGCCCGATCATGCCTGAGGACCTGGGGTGGGGGTGGGCTGGGCAGGGACAGGGCCCGATCATGCCTGAGGACCTGGGGTGGGGGTGGGCTGGGCAGGGACAGGGCCCGATCATGCCTGAGGACCTGGGGTGGGGGTGGGCTGGGCAGGGACAGGGCCCGATCATGCCTGAGGACCTGGGGTGGGGGTGGGCTGGGCTGGGCTGGGCTGGAGGCGCCCCGTGACACACTGTGCTTTTCCCGTGTGCTCTATGTGTATCTGGGCTGTGCCCGGGGTTTCACAAATAAAGTCGTGTGGCAGCAGTGGGGAAAAAAAAAAAGGACTTGCCTGGATGGTGCTGGCTTCCCACCCTGTGGGGTCTCCTTTGGCTCCTGAGAAGGGTAGTCATTCCCTTTTCCAGGGGATCTTGCCAATCCAGGGATCGAATCCAGCTCTCCCACATTGCAGGCAGATTCTTTACCAGCTGAGCCACAAAGGAAGAATATTGCAGTGGGTAGCGTATCCTTTCTCCAGCGGATCTTTCAGAACCCAGGAATTGAACTGGGGTCTCCTGCATTCTGCTGCTGCTGCTGCTAAGTCGCTTCAGTCATGTCCAATTCTGTGCGACTCCAGAGATGGCAGCCCACCAGGCTCCGCCGTCTCTGGGATTTTCCAGGCAAGAACACTGGAGTGGGTTGCCATTTCCTTCTCCAGTGCATGAACGTGAAAAGTGAAAGTGAAGTCACTCGGTCGTGTCCGACTCCTAGCGACCCCATGAACTGCAGCCTACCAGGCTCCTCCTGTAGGAGGGATTTGCCATGGGACTTGCCAGGCAAGACTACTGGAGTGGGTTGCCATTGCATTCTCCATTGAGAACAAAGAGCAGAGATAAAGTGACCGCTGCAAGTGCAGTGGACCAACAACTCCCGACAGGCCAGGGAGAGATGACAGGTTTTGCGGGTTAATAACCGATTTTTAAGAAGCAAGGTCCAATGCTGTAAAGAGCAATATTGCATAGGAACCTGGGATGTCAGGTCCATGAATCAAGGCAAATTGGAAGTGGTCAAACAAGAGATGGCAAGAGTGAACGTTGACATTCTAGTAATCAGCGAACTAAAATGGACTGGAATGGGTGAATTTAACTCAGATGACCATTATATCTACTACTGCGGGCAGGAATCCCTCAGAAGAAATGGAGTGGCCATCATGGTCAACAAAAGAGTGCGAAATGCAGTACTCGGATGCAATCTCAAAAACAAAAGAATGATCTCTGTTCGTTTCCAGGGTAAACCATTCAATATCACAGTAATCCAAGTCTATGCCCCGACCAGTAACACTGAAGAAGCTGAAGTTGAATGCTTCTATGAAGACCTACAAGACCTTTTAGAACTAACACCCAAAAAAGATGACCTTTTCATTAGAGGGGACTGGAATGCAAAAGTAGGAAGTCAAGAAACACCTGGAGTAACAGGCAAATTTGGCCTTGGAATACGGAATGAAGCAGGGCAAAGGCTAATAGAGTTTTGCCAAGAAAATGCACTGGTCATAGCAAACACCCTCTTCCAACAACACAAGAGAAGACTCTACACATGGACCTCACCAAATGGTCAACACTGAAATCAGATTGATTATATTCTTTGCAGCCAAAGATGGAGAAGCTCTATACAGTCAACAAAAACAAGACCAGGAGCTGACTGTGGCTCAGATCATGAACTCCTTATTGCCAAATTCAGACTTAAATTGAAGAAAGTAGGGAAAACCACTAGACCATTCAGGTAAGACCTAAATCAAATCCCTTATGATTGTACTATGGAAGTGAGAAATAGATTTAAGGGACTAGATCTGATAGATAGAGTGCCTGATGAACTATGGAATGAGGTTTGTGACACTGTACAGGAGACAGGGATCAAGACCATGACCATGGAAAAGAAACGCAAGAAAGCAAAATGGCTGTCTGGGGAGGCCTTACAAATAGCTGTGAAAAGAAGAGACGCGAAAAGCAAAGGAGAAAAGGAAAGATATATGCATCTGAATGCAGAGTTCCAAAGAATACCAAGGAGAGATAAGAAAGCCTTCCTCAGCGATCAATGCAAAGAAATAGAGGAAAACAACAGAATGGGAAAGACTAGAGATCTCTTCAAGAAAATTAGAGATACCAAGGGAACATTTCATGCAAAGATGGGCTCGATAAAGGACAGAAATGGTATGGACCTAACAGAAGCAGAAGATATTAAGAAGAGATGGCAAGAATACACAGAAGAACTACACAAAAAAGATCTTCACGACCCAGATAATCATGATGGTGTGATCACTGACCTAGAGCCAGACATCCTGGAATGTGAAGTCAAGTGGGCCTTAGAAAGCATCACTATGAACAAAGCTAGTGGAGGTGATGGAATTCCAGTGGAGCTATTCCAAATCCTGGAAGATGATGCTGTGAAAGTGCTGCACTCAATATGCCAGCAAATTTGGAAAACTCAGCAGTGGCCACAGGACTGGAAAAGGTCAGTTTTCATTCCAATCTCAAAGAAAGGCAATGCCAAAGAATGCTCAAACTACTGCACAATTGCACTCATCTCACACGCTAGTAAAGTAATGCTCAAAATTCTCCAAGCCAGGCTTCAGCAATACGTGAACCATGAACTTCCAGATGTTCAAGCTGGTTTTAGAAAAGGCAGAGGAAGCAGAGACCAAACTGCCAATATCCGCTGGATCATGGAAAAAGCAAGAGAGTTCCAGAAAAACATCTTTTTCTGCTTTATTGACTATGCCAAAGCCTTTGACTGTGTGGATCACAATCAACTGTGGAAAATTCTGAAAGAGATGGGAATACCAGACCACCTGACCTGCCTCTTGAGAAACCCATATGCAGGTCAGGAAGCAACAGTTAGAACTGGACATGGAACAACAGACTGGTTCCAAATAGGAAAAAGAGTACGTCAAGGCTGTATATTGTCACCATGCTTATTTAACTTCTATGCAGAGTACATCATGAGAAACGCTGGGCTGGAAGAAGCACAAGCTGGAATCAAGATTGCCGGGCGAAATATCAATAACCTCAGATATGCAGATGACACCACCCTTATGGCAGAAAATGAAGAGGAACTAAAAAGCCTCTTGATGAAAGTGAAAGTGGAGAGTGAAAAAGTTGGCTTAAAACTCAACATTCAGAAAACAAAGTTCATGGCAACTGGTCCCATCACTTCATGGGAAATAGATGGGGAAACAGTGGAAACAGTCTCAGACTTATTTTTCTGGGCTCCAAAATCACTGCAGATGGTGACTGCAGCCATGAAATTAAAAGATGCTTACTCCTCGGAAGGAAAGTTATGACCAACCTAGATAGCATATTGAAAAGCAGAGACATTACTTTGCCAACAAAGGTCCGTCTAGTCAAGGCTATGGTTTTTCCAGTAGTCATGTATGGATGTGAGAGTTGGACTGTGAAGAAAGCTGAGCGCTGAAGAATTGATGCTTTTGAACTGTGGTGTTGGAGAAGACTCTTCAGAGTCCCTTGGACTGTAAGGAGATCCAACCAGTCCATTCTGAAGGAGATGAGCCCTGGGATTTCTTTGGAAAGAATGATGCTGAAGCTGAAATTCCAGTACTTTGGCCACCTCATGCGAAGAGTTGACTCATTGGAAAAGACTCTGATGCTGGGAGGGGTTAGAGGCAGGAGGAGAAGGGGACAACAGAGGAGGAGATGGCTGGATGGCATCACTGACTCGATGGACGTGAGTCTGAGTGAACTCCGGGAGTTGGTGATGGACAGAGAGGCCTGGCGTGCTGTGATTCATGGGGTCGCAAAGAGTCGGACATGACTTGAGCGACTGAACTGAACTGAACCAATTTTTATAGCCTCAAGACAAAGGACATTCCTGCTGGATGGTTTTCACCAGGTGATTTCTTGGGATGTTATAGGGTATTTACTGGAGTTGGCATCTTTGCCTAGCTGGGAGTCAGGAAACTTGTTAATGATGGTCGGGGGCTTTTCGCAAAGTTACAAAAGGGCTCAGTCAGCTTCGGAGGTGACCTTGGTTCTGGGCTCCACTTCTGTGGCCTTGGGGACAGGACTCAACAGACAGGGCCTCTGGCGGCCAGGAGCAGCCTGCCAGGGGGCGCCTTCCTGGGTCCACCATACATCAGGGCCACCCACTCTTTGCTCTCCATGTAAGACTTGACTTCCTCAATGCCCATCGTGGCCCCCTAATGGTTTTACCAACTGACCTTTCTAGAACCTTCCCACCTTCTCCTTGAAGGCTAGGGATGGGTCATTCCCTAACGTTACCAGAAAAGGGTAAACTCCCATCATCATCTCAATGGGCATGAGTTTGGGTAAATTCCGGGAGAGAGTGAAGGACAGGGAAACCTGACATGCTGCAGTCCACAGGGTTGCAAAGAGTCAGACACGACTGAGCGGCTGAACAACAAGACAGATGAAAACCTCAGAAGCCAGCTGCATCTCCCCCAGCACCAGCCGGTGAACTCACTAGGCACAGAGGCCCTGTCTTTTCACTCTTGATCCTCCAGTAGATGCTAGACAGGCCCCTGCCTCTCACCACACTGACCACCTCCTGAGTACCAAGCCCTCAGGCTGCAGAGACAGGAAGACTCAGTCCCTGCCCTTGGGGAGCAGTTCACAGTCAGCAGGAGCGGCAGTCCGGGCCTGGGCAGTGAGTCCTGAACAGGAATGACCACGTGGAATAACGGGGGGCAGAACAGGGTCCCAGACACCATCTGCAGGGCCAGGAGGCTTTGAAGGAGATAGCTCTGGAACTCATTCTTCAGCACCTGGCAGAAGGAGGGGGTTGGGAAGGGAATGATGTTCTAGGCAAGGGCTCAGCCTGAGCAAAGACACAATGCTCAGAACTTCTTCAACTTACTTAAGACAACTTACTCAGAGCAGCACAGCAGTGTAGGTGTTGCTGAAAAACCCAGTGCAAAGAATATACAACTGGAAGATCGGCTGGAGAGGAATCTGAACTTGATGCTGAGCTCTGAACAAGCACCACTCCACCTGCACAAATATTCAGGGAGAACAAGGAAGTTGGCTTCATTACAAGGAAGGCAGGCTTTTGTCTGGTGGACTGGAATGGCTCTGTCTACAAGGGGACAAAGTTATCTCGACCACCCCTGTGATCTAGGGCTCCAAAATCATTCCTGGCTGGCATAACCAGTTTGCAAACATGCCACCAGGATGTCAGGGGCATGAAATCAGGTTTGGCTCCTTGCTTCTGGCATTGTCTTCCCTCTGCAGTGAGCTGAAAACCAAGTGCTTGCCTCAAAGTTTGCCCGGCGTCTGTGGTTAACCAGGCCTGTATCGGCAGGTGATCAAAATCATCTCAGAGCTCAACTTCAGCTCCCACCTGCAGCCCAGGCCAGAGCACTCAATTTTCCTGCGAGATTTCACCTCTCTGTGTGATTAATTTGGTGTAAACACGCTGACAAAGCATTGTTAGCAGTTAATTGGGGCTGGAGGTGAAGGTCAAAGCTGGTCTCTTCAGGAATGAAATTAACTAGCTACCGTTAATACAAAGAATGATTAAGTCCATCTATCCCCAGCCTTTGCTCTCACTAGCTCATCCATTGCCCCAATGATTCTTGTGCACACAGAACTTGAAGCCTCTGGAGTGGGATAGGGTGAGGGTTGGGATGGGGAAGGAAGAATTTCCTACTAGAGTTAAAAGTAATTTTCCAAAATCACCATGACCTGCTCACAAACACGATTCTATTTTCCTTCTTTTTAAAAACATTTTATTAGAGAATAGTCGATTTACAACGTTGTGTCAGCTTGCTGTACAGCAAAGTGAATCAGTTATACATAAACAAATATCCACTCTTCTTTAGATTATTTTCCCATATAGGCCATTACAATATATTGATTAGAGTTCCTCTGTGCTATACAGTAGGTCCTTTTTAGTTATGTATTTTATGTATAGTGACATGTATTTGTAAATCTCAGCCTCCCAATTCATTTCTTCCCCACCCTCTTTACTCCCTGGTAACCATTAGCTTGTTTTCTACATTTGTAACTCTGTTTCTGTTTTGTGGATAAGTTCATTTGTTCCCTTCTTTTAGATCGCAAGTATAAGCGATGTTATATATTTGTCTTATTCTGTTTTTCTTATTTCACTCACTATCACACACCGTAGGTCCATCCATGTTACTGCAAATGGCATTATTTTGCTGAGTAATGTTCCATTGCATACATGGCTAAGTAACATTCCGTTGTACCTGTGCACCACATCTGTATCCATTCCCGTGTCAGTGGACATTAACGTGGCATCAGGTCTTGGCTACTGGAAACAGTGCTGCAATGAATGTTAGGACGCATGTATCCTTTCGGATCTTGTTTTTCTCCAAATATATGCCCAGGAGTGGGATCGTGGGGTCAAAAAGTAGCTCTAGTTTTAGTTTTGAAACGAAATAGCAGTATGTGTCGTGGTTGGCACGGGGGTGGGTACCCACCTGGACCCTTGGTTGTCTCAGGGCAGGGGGAGCGGGTTCCTGTTGCTGCTGTAACAAAGTGCCGCATGTGAGGGGTTTAAAACAACACAAACTCAGCATCTGGTCCTGGAGGCAGACTGGGTGAAAGTCATGGCGTGAGCAAAGCCGGTTCCTCCAGAGATTTGGCAGAGAACCATTCTCTTGCTTTTCCCAGCTTCCAGGGGCACCTGCTCTCCTGGCTCACAGCCCTTCCCTCTATCCCCAAATTGAGCAGCATCACATCTTCGATTCTCTCCCTTCCCTCCTCTTTCCGCCTCTTCTAAGAACCCTTGTGATTACTGTCTGCCCATCCAGGATAATGGTCCTTTATCCAGGTCCCCTCAAGGTCCTTTATCACCTCCACACCCTGCGAGGATGAAAGGGTATCCTGCACAGTGATTCTCAGCTCTCAGAGCATCTAACAAATGCTGAGTTCCAGTCCACCCCAAAGCGACTGATGACAGTCTCTGGGAAAGAGGCCTGGGCTGGGGTATGTTCTTTAAAGCTCCTCTGTGATCCCAAGGAGCCCCTTGGGGGCTGAGCTATCCCTGTCTGGCTCCAGTTGGACATACCCAGGACACCAACAGACCACAGCTGTTAGGACCGCAGAAATCCCTCACCCAGCACCACCTTCTGGCTGGTGCAGGAGAGCATCTAGAGGGAGAAGAACCCCAAGCCACATCCCAGCCAGGTTCAGGGTCCCAGGTCCCAGGTGGCCCTCAGCCTGGGCTGTGGAGGATTCGGGTTCAGCCTTTCACTGCTTTGGTTTGAGCGCCACCTGCTGGCGGCAGGCAACTTGGCCAGTGGCCGGCTGCAGCCCCCACCAGGCTGGGCTTGTGAACTTCCAGGGTCCCAGTCTGGGGTGGGGTGGGCTGGGACCATTCCCTCCCATTTAAGTGGCCAGACTTACATCTGGGGCTCTGCCTCACAACCTAAACTTGTCCACAGACCCCAGATTAAGTCCCTGCACTGCCCTCCCTTCCCCCAGCTGCCAGCACTCCAAAATCAACAACCCAGTGCCCGCAAAAGCTGATTCTCTTTCCTCAAGAGGAATACCCCTATAAGCTTGGGGACCGACCCCCACCCCCTGGAAGATCCCAGCCCAACTTCTGCAGGAATCCCAGGGACCTGGTCCACAGCGTCACAGCCCTGAGTCCTGACATTTTTGGAACTCCTACGTGTACTAACTCACTTCATCCTTCCATCCAGCCTGTGAAGAAAGGGATTCTCATCCCATTTCACACGGTGGGAATACTGAGTCACAGAGAGGTTAAGCTACTTGCCCATGGTCACACAGCCAGCATCCAATCCAGGGGACAAAGTGTGTGAAAACAGCCCCTTGGGGTGTAAAAGAAAACCTCTGTACATGGAAGGCCCACATGCTTGGGCAATGCCTTGGTCTGGGAGGTGGGGGTGGCTCCCACCTTCCCCCACCTGAGTGCAGCCAGCCACCTGTCCTCAGGCAGGCCCACCACGCAGGTGAATGCCCCCATGTCTCTGCAACACTATAGGGCTGAAGGGAACAAGCTCAGGGGCACCCCATTTCTGAGTTCAGCCACTCCCTTTCCTGCTGTGTGATTTTGGGCAGATGTCTAGTCTGTCTGTGCCTCAGATTCCATATGTGTGAAAGGGGGTAATCATGGCTCTTCCTTCACAAGATGGTTTGCAGGATGAAATCAGTGTCTGGTTCTTAGGAACCAGGGCCCCTGCGTCAGTGCTGCTCATAAGTGTGGCCCTCCCATATGGCCCCCTAAGAGACCCACATCTCAGAGGCCGCACCTTTCCATGTTGCCCCCCAGCCCTCCATCCTCCTCCGGATCCTGGTATAGCCCCTGGTTTTACTCCGACATCAGGGTGGATAGGATGGTCAGAAGCTGCACCGCTCCTAGCAATCCCCATCAGGCCCAGCAAGCAGAAGCTTCACCCTCTGGGCTGTGACTCACCCTGAGTGGTCTGCCACCTCAGGCCTCAGCACCTCAACTCCGCAGTGCACACACAGCTCAGTGCCCAGGACAGAAGAGGTGCCTCTCCCGACAGGGAAGCCCCCTCCCACCGGCACACGCGCGCGCACACACACACACGCGCACGCTTCTGGGCAACATCACCTCCTCCTGCCTACCCAGAGGCAGCCAGGCCTGGGACCATCAGGGCTCATATTCTTAGCAGAGGCTTGGCCCTGGAAACGCTGTGCCGTCTTTCTGAGCTTCGGGTTCCCCATCTGCAAAGCAGAGGTTAACACATGCTCCGTGGCAGCGTCCAGTGTGCAGTGAGCATTCCACGGACATCTGTGGACGTGGCTGCTGTGATCCTGTGCTCACAGCTTCCCACACAGCCTTGGCCACAGTGACCGCAAACGGCAAGCCTAAGCTGCTGTGACTTAATGCCATCTGCTGCTCAGGCCCCTCCTAGGAGGTATCCCGACCCCGTCTGCAGAGGACGAGAGCAGGCCAGGCCTCATCCCATAGCCTGTGACTCTGCGTTTGAATGCTGAGCTGTCCCTCCACACAGACGTCACCTGTTCAGCCCTCACACCAGCCCTAAGAAATGCACAAAGAGATTTTGCCCACTTCACAGATAAGGAAACTGAGGCCCAGGAAAGCAAGATCAAATCTCATTCTGACTGGCCCCCATGGTGGGTCAGGATCCTCCAACTATAGGCAGAGCCTGGGGCAGGTCGTGGGGTGACTCATAGCTGATGCTAGGAGGCTGGGTGGGCCTGGTCCCCAGAGCCATGAGTGTGTGTCCAAATGTGGATTTGTCAAAACTCCCTTCTTATCACAGAGCCGAGGGCTTTGAAGTTTCAATCTTCCTCAAGGGATGAGAAACTCTGGAAAACTCACTTTGCTCTAAGAAATCCAACCTACAGTGCTCAGCCAGCCTGAATCACCCCCTGGCCACACCCAGAGGGCATGTGCAGCTGCTCAGATTATGTTGTGAAAGAACCTTCAGTGACATGGAAGGAGACCCAGCATCTTGTGTGTGGGGACAATCCCGGCAGGTCCCAGAGCTCCATGTCGGGGGTGATGCACTTTTTGGATAAAAAGTATCTGGATGCGTGGGAAAGAGACGGAAGAAAGTCGGTGTATGTGTGTACGTGAAGAAAGGCTCTCCTTGGCTGAAACTCCAGGTGCTTGGTTTCTTTCTGCTTTACCTGCTTCTTCAGCTTTCCCTGCAGGGCGAGTGCATTAATTGGGTAACTATAAACATGGGCTTCCCAAGTGGCACTAGTGGTCGAGATTCTGCCTGCAATGCAGGAGACACAGGAAACGCGGGTTCAATCCCTGAGTTGGAAAGATTCCCCTGGAGGAGGGCATGGCAACCCACTCCATTATTCTTACCTGGAGAATCCATGGAGAAAGGAGCCTGGCCAGCTAGAGTCCATAGGGTTGCAAAGAGTTGGACATGACTGAGGGTCTTACAGGATAGGAAACATCTGTCATAGGGCCTCCTGGGCCCCCCGACCCTGTGGGCCCTGACGTAGGCCATGGCCAGGGCTCTGACCACCAGGTGGCGCCCCCGATCTTCTTTTGCAAATCAAGCCCAAGTTTGGAATTAATGGGGCAGTGGGGCAAGTGCTCATGGGATCCAATTTTCTGCCTCTAGTGAGCCCAGGACACCCAGGGTCAGGACTGGGTCCTGAGATCCAGAGCTTCAGACTCTAGGACGTGGGTAGGGGGTCTCTGTGGACTTGCCACACCCAAGTCAGCAGTTCTTCCATAGAGCAAGGTGACCACCCTGCACATCTCTTCCCTCTGCCCAGAGGTGTGTGTGTCCTCAAAGTGACCTTCAGGTGACCTTGTGTTCAGTCCCTGCAGGGATCCCACCTGTCCGGGCCCCTTCCCAGCCCTCACTGACCCCCTCATTCTGGTCAGTGTCACACCCCATGCACGCCTGAAGCCCCACCAGCTCTTGTCTTCGGCTGCCTGTCTCTCTCTGCATTTCTATCTGATTTCCTCTCTCTGCCTCTGTCTGCCTCTCAGCATCCGCTCCTACCACATGAAATCTTACTGTCCAGCAAAGTCCAGGTGTCTGCACAGGCAGACTACCAGACCCCACCCTTGAGAATTCAGGTGAGTAGGTCCGGGTGGACCCTGGAATCAGCATTTCATGCAAATCTCATCAGCAGCAAACACTCCGTGGTGAGCTCACTGCTCAAGATCCCTGCCAGCCTAGGCTGCGGGTCTGACCTGGCCCTGCCGGCCCCTCGCCTTCCTCTCCTGACATCCCTCTGTCTCCCTCCCTGGCCTCAAATTGCATGGCCTTGAATTTATCCCAGGCCTCCTGCCCCAGGGCCTTTGCACACACACTCCCTCCAGTATCCTGTCTCTGTGTCTTCCTGGCTCGCCTTCCAGGTCTCAGTTCAAGTGTCTTCTCCTTAGAGAGTCTCCCCCCAACCCCAGGCCCTCTTTGCCACACTCGCTGAGCTATTTCCATCTAAGCATCCAGAGTGATCTGGTATACCTTATGTCCCTGCTTCTTTCATTACCATCTCTCCCTGGACCACATTCTCTGCTCCACCAGGGTAGAGATCTCGTCCATCAGTTTGTCTGCGATCCTCTCAGTGTCAAGAACTATATCTGGCTCTCATATACGACACAATATGTTTGTAATTCATAAATGAATGAGTGAACATCCCCAGGTGACTGATGCCCAGTGAGGGCTGGAACCTGGTCAGTTAGCCCACCCTTCAGGGCCTTTGAAGGTCAAGGCTTCACTCCCTGCATTTTCCCCCAGGTGCTTCCCAAACCTGATCACTCCAGTCCAGGGTCACCCTTTCCAGGCCCTGAGCCTTGGCTTAGGCAGTGCCCTCCACCTGGGTGCTCTCTCAACTCTGCCATAGAACTCACTGTTAAGGCCCCACCCAACTTTGGACTCCACCAAGAAGCCTTCCTGGACTGTTCCTTGAGTCAATATTTATCATTCTGTCCCATAAACTCCACCCCATAGTTTATGGGTTTCTCAGGGCATTCGCTGTTTTCTCCAGGAGCAGCACCCCCAGGCACCTGGCCTGTATTGATCATCCTCAGACCCCAGTGTGGGTTCCATAGACATGCTGGCTTAGGGGCCCCTGATGAAGAGGGGCAAGATGAGTGTAGCCCGGGAATCAGCATCAGCACCTGCTTTCCGGGACCTTATGTGGGCTGGTGGTTGGCTGAGCTCAGTGACTCATGTCTTACCAAGCCAGGAGCCCGAACCCAGAAGGAGCAGCTCTTGCCCTCTGCTCTCTGCCCTTTGCCCTCTGCAGGACCCAGGGCAAGCAGGGGAAATAGAGGCCTCCTTGGCCACCTTGTCCCAAGGGCAAGTGCTTTGTCCCAGAGCAGCCTCAGCAGTTCAAACCCTCTCCCAGGCTGTGCAGCCCGGGGCAAATGCACACCCTCTCTCTGCCCGGCTTCCCGCCTGCACTGAGCTCACAGGCCACTGTGGTGGTTCAGGAAGCCCAGACACCTGACGTGCTTGAACCAGCCTGACACAGAAGCAAGAGCCGTTTACTGAAAAAGAAACAGTCCAAAGAGTGGGCAACTCTTCCAGTCCCCGTATGACACACAAGGCAGAAGGGCGGGTGTGCTGGTGACCCTCCGAGGTCGTAACAGGGACCCTCATCCATCCACCTCCCACCTGGATGGCAGGGAGGGACTTAGCTCAGCCCCTGTTCCCTCCACTGGACAGTGAGATCTGAAGACAGCAACTGTGCCATCATTTGGGGACCCTGTCCCTGTGTGCAGTCCCAGACGATCCTGTCCCCTCGCCCTATCAGGGGAGTCTGTCCCAGCAGGACTGCATCTTAGATTCCTCAGGGGACCACAGTCACAATGCAGGAAGGTCAGGTGCCCCGGGAACCCCACAGTCTCTGCACCCAGCACTCTTTGGGCCCTGGCTGCTAAGCACCCCACAGAGTCGAGCAGGTGGACTTGAACCCCACTGGCGGGCCAGGACTTTGGGCTGGGACTTCGCTCTGGGATGGGGTGTTTACAGAGACCCCGGGCCTGGTCCAAGTGCTGACACCGTGGCCAATGTCCCCGTTGGGTTAAGCATTCATGGTCCTGGCTGATTCCAGCTTTGGACAGGGGACGCCTAAGGGAACTGCTGGGGCCAGACATGACAGAAACGATTCAGAGGCTTTCCACCCGAGGTGGGGGCTGCCCTCCCACCCCAGACCCAGTTTCTCCTTTTCTGGCTTTCAAAGCCCGGACCAAACCTCCTCTCTGCCCATGGCGCCAAGCTGCCCTCCCTCTTGCCCCCACTCATTTGACCCTGTCTCTCTCCTCCAGGCTGATCCCCCACCCCCTCTTCCAGCCTGCCCTTCCTCTGTGAGGGATGGTGGGGTGGGCTGAGCCAGTCTTCCCTGCCCCTTCCACTGCTCTGAGGTGGTCCTGGCTCCTCCTGGGTGAGACAGAAGTCCCTGAAGGGTGAGGCCTGGTACTCTGGGTCTCCACCCTCCCAGTGCCCCGGGAGTAGGGGAGGGCCTGGCCAGGCGGCTCCAGGCATCCCCAACCCCTGCTCATCACATTCTTCCCAGGACCCTACAGATCTCTCTTGAGCACTCTGCCCAGGGAGAGAGACAACATTCACCCAGTAGAGCTCTCAAACCCACCAGATCCCCCTGCTTCCAAATCCACCCAGCCCGGACGCCACCATCTTTCTATAGACACTGCAGGAGCCTCCCCACTGACCGCCCCTCTCTCACCTCTCTGCCCCTTCTCCACCCGGTATCCAAGAGACTTGGAAAATGCCACTCCAGTTCTGCTGCTCCTCCACTGCAGCCCTCAGTGGCTCCCCATTGCCCCCTCAAACTTGGCCCTCAGGCCAGCCAGAACTGGCCCTCCAGCCCCTCTGCCTCTTCTCCCCACTGCTTAACCCCCAGCTCAGCCCACCACCCCTAACTGCCGCTTCTCTTCCCCACATGCCTTGGCCTCACCCTGGCCTCCAAACCTCTGCACAAGGCTATTCCCTCTCATGGGATGCCCTTCCCACTTCTTTATGTGGCTCAGCTCAGACGTCTCTTTGCAGGCAGGAGGCTCCTGTCACTCTCCCCGCCGAGGTGCTGTCTTGGCCCTGCATGTGGCCCTGGGACTGGCACTTGGCCTCCACTGGAGGCAGCTGTGTTGCACCAAGTGGGCCTGGGATGACCAGAGACTGTGAGTATCCCCAGGACAGAGCAGAGTGGGTGGATCCAGTTCCTGCCAGGTGCTCCTGGGGACATATTCCATCTGCTGCTCAGGTCCCCTCCCAGCGAAGCCTCCCCCACCCAGCTCTTCACTCCAGCTGATGGTAGCAGGTCTCAGCCCTGCCCCGGGGGGCCCTTCTGGGTCTGCAAGTCAGCAAGTCCCCAGCCACCCCCACATCACCTGCTGGGGAGCTGGCCATTGGCCAAGGGAACATATCCATGTCGATATCCATCCCAGGCCTGCCCACAATTGGCTCACAGGTGACAAGGGACTCAGAGCTTACCTGCTCTGCCATTTCCCGGCAGGGGGCTGACCCCTCTGAGCTTCAGGCTGCCCTGGAGTGGAGCTGATGGTAATCTCCCCACCCAGGGGGCCAGGGTGAGCTGGGTAGTTGTTGAGAGCCTGGAAATAAGCCTGATATGTAGTAAAAGCTCAATAAATGTGAGCATTTCCTTGTTAATTTCAACATCCTTTTACTAAGATTTCATTTTCACGTTCGTGTCTGCACCTGGTGTCTCATACCGCCAGGTGTTCTGCAGGTGTTTAGTGAGTAAACAACGGTCCCAGGGCTCCAAGGAGACCCTGGCCCTCTTTATAGGCTGTGGCAGGAAATGGGGGGTCTCTGGGGCTGCCCAGCACCTGTGCCCCAGCCCCTGTTTCTCATCTAATCTCATCCCACCGCCTGTTGGCTCTGGAAGGAGTGTGAGGCGGTGTGACCCCAACCATAGGAACTCAGACCTTCCCTGGGGACCCCAAAGTTCCCCCTTCCTCGGGCAGGTCACAAAACACCCCACGGGACTGATCACAGCCAGGCATGATGCTGGGGCCTGGGCTAGCTGGGGCCTGGAAAGTTCTTCCAGGCAGGACTCCAATGGACAGGGAATGATTAATGGAGCTGGCTGGGGCTGGATCTCTGGCTGGAAACGTCCAAGCTCTTGGAGACAGTGGTTTGGATTAGCTGTGGCAGCCCGCCCCTACCCTAGCAGGTCTGCACCCCACTGCCCAGGACTTTGGTAAAGCAAAATCAGGCATGCAAAGCCCTGTCCTAGCAGGGTAGGGGCAGTGCAGGGGACACCAGGGGGAGGGACCTCCCCCCACCTGCCAGGAAAGGAGAATTCCCCAGAACTGGTGGCATCCATGGGGCAGTGGGGCAGGGAGACTGTGTCCTCAGGTCCTTTGTCCTGACTGTGCTCTTTGACTGGCTTTGAACCTGGAGCCATTCCTGGGGAGCAGGTAGCTTGTTTGCAGACTGGGGCCCCTGGCTCCCCCAGCTCAGGCCTCTGCACTGGGAAGCCCACCTCCGAGCTCTCCCCTGGGGCCACAGTCCTGATTCAGAGTGCAGCCCCTTAGGGTCAGGTTGGGCCAGGCCTGCTGTGTGCCCAGCTGGGATATGCCCCAATTCCTCCTCCCTACAGCCCCAAGGGTAGAGAAGGGTGGTAGGGAGGAGCCAAATCAGACTGGGAGCCTTTCCCAGCTGAGTCCAACCCCAGATGTGCCATGATGTTCTCTGAAAAATGGGCAATAATCCATCTCAGGGAGCTGCACTCAGAGCGGGGAGACCACTGGCCACGGATCACACAGCTGGGAAACAGCCCTGTAGGAATGCTGTCCACATATCTGTCCATGACTCCCCCAGCCATCACCAGAATCTCTGCCCTCCTGCAGATGCTCTCTGAACTACAGCCACTTCCAGGTATACCCTGGGTGTCAGTGTAAAGGATGCTGGCTCAGAGTGGAGCCTGCTTTTTCTGTCCATGAGGAGGAAGTAGTAAGGATAGCCCTGTGTGGTTGTTAATTACAGGGGCTCCGCTATTTGGGAATGCATGTTTGTGCTAAGCTGCTTCAGTCCTGTCTGACTGTTTGAGACCCTATGGACTGTAGCCCACCAGGCTCCCCTGTCCATGGGATTCTCCAGGCAAGAATACTGGAATGGCTTGCCGTGCCCTGCTCCAGGGGATCTTCCCAACCCAGGGACTGAAGTCATGTCTCTTATGTCTCCTGCATTGGCAGGCGAGATCTTTATCACTAGCACCTCCTGGGACCTGAGTTCAAATCCTGCCTCCCTATGTGGCCTCAAGCAGGTCTAGTCTCCCTTGTCAGAGTGTCCCCATTTGTAATGAGGACAATGACAGCTCCTCTTATGGGAGTTGACCCGAAAGCGACTCTGGGGCCAGTCGCCAGAAGCATCTTCATTTTCACCATTCATGTGCTTGACCTGATTCCTTAGAAGGTCTAGGTTAGTGTCCAGGGTTAATATCCAGGGTTCAGCCCAGGGATCAGGAATATTGACCATAAACCACTTGTGCTTTCTGGCCTTGGTTTCCTCTTCTGTTACACAGAAATAGTAACAGTCTGCACTCCTCGAGTGCTTAGAAGTTACCAGGCCCTGCTCTAAGCTGTTCATGTATATTTGTTGTTGTTCAGTCACTCAGTCACATCCAACTCCTTTCCATCCCATGGACTGTAGCACACCAGGCCTCCCTGTCTCTCACTATCTCCCAGAGTTTACCCGAGTTCATGTCCATTGAGTCGGTGATGCCATCCAACCATCTCTTTCTCTGCCATCCCCTTCTTCTGCCCTCAGTCTTTCCCGGCATCAGGGTCTTTTCCAATGAGTTGGCTCTTAGCATCAAGTGGTCAAAGTGCTGGAGCTTCAGCATCAGTCCTTCCAATGAATATTCAAGGTTGATTTCCTTTAAGATTGACTGGTTTGATCTCCTTGCAGTCCAAGGGACTCTCAAAAGTGTATTATCTCATTTAATTCTCACCACAGCCTAGTCTGTGCAGGTGTGGGGAGGGAGGGCCACACCTCCCCAGGCTGCTAAGAAGAGAATGTGGCTTAGTCCTTCTAAGAAGCTAAAACACTCCTGGCAACAGAGAGTGCCTTGTATGGGCACCCGTGTTACTATTCCCAAGGTGGGACTGTAGGTTTTACTTATGTCCTTGCCCCACCCCAGGACATACCAGCGTCCGCAGACTCAGCCTGAGGGTCCAAGCTCACTGTCGTAGATGCCTTTCTTCCCCTTTTGCCTCTTCCAACTCCCTGACTGATGTGAAGCAACACGGGGATGCTGCAGGCTAAACCCCAGAAGCCTCCTTGGAAGACCAGGTCTGTTTCAGGCATTGTGTTAGGTAAATAAGGGAGGGGCCACCCACACCAGGGCAGCAGGATCTAAGGAGGAATTGCAGGGCTCGATGTTTTCTGGGATATAGACATAAAGCCCTTGAGGATGCAGAGGGGCTTCTGGCTCTTGACCCCTTTGGATATAGCCATTCTGCAGCTACTTGGGAAAGAAGGAGGGAGCTTCCCATCCCGGGATGAGATCAAGCAAGGAATGTACACTCCATTGTCTATGGTCCCGCAGTGGCTTGCCCTGGGTAAGAAGGTGAACTGATGGTTCCCTCAGGTGCCAGTTTGACAGTGGGAATGGGTGGGTAAATGAGTTAGTCCAGGTCAAGTGTCTACCATAGCGTCAAGCTTACAGCACCCTAATGTGCTGGTTTTTCCATAAATGTCCCTTCCTGGCCTGAATTGCATGAGTCTGTGACTTTGCATTGATGTGTGCTGTGTTTTAAGTAGCTTCAGTCATGTCCGACTCTTTGCAACCCTATGGACTGTAGCCCACCAGGCTCCTCTGTCCATGGGGATTCTCCAGGCAAGAATACTGGAGTGGGTTGCCATGTCCTCCTCCAGGGGATCTTCCCAACCCAGGGATCGAACCTGTATCTCTTATGTCTCCTGCATTGGCAGGTGGGTTCTTTACTACTGAGCCACCTAGGAAGCCCTTTGTATTGATACATATGACCAATTGCATAGCATGGTGAAGAGACACCAGATGAGAAAATGCTGAAGGATTTAGGTTTAAGTCAGAAACCAATTGGGAGAAGGCAATGGCACCCCACTCTAGTACTCTTGCTTGGAAAATCCCATGGATGGAGGAGCCTGGTGCACTTCAGTCCATGGGGTTGCTAGGAGTCAGACACGACTGAGCGACTTCACTTTCACTTTTCACTTTCACGCATTGGAAAAGGAAATGGCAACCCACTCCAGTGTTCTTGCCTGGAGAATCCCAGGGACGGGGCAGCCTGTGGGCTGCCGTCTATGGGATTGCACAGAGTCGGACACGACTGACGTGACTTAGCAGCAGCAGCAGCAGCAGCAGAAACCAATTAAGGAGTGAGTTGAGACACATCTCTGAGCCCTAACTCCCCAGGTGCTAGAACTTTGGTGGGAATGTGACAAATTGGGGAAATTCATATTTATTAGGGCTCCTCTCAGGAAGAGTGTGTTTGTGATTGCAAGAAATCTCAGGACAGACTGACTGGTCTGAAGATGAGACTCTTTTCCAAAGATGTGTTTAGATGATCAAAGCATCCCCTACAGCTGCTTCTAAAGAAGTACAGCCATGGCTCCAAAGGACTGGTTTAACAGAGCAAGGCTTCCCTGGTGGCTCAGAAGGTAAAGAAACTGCCTGCAATGCAGGAGACCCAGGTTCAATCCCTGGGTCAGAAAAATCCCCTGGAGAAGGGAATGGCAACCCTCTCCAATATTCTTGCCTGGATAATTCTATGGACAGAGGAGCCTGGTGGGCTACAGTCCTATGTAAACAATCCTATGTATGAGCTATGGGGGCATAAAGAGTCAGACATGACTGAGTGACTAACACTTTCACTTGCACTTTGGAGCTGAAGCAGAATAGCTCCAATGAAAAAAGAAGGTTAAATCCTATCCATCACCTTCTCAGTCTTAACATAGGAAACAGGCACAGGGACACCCAAGGAGGAGGAGTTTTCTGGGCCCGCTGTACTCTCTCTTCAAGAGTCAGTCCCAAATTGAGAAGCCTCCTTTTTGGATGGAGAAAGAGGCAGGGAGACAGATAGGTCCCTTATGGCAGCAAAAATGTGTCTCTCCTTCTTCTGGAAGAATCCACAGGGTGTACTGTTCAGTCCTCTTTGCTTGAGATACCTCCCAGCTATCCCAGCAGACACTGGAGGCCCCTGGGGTGCCCTCAACCTGCTCCCAGGGAGTAATTTCTCAAGGATGACCTCATATGATGACCCCTAGCTAGGCCACCCCACTGGACTTTGTGCTCTATGGGGACAGGGCTGTGTCTGTCTGCTCCCCCATTGTATCTACACGAGTGTAAAGTTGGTGGGTGCTCAGTTAATATGTGCTGGATCAGGTTACCCACAATCAAAGCCTTGTCCAGAGATGAGCATCTGTTTTCATCCTCTATCTGACACTTCTGAGCTCCTATGTTCAGTGAACCCGAACTTCCCTGCCCAGCCTGATGGGCTACTCCACAGTTCAACCCCAGGCATCTTCTGAGCTCAGGGTGCCACCAGGCCAGTCGGTCCCCAAATGTGGTCCTTCCCACGTTGCTCCTTCCCGCCGCATCTGCCTGTTGTCACCGCTCTCCACTTAATTCCAGATTTCTGCAAGTCCCAAATACACTCACTTCTCCCCTCCTCTCCATTCTGCATGAACATCCTTGGGCAGCATCAGACATTGTTTTCCTAAGCATGTAGATAATGGAATTATTTTTCAGCGCTTATTAAAAGTTATCATCTGGTTTTTAAGTTGGCTCTGACATCAGGATAACTCTGTTCTCTCACATGGACACCCGTGGTAAGCCCACCGGTGTCCCAGACAAAGCCCCTTTCGTACCTCGTGACTGCCAGGATGTGGTCATCCTTGGAGGGCTCCACGTTTGGGTGGACAACCATCACTTTAAAGCTTGGAATGCAACTGTGGGACATAGCTGTTGAGTTTTTTTCGTGAGCAGGGGTACAGCCAGCCTCACCTGCAGTGTTCTCCACTCTAGAACTTACACCACAGCCTGGCTGAAGCCAAAAATCTAGGGAGCATCCTCGGTCCTTCTTGATGTCCCACCATCAGCCTATCCATCTCCAGGCTGGTGGCCCAACCCTAGATGTAGCCTGAATCTGACACATTCTTTCTACCCTCCTCTCTCTGCTGAAGCCCCTCCTCCATAGGATGGAGACCCTTTCTGTCCCCCTCACCCATCTCCCACATGACAGCCAGAAGGAACATTTTAAAACTGTCTACACTACTGTCTGCACTGTGTGTGCTAAGTCGCTTCAGTTGTGTCTGACTCTTTATGACCCTATGGGCTATAGCCCACCAGGCTCCTCTGTCCATAGAATTCTCCAAGTAAGAATACTGGACTAGCTTGCCCAGTATTCCCGTCTTCAGCCATCTTCCTGACCCAAGGATCAAACCTGGGTCTCTTGCATTGCAGACAGATTCTGTACCTTCTGAGCCACCAGGGAAGCCCTGCTCTGTTAAACCAGAGTCCTTTGAGTTGGCATTGGCAGGTGGGTTCTTTACCACTAGTGCCACCTGAGAGTGGTTCTCAAACTTGAGTGTGGGCCAGAGTCTAAATGAGGGGAGTGGTCCTGGGCCCCACCCCTAGTCTCTGATTCAGCATGTCAGGAGTGGGGCTCCCAAGACCGCCTTGGTAACGAGTCCCCAAGTGCTGCTGCTGCTGCTGCTGCATGGGGCCCTGTGCTGACTTCAAACCAAAAGCAGAACCACACATCCAATACCCTGCTGGGCAGGGGTTAGCACACAGACTCGGGAACCAGACTGTCTGGATTCAAGCCCTGGCTCTGCCACTTTCTGTGTGTCCTTAATCAAATGGCTTAACATCTCCATGCTTCGGCTTGTTTTCCTTCTCTTCAAAATGGGAGCAATAATAGCATCTCCTTCCCAGGGTTTTGTGAGGATTGAATGAGCTAGCACTATGTCTGGGTCAGGTTCTCCCGAGAGCAGACTAGAGACAAGGATGGGAGTGACTCTGGAAGCCCCAGGGGAAGAGTAGGGAAGGGAGACTGGAAGCAGGAGGCAGGCAGTGCAGGGGCTTGGACGAGGTAGGTCATCCTCAGGGGCAGCTTGGACTTGGCCCTGTGGTGGGGAGTGGGGCTCCAGGACCCCATGCAGAACACACTGTTGGTAACTGTGAGATGGAGTTTATTCCCAGCAGAAGGTGAGGGAGACTCGGGGTTTACCCAACAACAGGAGGAGCTGTGGGTTGATGGCTGCCCCCAGCGGGATGCGGAGCAGTGTAACCAGCCTGTGGGTTGATGGCTGCCCCCAGCGGGATGCGGAGCAGTGTAAGCAGCCTGCCCCACAGTGGGAAGAGCAGCTGCAGTGGCCTCAGAAAGCCCCCAGCACTCAGAGTCACAGCTGCTGCTGGGAGAGAGCTAGGGGCACATGAGGACATCCTGAGAATACCAGCCTTGGCAGACAGAGCATGGGGAAGAGCTCATGGAGTTCAGCTCCCCTCGTAACCCCCCATGAACTGAGCCCTAATCGAATCACCTTCCAGGCTTGCTGCCCCCCCCGGCCAGCTTTCTGCTCCCTTGACATGCCCAGCCTGAGAGCCCTTGCCCTGGCTGCGACCTCTGCCCAGAGCATCATTCCCAGCTCCCACAGCCCCTCTTCCCCTCCTCCCTGCATTTCAACACCATCCCCTGTGCAGGGAGTGCCTCCCTACTTCTCTTGTAAAGCCCACCACCACCAACACATCCCTCTCAATTCCCATTCCCCTTTCACTCCCAGCCTAGCCCACCTACTCTAGAACCTCCACATCCATTTCCTTGTTTATTGGTTCATAGTCTGTCTCCCACTGGAGACAACTGTCTACCTCACCCTGAATTCCAGAAACAGCAGTGTTTACCATTCTGTCCTCAGACTCTAGCAAGCACAGAATGGCCTTTACTAGATGAATAAATGACTAGAAGTACTTGCCTGAGAGGCAGAGAATCAGCAGTGTCATCTAAGGAAACTGGCGTCCTGAGCTGGCATTGTAAGGCTTGAATCTCAGCCCATTTCTCACTCCTGTGTCCTCCCCCTGACCCTCAGTGTGTTGCTTTTCTCATGGGATCACTAATACCCCTCTCACTGTGGAACCTGGAGGCATTGACCATGACTGTGTAGGGGGGACTCCTCCCGCAAGGGTGAGACCCATAGATCTGAGGACAACCTGGACAGGGTCAAAAACATGTGCTTCCTCCTCTGTCCTGGGCACTCCCAAAAGCCTAGCTGAGTATGAGTTAGAAGTCAGAGCGGAGAAACAAAGGTAAAAGCAGCTTAAAGAGTAGCAACAGATTATTTACCCTCCTGTAGGAGAAGCTCAGAGGAAGGATGTCTGGGGTGAGTAAGGCACCTTGCAGAAGTCAGCAAAGCCCAGTGCTTTCTGCCTTGTTGCCCCTCTATCTGCAACACAGAGCTTCTACTTCATAGTCCAAGATTGTGGCTTGTGCTCCAGCCATCATGTCTGCATTCCAACCATCAGTTAAAAGAAAGAGGTGAAGAAAAGCTTGCTCTCTCCCAATATGGACACCTCCCAGAATGCCACACATAAGACTTCTGCTTATAACTCATTGGCCAGCATGTGACTGCACATTTATCAGACACTGATAAAACAGCAGGGGGCAAGATGAAGAAAGCCCTGCTTGCTGACTGATGGGACCCGCACTCCAGAGAATGGGACAGACAAGAATCAGATCAACACACACTTGAGCTGGTGGCAGTGAAGCCCTCTGAAGAGAACAACAGTGATGAGAAGGAGCAGTGGGGAGTGAGGGGGTGGAAACCTACCCAAGCCGAGGAACCCAGAGTGGGCCTTTCTGAAGAGGAGCCGTTTGGATGGAGCTACTGACCATTCCAAAAAGCAGGAGATGGCTTGCATGCCTCCACTGGGCCATGTGCCTGCTGTGTACCCCTGGGCATGTCCCAATATCTCTCTGAGCCTATCTTTTCTCCTCTATGAAGTGAAGAGCAGCCACTCTCTCACTGGGTTGTGGGGTGGAATCTTGCTCACAGAACTGGATCTCCATGAAGAAATGAAGCTTACAGAGACCAAAGAATCTGGTTCTAGACCAGTAATTCTCAACTGGAGGGGGGGGTGTATCCTAGGGGACATGTGTCAATGTCTGGAGCCATTCCTGGTGGTTACAGAGAGAATCATGAACCCCAAAAGTCAGCAGTGCTGAGTCTGAGAAACCCCGCTCTCTGCAGTCACCTGGCCAGAAGAAGCAGAGTCAGGGTCTGAATGCAGGGACAGTTCATTCAAAGTCCACTCTGTCTTCAGGGTGGGTTTCAGAATCCCCACCCCAGACCCCTTCTGTGTCCTCCAGAGAATGGGGTTTAGGTGTCTGCTTTCTCAACAAACAACCACTTCAGTGATGACTCAGACATTCACTGTAGTTTAAGGAGAACTAAACTTTGTGCTTATAAAGTGCCAGGCACGTATTTGCCGCTTCCCCCCCGCTCCCCCACCACCACCCCCCACACCAAAATCCATTACGAGTTTAAAGTACAGCTATTATTTTTACAGCATTGCTTAGAAATGGCGTGCAATCTCTAATTTGCTAAACTTATGTGTATATTGACTGAATAAATATTCGGCACAAAGCCTGAGTCCCCCTTCCACACTTATTAATCCTCAGGAAATGGAAACACAAGACATGAAATGAGCTTTTGCTCAGAGCTACAGACAGGAATACATTAGGTTGTTTTTCAAGTGCTTGGGGACTTGACACACTGCAGCAGAAGTGGGCCAATCAGCTACCTCTACGGTTTCCATAACGCACGTGTCTGCCAGCAGGCGTGATTGTGTTGCTAAGGCTCTTCCTCTGACTTTGAGAGTCTAAGACAGAAGACTTTTATCTCAGTGGGGGGACATCTGGAGTGACTGCCTTTTGGGGAGTTGATTTGAGGGGCTGATGTCTGGCACCAATATTCATTAATAGAAATCAAAACTGCTACAGGACCCCTAAGAGATAACCTGGGGACAGTTTTCTTTCTTTAAGGACTGGGGTTGTTTTAGTTCTCTCAGCTATGGGAAAATAAGAGAGCTACCTGGGGCAGAGGAGGCAGGGGAACGTGTCCTCTGTCAACAGCCCCTCCCCCTGAAGCAAGGAATAAGGAGACAGAGGGGTGCAGTTCCCAGGGGCAAAGTTTGCTCTGAGTTTCTGGAGGCTCTGACCTGGCATGCTGATGAGTCCTGGGGCTGACATTATACCAGGATGGCCAAGGGGAACACTAGACAGGTAGGGGTGACCCAGGGGTAGAGAAGGTCTTGTAGGTACTACCATCTAAAGGTTCTTAATCCACAGAATATTCACCTACCAGGCTGGCTGGCAGCAGCGAAGAAACAGAGCCTGGAGTTAGCAGACAAGTTTGTCTCACGAGTATCAGGAGATACTAAATGCTCTCTGGAGAGAAAAGGCGAGAACTTTGCTTTTGTCCTACTGGGAGGAAGTGAATCCCAAGAGGGAGCATTTCTTCAAGTGTAGTCTCTGCCCAAAGCCAGCCCAGACTGCTCAGGGTCTCCTCCCCGAGGGAAGCCAGACTCCACGGACTAGAGATGGAGGGGGTTGTGGACATGGTGGAGACTTCAGTGTCCTGGTCTGTCTGATGGGCTTGTTCACAAAGGGACCAGTGGCAGTGACCTTGCCTGGCACCTAATCCTGCAAGCAAGTGCCTTGCTGCAGAGGACAGTAGTGACACCCCCCAGACATGCATCCACTGACAGATGGAGCCAACGGATGGGAAGGCAGCAGAGGCTTCTCTGCAGACTGAGTTTAACCCCCAGTGAGCCTGTGGGACCCCAGGATGGAGCAGCTACTGAGGACACAGGGGTGAGAGAGGAGAAAACACAGATACCTCCAAGGGAAGCCCCTCACTCTCGGGGCAGAAGGAGCAGCCAGTGCAAAGCCCTGGCTTAGGACCAGATCTGGTTAACAGGTGGGATGGTGGCCCGAGATGCGGGCAGAGGGAGCCCAGAAAGCTAACCCTCCTGCAGACCAGCAGAGACTTTGTGGATTAAATAAAGGGGAATCCTACAGCAGACGCCACCATCACACATCTGCTAGGGGAGGAGACAGACATCAGACCACACTGAGTGCTGGCCAGGGTGCCAACTTCTTGTCCACTTGGAAGTGTGCCTGACAGTTCCTTAAAAAGTTAACTCTGTATGTGCTCTACCCAAGAGTAAACGCCCGGAAGAAATGACCAGGACAGGCATTCACAGCAGCCTTATTCTAAACAGGCAGCACTGGAAACAGACAAGGCAGCCATAGAGAGGGGAATGGCTCAATCAACTGTGCTCACTGCTTCCAGTGGAGAACCACACAGCCAGCTCCCAGCAGTCTCTGCAGTGAGGTTGCCTCTCCTGGGACCGAGCACCAGGGAGGGCTTCTGGAAGTGCAGTCTGGTGAGGACTCAGGGCAAAACAGGCAGAAAACAAAACTGCCCACAGAGGGTGAACCCAGGTCGACCTGGGACTTTGTCTGCCATGGGTAAGGAGAACCTTGTTTCTAGTGACAGAAGGATCAGTGGTTCCCTGGGGCTTGGGGAGGTGGGGGTTAATAAAGAAGGGGACTTTCAGGGGGTGAAGATGGAATGTTCTGGATCTTGATCCAGATCTGGATCCGGGTGGTGGGTACACACAGGGGTCCAAACTGCTCCCACTTCCGACTTAACACCTGTGAGTTTTGCTGCAGGTAAAATATGCTTGAGTAAACAGTATCCGTGAAACGGGGTCTGCAGGTGGGTTTGGGATCCACACCTGCCCCTCCTCTCTCTCTCTCAAGCTGCCCAAGTTTCCCAGACAGAAGGCGGAAGTTCTGAGCAGGTGGAAAGTGCTTCACTCCAGGGCCGAGGGCTCCTGAGGCCACCGCGCCTGCCTGCCTGCGCCACATCCATCGTGTTATTGCCGGAGCCTGAGAACTGCTCCCCAGGCGGAATCTTGAATATTCATCTGATTTACTGCCCGCTGCCGACAGCTTTATGAATCCGCCCACCAGTACCTGCAGCCGGTCATCAATCTTCCCCCGAGACTGTGCTGCTGCCAGTAACTCATGAATTAAAGAGGCCCCTGGCGGCCCCCACACCTCCCTCCCCCACGCGGCGCGTCGTGATGGAGAAGGACCTGACCAGAAGTCAAAACACTGCTGGCGCCTCGCCTCGCAGCTCGGGCGACCTTGGATGACTCCCTCAGCCTGTCTGCAGTCAGGAAGAGAAACTCAGGGGCCCTCAGAGCAGCCCCTTCCCAGTGCCCAACCCCAGTTTCCCTGCCTGAAGAGATGCAGGGAGTGCTCAGCATCGCCTCTGTCTGCTCACCTGGGCGAGGGGCTGAGGCAGTTGGGTGGGCAAGCCCAGGCGAATGCAGGATGCTTGCTACGATTCGACTTGAAGATGCTCGCTGAACAAGAGAGGGGGTGGTCCTCGCAGCAAGCTCTCCTAGGCGTTCTTATCAAGAGTGGGAACGAAGGGAGCATCTCCCTCCAGGACTTCGGGGGTCTCCAAGTGCACCCCCCGGCCCCCGTCCATAGGGAATAAACGTGATGATGTTTGTCCAGACTTAGCTCTAGGCTTCAGGAAGCAGTCCCAAGGGTTGCAGAGCTGACTCCTGGGCAGGAATCCCTGGTCCTGAAGCTGCTACCCATGCCCTAGCCAGTCTGGCTCACCCAGGACCCCCAGCACCTGCCATGGGGACAACATTCAGCAAGTGGTCCCAGGGCTGAGTGACTCTTCGCCAACAAGCAAGATGTTAGTGACCCATGCAAAAGCATCAGGTCAGCCCCTGCCTGGCTCCTCCCTGGTCCGCAGGTGGCTGGGAAGCAGAGTGGTAGATGAGCCCCTCTGAACCCAGACACACCAGGGTTCAAAGCTGCTCTGCTCCTCAGCATCCAGCGACCTTGGCGAGTGGTCTGGCACTGCCTGACCCCCATCTCAGCCTCGAAAGCCAGACACATGGGTCAGTTTCCTCAGAGAGTTGGTGGGGGGCTCGGAAAGGCAGCCTGTTGTCAGTGCCCCCACCGCCCCCCCAACCCGAGCCCTCGGGAATGTCTGCTCACTGCCTTCCTGACACCGGGCTGTGCTGGGTGCCAAGGTGGGGGCCCTGTTCCTCTGCAGGTCACTCAACAAATACTCATGCGTCCCTCTGGATCACAAAAAAGTCATAATACCTGTGCCTGAGGACAGGCTGAGGGGGGCCCCCCTCCCCAAGTGCGTGCTCCCAGCAGTCTCTGCAATGAGGCTGCCTCTCCTGGGACTGTGACCTGTCCCCGACTGAGGACCTCCAGCCCTGCCAGTGCCCTGCCAAGGCCTCTCAGAGGCACGGGCTTTCTGGACCGCTTCAGGCCAGCCCCAAGTCAGGGTGTTGACAGGTTAACCAAGAGGCAATGGGAGCCCCCAGCAGAATCCTGGGTTGTGGGGGACATGCACCAGCATGTCCGTCCCTCCTCCTTCCTCTGCTGTGGACCAGAATCCCCTTCCCCATGTGTCAGGAGTCAGGAGGTCAAGGAGCCCACCAACCACCAAACTGGTTCCGAGGATGGGGTATCATGGAAGGAGGGGAGGGATAGGCAGAGGCCAGAGCCAAGGGCACCAGTTTCTCTACTGGGCTTCCTCTGAAATAGGGCAGAGCTCATGGGGAGAAAGGTCTCCGCTTCTGGGAACACTTCCCGGGGGGCTTGGCCTCAGCCTCTAAGGTTTCTGACCCGTGGACTTTTCACCTTGGCACCAGCTCCCTGACCACGCTGGCAGTGTTTACCTTGTGGGAAAGGCCAGATACGGGGGGCGAGTGTGTGTATGTGTATGTGTGTGTGTCAGCGTGCACACACCCACTAGGGCAGGAGATCAGAGCCAGGGCAGCCAGACTCAGGCCCCTGAGAGCCTCTAGGCCCTGGAACTTTGGCTGTGGTTTTTCTCCTGATGCTTAACCCTCTGTGGCCCCCTCCTCCTTCATATCTTGCACTTAGGGCTGAAATGCTGGTGAATGGATGATGCCAAACTCACCACCCTCCTCTCTGGGGATTTGCCCCCAGGGTGGAGAGAAGAGTTAAAATCCAAGTCCCATCCTGGCTAGCCATTCTAGCGCCTCATCTATATAATGGGGACAATACTAACTCCCCAGTCTCAGCTCTGAGCAAAGGTACCAAAGAGGCAGGGCTTGGCATGCTGTAAGCACGCTATAGAAGCTACTGTTGTTGGACCATGAATGCTCAGTAAATGTTTACTAACTAGATGGGTGGGTGGATGAGAGGATGGATGGATGGATGGGCGGAGGATAGATGGATGAATTTATAAGCAAGTAGACCTCTAGATAAGTAAGTGGAAGTAGATGGATGGGAGAGTGGATATGCACTCATTCGCTACCCATCCCTGCATCCATCCGTCCGTCTGTTCTTCCATCCAACTCTCGGTTGTAGGGGCAGAAAGTGGATGGACAGGTAGACAGATAGATGGATGGGTAGATGAATAAATGCATGGGTGGATATCTGGTTTGGTGGGTGGATAGAGGAAGGGTAGATGGACATTCTGATGAACAATTAGTTGAATGAACAGATGGAGAGAGAGATGAATGGGCAGATAACTTGCTGGATGACTGGGACCACAAGTGAACACCTAAATTGCCTCCCCCTGGAAGGTGGAGATAACAATTGCTTCAGCTAATGCCTGGCACCACAGCCATGAACAAGGCCGCAGGGGCCGGAACACCACAGCCTGAACAATCTGCTCATTAACTGGCTCACAAAGCTTTTCACCTATTCCAAGCCAACAGGGTAGCAGCAAGGTTTCCTTTCAGCAATCACTTGTGTGCCTTTCACAGAACACACTGTGCAGCTGTTCTCTGGCTTGCATTCTCCTCCACAGGTGCCTTCAAGCCCCCAGGGCGCTAATAGGTCCAGCTTCCCCAGGGCCAAGGTGGGGGGTCCCCTGAAATGTTGGGCCCCCCTTGCCATCTCCTCTGTCTGGAGCTGTGCCACCAATCACCTTAATTACCCTTTAGTTAGGGGGATTAATTTATAACACGGTGGCAAGGAAGTATCAGAGAAAGGGTTTCCTTGGCAACCAAGTTTTTAAACCCAAGATCCTCTGGGTTTTAAAAGCCGCTTGGCATCTAATTCCCCCCCTCAAAATTAGCTTGAAACTTTTCGGATGCTGAGATTTTTAGCATAACAGCAGGCTAGCACTTATGTCAGAAACCACAAAAGATAGATTTCTCCCCTGCCAGAGGCAAGACCCTGGCAAGTTGTTCGGTTTCCTCTGCCACTTTGTTGTTGGTGGAAAACCAGGCCATTATGAAATGACCACAGAGATGTCGTTTTCTGAACTGCAGGCAGCCAAGCTCCTAACAGCAACTTGTTTTCTGGCTCAAGTTGCTTCAGATCCTGTTGAGTTCTGCTGTGAGGGCTGAATGGAGAGACCCTCGCCCCCGGCCCCTCTTTAGACATGGCCAAATGGTCTCGGGCTGTACTCGCTGACAACCTGGGCCCATCTTCCCAGGCTGAGAAGGCTAGTGCCACCAGTAACCTCCCAGAGGGGATAGCGCACAATTTCAGGGTCTACTCTTGGCCCGGGTTTCTCTCACTGGATGTTCCCCATCACCAGCAGGCTTCCTACCTCCCTGTGCCAACAAATGAACCCCAGCCAACTCCGCGGCCTGGCTTTCTGTAGTCTGCACCAGCCTGCGACCCACTCTGCCTTTCCCTCCTTCCACCATCCATACCCTTCACTCCACCCAGGCCACACTCCATCCATTCCGCCTTTAACCACCCACACAGTATCTACCTTCTCTTCACCCTCCACCCATCGGCAAATATATTCCACCCTTGACCCACCCTGACACTCGCTGACATCCCTCGCTCCACCTGGATTTCCTCTACTTTGCCCTTTAGATCTTGGTTTTCCAAATCTGACAGGAGTCTAGAAAGAGCTTCAGTCGCTCAGTCATATCCTACTCTTTGCGACCCTATGAACTGCAGCACAACAGGCTTCCCTCCCCTTTACTACCTCCTAGAGTTTTTTCAAACTCATGTGCATTGAGTCGATGATGCCATCCAACCAACCCATCCTCTGTTGTCCCTTTCTCCTCCTGCCCTCAATCTATCCCAGCATCAGGGTCTTTTCTAATGAATCAACTCTTTGCTTCAGGTGGCCGAAGTATTGGAGCTTCCGCTTCAGCATCAGTCCTTCCAATGAATATTCAGGGTTGATTTCCTTTAGGGTTGATTGGTTTGATCTAGGAACACTGCTCAAATGCTGCTTCCTCTAGACCTCCTTCTTCACACCTCCCCTTTCTCTGAACCTTTATAGCAACCTGTCTTTACCCTGGAGGGCACCCAGGTCTTCCTCTCCATCCAGCTGAGCAGCTATTCTGGCCTGGAGGCATGTCGTCTAGACAAAAATCAAGCTGAGTTGATTCAAATCCTGGCTCTCATAGCATCATAGCTGTATGGCCTTGGTGAGAAGATGGAAGGGTGGCTCAGGGATGGATGCTGAGTTTACGGCTGATTGACCCTGATATTAGGTGAGCCCCTGAGTGGAGGTTGGATGGTCTATTGGATGGGTGTCCAGATGGAAGGTCTATGGGGGCATAGATGGAGGACGCAAGAGTGGGTGATTAAGTGGAAGGGTAGGGCTGGATCGGCGAAAGGAAGGAAGGGAGGGAGGGAAGGAGGGCCGAAGATGAGCCCAGCTTCCAGGAAGATTTACGAAGTCTGAGGGACGGCCCAGGAGGCTGACTACCCAGAAATTCTGAACGGAGAAGAAAACAAACCTGTGGATTCTTTTTCACAGAGAATAATGCTCCTGATAACTTGAGGCTTGAAGCTTTTTGGTGACCCTGGGGAAAGGACAAGGCCTCCCTTGGGACCAATTCATTAAGAAGGACAGTCCTGATCAGCTCCTCTAAGCACTTGGGTTGACTCTAAGTGCCAGGCAGTCAGAGGGCGTTCAATAACTGTTCATTGGAAAGTGACGAATTGATCTTGGAGGCCAGCCATCAAGGGGGGGCGGCCAGCTGGAAACAGCCCATCGGAGCTCGTTTCCTCACTCTGAGTGGCAGGAAAGTCTTGTCCCACAGCAACAAGCCCAGACCCCAGTCTTCAGTTATTGGCCCCATGTTTGTGCAGTGACTGTGACCCCAGGGGCTCCGGGGGGTACATGTCTCCCAAAGAGAACTAACATCCACAGTTCCAGGAGGTTGAACCTCTGACCATCCGGGTGCAGGCATGAAGGACCTGAGGTTGGGCCAAGTCAATTCAAGGCAACTTGAGTTATAAACTGTTCTCAGGAGTCGATCTGCCTGTGAAGCCTGGAAGACCCCATAGATAAAGGGCGGTGATCGTGGCATTGAGTGACAACGGGCCTCTTCCACACAAAGTGAGGCTCTCCTTTCCAGGAGGATAAACCACCATAGATGCTGATCAGAGATGGGCTCAGAGGTCCCAGGAAGGTACAGACCCCTCAGCTTGCCTGCCGAGGTCTGTTCTGACTTGGACAGTCTTACAGATTGTCCGGGCACCTGAGACAAGGTTACACTGCACGACCCCAGGGGGCACCCTTCACAGTGACTCAGGGGGAGGAGGGTGGGTTTCAGTGCACTTCATTGTGGGAGGGGGTCTGTGGGCCTCTGGTCTCCCAGTGATCCATCTGAAAAAACAAAGATAACTTCCTAACATAAGTCACTGAGCCTTGTGTTGTTAACAAAACTGTCTCTTTTCTTCTTCCCTCAGACTCCCTCCCTGCCAGGAAATAAAGAAAGGGGTGCGGGGAGGGGGAAGGTACAAATTCACTTCTGCCTTATCTCTAAAGTGTTTAGCTAACTGCCGGGCACATAATAAGAACTCAATAAATAACCATTATTAGAGGAGGAAGAGATGGAAGAAATCGGACAGATCAGAATTTAATTCTGCCATGCGGATTTATTGTGTTTCTGCCCAAGGAAGAAGAGAGAAAGAATATCTCAGCTTTCCATCTTCTCTCTCCTGAGCTGACTCTGCGGTAGACAGTGTCCTCTCGTCCCCTTTTGCCTGCAGCCTGTTGAAGAAAAAATAAAAAGAAGCACCGATCTAGCACGCTTGGCTGAGCCCCTGCTCCCAGCCCACAGCTCCCTCTGACTTTATGTTTAATTTCCCCGGGTCGAGAGGAAGCACTCTGATGATCCGAGTTAATTCAAAATGTAAATTCATCTCCTATCACCTAATGGCTCTGACTCAGCCCTACAGGACGGGAGCAGCTGCCACATGAGTCACCCGGGGCCCTGGCTCCCGGGACCCCGCTCCTAATGGTGATGAAACCCTCGGCCAGGCTTCGGACAGACAGCGCTGCCTCTGTGCCCACTAAGGCCAGACCACAGCTCACTTCGGAGGGCAGAGTGTTCCACTACCAGGGGGTGGGGGGTGTGGTGGGGTGGGGAATGGGGGTGGGAGGGAAAACCACAGCGCAGGGTACCCCTGCGAACTAGTGTGAGCCGAACTAGTCTCCCAAGAAACCCACTAACCGAGATTCAGGATCCTCAGCCTGGGCAGAGTTCACTACAAGCTGGGGTTCCCCACTGGGTACAGAGGACTATCTTCACCCAGATCCCAAAAAATAGCCGTGAACCCTCCAGGAATCTTCATTTGAGTGACAGCCAAGGTCTTCCAGATGCTGGTTGGATGGCCCCAGAGCTGCCACAGAGTGGGTCCCCTCCCTCCCTGGGAGGTGTGAAGGCCCCACTGTGTAAGCTTCATGCCAAAGACAAAACCAGCAGCAAGTTGTGAGTTTCCGTGGGGGAACCAGGCTTTGGGTCAGGATGGGGGTGGAGGCAAGGGGACCTTGGGGGTGTGCTCATGAGTTTCCTGTTCCCCACTGTCCTTCCCTGGGTCTTGGCATTGGAAGATCTCAGCAGTACAGGAGGGGCAGTGGAACAGACAGGGAGCAAGGGGGCGTCCCAGGGGTGGCAGGTTGGAGTGGGAGAGACTTTCTGGGGGCAAGACAGGGCAGTCTTGTACAGCTGAGGAAACCCAGGCTCGGAGAGGAAGTATTTACACTGCACCCAGCGCCTACCGTTAGTCCCTTCTACAGGCTTCTGCTCCCAGGTAGGGCTGAGGGCTCTCCTGCCGGGGCTGGAGCCTCTGGGTCCAGGGCACCAGAGTCTCGCCCTCCCCTGTGGGGGTGACATGAGCCCCTCTTCCACTGTGAGAGCTTCCAATCCACTGTCAGAGGGGGCTGGGGCCCGTGACCCCCCAGACTCAGGGATCCTTCCCTCTGCTGAGGACCCCTCGACACCTGGAATCTGAGGTCTCAGCTCTGCCACCTGCTGGCCTCCATGAGTTCTGCAGGCTGCTGGTATGTTTCTCCTCTGCCAGTTGCTGTGATGACTTTGAGGGTGCTCACGATCATCTGAAACCAGGCCAGGCATTAAATGGCACTGAATCCCATAATGAATCAGCCCATCCTGTTTCCATTTCTCTGAATCCTCCTGATGCTCTCCAGGAGAGAAGCCCAAGAGGCTGCCTCCCAGGTGGCCACATTCCCCTTCGCCCCTGCCATTATCTCTCTTTGTGACATGGCAAACAAGGCCTTCATCTCGGAGCCTTGGCAGATAATTGGTTTCTAACACAAGACCAGACTTTTGTTTTTATTGTATTTATTCTTTGTGTTAATCACTTTATGGAGCTTCAATTCACATGCCATCAAATTTACCCACTTACAATGTACAATTTAATGGCTTTTATTATAATATATTCACAGGATTGTGCGACCTTCGCCACAATCCAATTTTAGAACAGTTTCATCAGCCCCCAAAGAAACCCTGCACCCATTAATGATTTCTCCCCAATCTCTCTCCCTGACCCTTGACCCCTGGAAACCACAAATGTTCTTCCTATATCTGTGGATCTGCCTATTCTGGATATTTCATATCAATGGAACCACATAACGTACTTGTCTTTTGTGGCTAGCTCCTTCTACTCAGGCTTTATGTTTATATGCTTACTTTAGTGAGGAATTCTGGGTTTAATTAACCATTGGGATGTAATATTTTCTTCTTCATTCACTCTAATGTATTGATCATTTGCTTAAGTTACCAGTTACCCAAGGAAGGTAGGATGTGCTTAGAACATTTGGAATACACAGTGCAAATCCTGTCTGAGAGGTGGGGTCCCATTGCTCTTGTTTCTCTGATTTGGGGAAATTTTCCCCTTTCTTCTCTTTTCAGAAGCCACTAAGCCCCTTGCTCCATCCTCTCTGACTTTTCTCCAAACCCTCGTTGCACAGACGAGAGACGGGGACCAGAGCAATATCTCCACAAACAAGCCGTTTGCCCCTCTGTTCAACAAACACAGAGGAACAGATGTGGCCTCGGCTTCTTCCAGCCATGCTGTCTGGAATCAGCATATACATCGAGTTTAATTATGCAATTAAAGTCATTTTCTTGAGCTGAACAAATATTTACAGCATATTTTGCTGAAAATGGCTTTGCCTGGAGAAAGGTTCTGCTGTTGGGCTGGCAGGTCTGGTGTGCGAATATTCACACATTTATATATCCTGTTACCAGGGGGCCACATGGTGATGAGCAGGTGGCAGACAAGCAGGTCCTCAAGAACAAATACGTCAGTGAAAAATGTGGCAGGTGTCAGCCAGGCCTGTATGTTCTGGGCCTCACCATGGTGTCACTGTGGGTCAGTAACGTCTGCTGTTCCTCCACGGCAGCCCTGAATCCCAGCTCTGCAGCATCAAAGAAACCTCTGGGCTGGGGCAGAGAGAACACAGAGCCTGAGAACAGCTGTGTGATAATCAGAACCATAGCCATCCTGCCCTGTGCTGTGATCCTGGGAGGTGATACTTAACAAAAACCCATGTAGAGCATCTCCCAGGGGTCCCACTGTGTTCAGCTTCCCATGCAAGAAAATGCAAGGCAAAATTTCCAAAATGCAGAAAAAGCCACTTTGTAAATTTTACTCCCTCTGAACTTTGTCTCCTTCTCAAGCCCCCAGTTTTCCCCTTGGAGGAAACTGGATCTCATTGCACTGCAATGAAGCCAGTGGACTCAAGGTTTTCTCAAGGGCTTCTTCTCCTCCTGCAGAGTTTTACAGTTTTCATCTGAATTCTGAGTTGGGGGGTGGTTGTGTAGCATCAGAACTTTGGGGTGGGGCTAGGACAGGAGTTATGTTCAAAATACTTAAAAGCCAGTGGGAGTGATGACCACCTAGAGATAATCCAGAGGTCAGATTTGGGAGCCCCCGCAGCTGTGTGGGAAGGTCTGGAGGTCCTGGGGGAGGACCTGGGATGGGTGATTTGGGGCCAGTCTGGGAGCTGGGGAGGGAGCTCCCCATCAGCCCATATAGGGGTGGGGGTTGGGTTTCAGCTTCTCACTTCCAGTCCCATTGTATTGAATGTCAGCCCAGAGTGGAGTGGAGCCCATTATACAGTTGAGGAAACTGAGGTTTCCAGAGTTGTGTGTCAACACCTGAGAATACCCTGCTACAGGGAAGGGGGGTAGTGACTCACACCCAGACCCTCCGAATCCCAGAAGCTGTGCAGAGCTGGCCTGCTCATTTCACGCTCCTTGGACTCTAGCAGGGGCATTATTACTATTAGGCCACACTGCAGGTCCGGGTGTCACTTCAGTGACACTGCTGGTCAAAGGCAGAGCTGGGAGCTGTCCAAGGTCACCAGTATTTACTACCTTCAAGGAAGGAAGCGGGCAGGAGGCTGGGGGCAGGCAGCCGGCCCTTTCCCATACATGACGGAACCCAGTCCCTGTTGCCGCAATCGCTGACAGTGAGGACAAAGCAGGGGTCACCGCCCTGGCAGGGCACAGCACCAGGAGCCTCCAGAGCCCATGCCTGTGGCCTTAGAACCCTGGAAGGTACATGTAGTGTGGCCCAGAGGTGGGGGGCAGCAGACCAGAGGCTCTGGGTTAGGCCGGGCTGAAGGAGAAAAGGGAGAAGGCCCCCAAGAGCCCCCTCCTCACCACCACCCCCCACTCCCCTGGATTCCCCTCAGATGCCCAGGTGAACATAGAGACAAGTTTGTTGTCCTGGTTCAATATGTGCTGTGTACCCACCTCATTCTGGTCTTTAACCCAGACCCCAGCAGGGCTCCGGGAACCCATGGAGGTCAGGGGGCAGCTGCTACACTGGATTCCAGTAGAGGACGTCAGTACCAAACTCTGTTGGTTTGGACTCACGTGTACCGTGGGGAGAGCTGATCAGGAACTGGGAGCCTGACTTCTCATTCTTACCCTGACCCTGAGCAAAGGGCCACTCTCAAGGCCTCAGTCTGATCACCTGCAAGTGGCCTTGGCCTTAGCTGACTTCCTGCCTTCGCTTGACAGCTCAGGCTCAACAATAGAACCTCAGCCATCAAGGTCCTGCTGCTACTGCTGCTAAGTCGCTTCAGTCGTGTCCGACTCTGTGAGACCCCATAGACAGCAGCCCACCAGGCTACCCCGTCCCTGGGATTCTCCAGGCAAGAACACTGGAGTGGGTTGCCATTTCCTTCTCCATCAAGGTCCTAGCGTCCCTATTATTGTGGGCTCAGCACAGAAACTAGGACTTGGAGGTGAGTGGAGCACAGCTGGCTCGGTTTGGGGAAACCAACTAAGGTACCAATGGCGAGAGCTGAGTCCTTTTCGTTCCCTGAAAATTCTTATTCTGTTTAAGACACTTCCTTCAAGCTGTCTCCCTGGCTTCCTAGGCCAGGTGGCAACACGGTCCTGTGTGAGTCTGCTGGCTGGGTGGGTGATTCTGTGCGCAGGGAACTGTGAGATGGACGGCTTTGCTCGAAAAGAGATGAAGCCTCTGAGAGCCTAGAACAGGATGCCAAAGTCTGGGGCCTGCATTTTGAAAATGGTGCCCCAGCTATATCCTGAAAGTGCCTCTCAGGGGTCCAAGGAACTTCCTCAGAGGCCCCCAGGGAGTAGAAAAAAGGAAAACAGGAGGCCTGGGTCCCGACACCTGCCCAGCCTCAGGTGGGCAGCCTCCCGTTCTGTCTTCCTTGGAAGTTGGGTTTCTGAGTCAGAGTAGCTGTCAAGCATGGGTTCTGCAGTGAAAAGGAAGAAACAAGTTTGAAAGCCACTGATTTAAATTAATACAGCAGATAGCACTTAATTCAGTTAAATGATTTTTCGCTGTCAGTGATTTTGCTATCAGAACATGACACTTTGCCAGCGGAGCCCCGTCGGCTCTCAGCTCCTTAAAGGGGAAGAAAACTCTGGTTATGGTTTGGCAGCCCTGAAGGACCCACCTGGCCTTGGTTTCCCCACCTATAACATCAGGTGGATCTCAGCTTGCCCATCCACATGGATCCCAGAAGAAACAGAGGACTTTAAGGGGACGGTGAGTCCATAAGCTGTGGAAGCAAGCAGAGCTGAGAAGAACTGACTTCCTGGTGTGTGCTGAGCAGGAGAGCTGGCCCAGAAAGGAGACTAGCAGCCAGAGAAAGCCTGGTGCATCTATGGAACACATGTGCCCGGTCCAGCATGTGGTCTGTTCAAACTGCCCGGAGGACCCAATAAACACTGGGGACAGAGGGACCAGAGGAGGGTGCAAGGCAGCCCACCTTGAGCCCATCAAAGGCATGATGCCCTGTATACAGAAGGTGCTCCATCAATGCCTTTTGCTGTTTTCTTCTGAAGGATATTTCTGTCTCCACTCTCCTCCCCAGTGGATGACAGTGAAGAAAAGAGTTGCTGAAAAGAGCATTTATTGACAAAAGTCTGTGAAATTGGACACAATATAATTCTTATGAAAGGCCTAACCCCCACACCCAAGGTTTTGTCAAAAAGCATGCTTTAAACCCTCCTGTTCCCCTTACCCAAGACCCACAATTTAAAGGTTTGTGGATGTTCAAGGGCACTAATGGATGGCTTCGAGTTAATTCAGAAAACCCAAAGCATGGTGCCGTGTCACCTCTGGGTGACAGTCTCTCTGCTCACACCTCCCCATCTGGCTCCCTCCACCCCCCAGCTCACCCCCTCCACCAGGGTGGTCCCACATTCTTTGGAAGGGATTCTATCACAGAAGGTTTCATCAGAGTCCCCTCTTCTTGGCTGTTCAGATAAGAAAAACCAGGCAAACAAATTCATCTTTTCTATAAAAGTTTATTTTGTGATTATTTTTTTTCCAAGAAGTGTTAGGGGAAAATGTTGAAATTATGTAAAGGTAAGGAACCATGGTATATAAAAATAATTTAGACACACATATTAATAAGAAAGCCACATTGCATTCTAGCAACAACTAGGAGGTAATCTTGCCCAAGATTTTTCCAAAGTCATTAAATACATTTTAGACAACAGTACAAGACACACACGCGTGTGCACACACACATATATACAGCTCAAGTGTCCTTTTTCTGGGCATCCTGGCTAACTGATACAGCTAAAGGGAAAAGACAAGACTGTCTGCTTGAGTGTCCCTAAGTTGAACAAGGGTGCATTGTATCATGAATGTTTGCTATTTCCTGGAGCCTGCTATTTCCCTCCCCAACCTCTTTAGTGACTAGCTTCAGTCTGCTATACGGCCTTAACTGAAAAATTAAGGGTTTCAATCAGCCCCTGGGTGCGCTCATTGCGGTGCTGCAGGCAGTGAGAATTCGGGAAGCGCCGTGTCTCCTGCTCCTGGTGCGTTGTATGGATTGGAGGTGGACAGTCAGGCGAACCTGATTACATCTGGCTGATTCTCTGCTTCAGGGCCAGGACCTGATTCTTGATCTCCGGGGGTAGATCGACGTTCACTTGCTCCTCAAGGTACTTCTGTATTTCCTCCACCTCCTCCTCCCAGAACTCCTTGGAGATGTGGAAGAGCTCCTTCACGTCGACATCCCCCAGGCCCCGGAGGTCCAGGGCATCCTCACTGGGGATGTAGCCGATGGGCGTGAGCTTGGCGCCGCCTTCCCCCGCCACACGGTTGAACATCCACTCCAGCACCCGGGAGTTCTCGCCAAAGCCGGGCCAGAGGAACCTGCCGGCCTTGTCCTTTCGGAACCAGTTGACATGGAAGATCTTGGGCAGCTTGGCTGCGGGGCGCTGGGCCATGCTGAGCCAGTGTGCCAGGTACTGGCCGAAGTTGTAGCCAAAGAAGGGGCGCATGGCGAAGGGGTCGTGCATGATGACTTTGCCTGTTAACAGGGGACTCTGTGGGTAAGTGAGGCCTCACAGGACTATGGGCACATTTACTGTTGACATGGCCCCCTGGCTTTCTGTACCTCTCTGCATATACAGAGAGAGACACGGGGAGACAGATAAAGAGACAGAGGGGCAACTGAGAGACAGAGATATAGAGACAGAAAGAGACAGAGAGACACAGAGATATAGAAACAGAGAGAGAGAGACAGAGAGACATAGAAACAGAGACAGAAAGAGACAGAGAAGCAGAGCAACAGAAAAACAGAAACACAGAGAGACGGGGAAACACAGAGACAGAGCTGTCACCGTCCCTTCTTGGTGGCCCCGGATCTTGGCCAGACTCACCCTTGTACTCCGCCGCTGCCGTGGCCTCAGATCTCATGGCTGCCCCCACAAACACACCGTGCTGCCAGCTGAGAGCCTCGTAGACCAGAGGGACACCTTTAGCAGGAGAAAGAAACTCTCCTTAGAGGCCTTGACCCCCAGCCCCCTCAGCCGCGACTCCGTCTCCTAAGTGGAAAGATGTGCTGTGTGTCGTCTCTCTTCTAAAGGGGCTGATGCTGGAGCACCAGAGCTAAGGGCGGACGCTGCCACGTCAGAGTCATGGCAGGAGGCCACGTGGCCAAAGTCAAACTAGGAGCCCCATCCCTGGACAAGGACCCAGGAATTTCAGTGACCAGAGACTAAGTTCTATGCCCGAGCTTGCTCATTACCCTGTTGTTTGTGAAAGGAAGCTCCGTATCCTCGACACCCTCCAACCAGGTCATGGAACGTGAGCCCTTGTAGTGACACGTCCCCCCGTAGTGACACACCCGTGTCCCAGCCCGATTGCCCAGGAGCCTCACCAACAGGCCGGCGCCCTCCAAAGATGATGCCCTCAATGGGCACGCCCTCTGGAGACTCCCAGTCAGGGTCAATGATGGGGCACTGGCTGGCCGGAGTGCAGAACCGTGAGTTGGGATGGGCACAAGGCTCCCCTACAGCAGCAAGGGAAGACAGGCCCTGAGCGTCTGGCCAAGCACACACACCCAAGGGCCGGGGTGCCAGGCTTCCTGGGGGGCTTACCATCCTTTGGGTCCCACTCCTTGCCCTTCCAGGAAATGAGCTTGATGCCTGAGGCCAGCGGCTGGTCAATGCCTTCCCAGTAAACACCCCCATCACTGGTCTCGGCCACATTGGTGAAGATGGTATTCTTCTGGATGGTCTTGATGGCGTTGGGATTTGTCCTCACAGAGGTTCCCGGAGCGACGCCAAAAAACCCATTCTCTGGATTGATGGCCCGCAAGTTACCTGGAAAGTTTTAAACCAAGGAGTGGAAGTGAGTACCAAGGGAAGCGTACCATCTTCTATCTTGCCAGGGTAATTTCTGCACCAAATTCTCAAGTCTTTATTTTTTCCCTCCTCCCCAGAATCTCTTTCTCTTGCCTCATGCCAGCATTATTAATCAACTTTGAATTTCTTACCAGTTTCCCATCAAACTATTTTAACCAACCCAGGTATCTCAGTGGTAAAGAATCTGCCTGTCAGTGCAGGAGATGTGGGTTCGATCCCTGGGTCAGGAAGATCCTCTGGAGAAGGAAATGGCAACCCACTCCAGTATCCTTGCCTGGGAAATCCCATGGACAGAGGAGCCTGGTGGGCTACAGTCCATGGTGTTGCAAAGAGTCAGACATGACTTAGCAACTAAACAAAATATAAACAAACAGTGATAGAAGGTCCCATTTCAATCCAGATTGGATATGAGATTAAAGAAAGCTGATGGAATACATATGTCCGAGCTTTTGCAAGAACTAACTGAATTTAAAAATCCAGACACTGTGGACTTGGGAGGATTTGGCATGTTTAAACCCTAAAACTTCACTCAGGTCCAATGATTATCATCAACACCTGGGCCTAAAAGAGTCACCTTGTTGGTCAAATTTCATCCAGGCGATATCATCACCCACACACTCTACTTTCCATCCCGGGAGAGTAGGGTTCATCATGGCCAGGTTGGTCTTCCCACAGGCGCTGGGAAACGCAGCCGCGAAGTACTTCTTCTGGCCCTTGGGGTTGGTGATGCCCAGAATCTGTTGGAGACAAGATTTCTCCTGAAGCACTTGGTTCCTTTCTGCCCCAGAGGTCCACGCCCTAGTCTAGGAGGGGGCCTGGAAGCCATTCATCGTTACTGATGGAATTCCCAGTGCCCTTGGAGCACTGGAACTCTGATGCCTACCAGGAATGCTAATGCAGTAGGGGTCTGCCACTTCCCCTCCTCTGCCCGACCCTCTGCTGCACACGTTTAGAATTCCCTGCATCTTACCAGCATGTGCTCTGCCAGCCACCCCTCCTCCTTGGCCAGCCGGCTGGCCATCCTGAGGGCAAAGCACTTCTTCCCAAGGAGCGAGTTCCCGCCGTACCCACTCCCAAAGGAGATGATTTCTCGGCGGTCGGGCAGGTGGGCGATGAGTGTGAGCTCGGGGTTACAGGCCCAGTTGTTAACCAAAGGCTCTGTGCAGGAGGACACGCCCACATGAGTGTGCCAGGTCCCCAATGGAGTTTAAGGGCAAGCTTTTTCTTTTTTTAATTCTGGCTTTTGATTTTGAAATAATGTGCTTACTTTTTAAAGGCAAAGGGCACCCCACGGAGTGGAGGCACTTGACGAACTCGCCGTCCCCCAGCGCTTCCAGGACGCTGGTGCCCATCCTCGTCATGATGCGCATGCTGGTCACCACGTAGGGCGAGTCTGTCAGCTCGATGCCAGTCTTGGACAGAGGAGAGCCCAGGGGCCCCATGCTGAACGGGATGACATACATGGTGCGACCTGTGGGGCCGGGAGGTGGGAGCTGGTGAGAAACAACCCCAGACTCACAGACAACCGCCATCTGTGACCCTTCTCATGATCCCCCTCTGACAGCATCACGTCTTGCTTGCCACCAGCCCCTTGATTGGAAGAGTCCACTGAGAGTCCTGTGAACTGCAAGGAGATTACTCCAGTCAATCCTAAAGGAAATCAACCCTGAATACTCATTGGAAGGACTGATGCTGAAGCTCTAATACTTTGGCCACCTGATGCGAAGAACCAACTCAATGCAAAAGACACTGGGAAAGATTGAAGGCAAAAGTAGAAAGAGGTGGCAGAGGATGAGATGGTTGGATGGCATCACCAACTCAATGGACAAGAGTTTGAGCAAAGTTTAGGAGATAGTGGTGGACAGAAGAGCCTGGCATGCTGCAGTCCATGGGGTTACAAAAAAGTCAGACACAACTTAGCAACTCAACAACACCAAATGAAAAGGTGGCCATAACAGCAAAATTAAAGAGTTTTCATAAATGTGCAGCTGGGTTCCACCAAGCTATCTTAAATTCACAAGTGTGGAAATTAGTCTATAAAACAAGAACTGAGATGTACGTTTTCAACATGTGGCCAGTTCTCATGTGGAATTTATAACTCTCTGAGCAATGGGAGTTCCTGGGACAATTACCAGTAGGACAGAGATGATAATAAAAGGTTTGCTGATATTGTACCCAGTCAAATAAATGTTTCACTCACCCTTCATGCACCCCGGAAATCGGACGTTGAATGCTTTCTCAAAATCCTCCTCGGACATCCAGCGGCCCAGCTGGCTGAGGCCGGTTTTGGGGACGGGCACCGTATCTCTTTGCTCTCGAGTGATGATGACTGTCTTGCTTTCAATTCTGGCCACATCCCTGGGGTCAGTGAGAGCCAACCAGCTGCAAAGAAAAAAAAATTAAAATACACAGATTAGGGGCTTCCCTAGTGGCTCAGTGGTAAACAATCCACCTTGCAATGCAAGGGACACAGGTTCGATTTCTGATCCAGGAAGATCCCACATGCCATGGAGCAACTAAGCCCTTTCACCACAACTGTTGAGCCTGAGCCTGTGTGTAAGATCCCGGGAGCCTCAACTACTGAAGCCCCTACACTCTAGAGCCCGTGCTCTGCAACAAGAGAAGCCACCACAATGAGAAGCCCTGGCACTGCAACTATAGAGTAGCCCCCACTTTCCGCAAGCAAAGAAAAGCCATCACAGCAATGAAGAACCTGCACAGCTAAAAATAAATAAGTAAATAAAAATTTAAAATACACAGGTGGGGATTAGAGAAGCACTGATATTCTGCATGGCATCTGCTCCCTAGGTTCCCTCAGCCATGGACCATTCAGGAAGGGACCAGTTTTCTCATCATCATGTTCTTCCCACACCTGGCAGGTACCAAGGGCACTAAGGATGCTGCATCAATGCAGACACAGCCACGTCCACTGCGACATAGTCAGAGGGACACTCACTAGACCAGGAATTCGTGTTTTAGGACAGGGCCTGTCTGACCTTCCCTTCAATCGGGGACCTGGTTTGCAAAGACAGTTTGCATGTGCCCCTTCACTGATGACTTGGGCTGCTCTGCAAACATTGTAAAATTAAGTCTACACAGTTCTGGCTCTTTTACTAAGCTTTTCACGAGTCTGCAAACCACACAGCCCCGTCCCGGCTCTGCTGAGGCCCTCGGCCCCCTTGTTCCACCTGCACCCTGGGTAGAGAGGAAGGCCGAATGCCGGGGGGCAGAGGCATGCTCACCAGTTGTCATACTTCTTCAGCCTCTTGATCACACCCTCCTCCTCCATGTGGCTCAGCAGCTGCCGGTTCTCCTCCTCAGAGCCATCGCAGATGTGGACTTGGTCGGGCCGGCACAGCTTGGCGCTGCTCTCCACAAACTCCCTCACGGCCTGGGGCAGGCTGTCCAGGGAGCCCCGGACGATTTTGGCTGAGTAGTTGAGGCCGTCTGAGAGCTGAGGAGGCATTTTTGCAGAGCTGGGCTGGGGGGCACGGATGCCGAGGTTCCCTGCAATAGAAAAAGCACAGACTTCCTGAACAAAGACAACCACGGACACCCTCAACTCTGCACACTTGGTCGGGGTCACCGTCGTGGCTGGGAGGAAAAAGAAAACCAGTTCCTGTTAGCACTGAAGTCTGTTAGAAATGTATGTGAACAGGCTTGCCTACCTTTCTTCTCTTTGGACGATCAGGTCAGAGGCCAAAGGGTCCCTTGCAGGGCTCTTCCCTCGGGTGAGCGTGCGTTCCCAGTGGGAAGGCCCTGTTTGGGGTTTGGAGGCAGAACTTCCTGGCCTTTAAATTCCAAGAAAGAGAGAGGCCCGGCCCCCCAACCACACCCAGAGAGGCTCGACTCTGACGTCAGGGGCTGGTCTTTGGATCACGGCCACGATCAGTTATGCTTTGGACTGGCTCACCACAATAAACCCAGGCGGATAATCATTGAACAGACAGTCGTTAATGAGTGCCGCGTGGCCTGTGGCCCCTGGACCAGCCATGGCAGGCCCTTACACAACTTCTGATTGATGAGCTCTGCCCCAGTCCCCTGAAGATGCAAAACATAGGCCCTCCCGTTGAAGGGCAGGGTGGGATGGCACAGAGGCTCGTGGGGGACCTCAGGGGTTTTGGCCATGCATCTTGTGTACAGATGGCTGCTGGTTGCCAGAATAGAGCAGTGGTGAGGTGTCACCCCACAGGCAAAGGCCCACGGGAAGAACACCCCCAAATGTGGGATGGTGCCTGGCTTATTGGCAACTGTCTGACCTAATTAGGGGCTATTAACCTTATAGAGTGTCCATGGTGTGCCCCCTGCCCCTACCCCAAGTATAAATTCCACAAGGGCAAGGATCTCTATCTATTTTGTTCCTTTCTGTATGCACAGTTTCTGGCACACAGTAGGTGCTGAATGAATAAATGCAGAGCGTTGTTGTAAGTGCTCTGCATTGACTAACTCCTTGCACCCTAAGTGGAGTCCACAAGCCCCACTGTGTGCAGACAAGGACACTGAGGCATCAGGGATCTAGCGACTACCCCCAACCCCAGACTGGACTCCCTGAGGACCCTCAGTCACACCCGCCTTGTGGATTTTTCAATATGTTCCTAGGTGGCCAGGGAAGGTGGGGGCTACCTCTGCCCGGCCCACTCTGTGAGCTGCATTTGTCGTTTCTACATTTGCAAACACCACAGAGACCCCTCGGCTTTCCTGGGGCCGTTTAAACATATCCTAAGGTGCAAAGTTTCTCTTCTTTTAGAAAGCATCTAAAAGACCAAGATGGTTCAGACAGGGTTGCAAAGAGGGACTGGAACACAAGCCGCCGAGCTCCGGACTGCCTCTTGTAAGGGATCTTTGCCCTTCCTGGAACCTTCCACGTATCGTCCCAGGAGTTCTGGGCTGGGTGCAGTTATTTCTGGAGTCAACTGTACACTTTTTTGTTGCCCTTGCAAATCCTAGCGTCCAGGGAGTGGAGGGGGCTTGGCAGTTTTGCTCGATTACACTTGAGCAATGAGACCTTTATAACAGCTATAAAAAAAATTTGCTTTGCAAGCCATCACAACATCAGTCCAATTTAATGAGCTATGGAACTGCTGGCTAGCTTTTCAAGAACACTAGGTGAGAAGTCAGGAGAACAGGGCCAGGCCCCAACCACCAGCAGCCAGCCCCGCAGCTCAGTGGGCGTCCTCTCACTGGAGGAGGTCAGTGGAAACCTGCCCTCCTGCCCCATGGAGTGTGAGCCGAGATGGCTCCATGACTGTGTCTGTGAGGACCTGTGACAATCACAAGGCATTGGGAACAACCATCTCAGACCAGAAGTTCTTTGAGGACCATCCTATGGGACTTCACTCCCACCGCCGTGTTGAGTGTACACACGTCACCAACTTCCTCCAAAACTATCAACCCATTGCTATATTTCATTTATTCAGATTTTGTGTGTGTGTGTAACATAAGGCTTTGTTTGTAAAAGCCAAAACTGAAAACAAGCCGAATGTCCATTAAGTGGGTAAGGAAATTGTGGGGCATCTATACAGGATAATACATGGCTATAAAAAGAATGAAGCTATGAATTATGAAATAATTATGCAGCATTGAGGGAAAGTACAATTTTTAGAATGTAAACATTTTTATGATTCCCATCATATAAAATTCTACAAAACAAACTAATTTACTGTGAAAGTATAAATCAATAGTTGCTGTGAGGGCAGAAGGAGAGATTTTTTAAAGGGTACAAGCAAGTTCATTTATTCAGACTTTTAATTCAGCCAATTGAATCTTTCAGTGTAAGTACAACAGGAGATGTTTCTGCTTAGTTTAAAATCGTTTGCCTAAATGGTCACTGAAATTCATTCATAACAATGCTGTCAACCAAACAGAAGCGTGGCCCATCATCTAATTTCTACCACAACGCAACACTCCGTTGCTGGGGACACTTTCTGAGCATCTGACATCAGTGAAATTAGCCATTCAAAGGCACAACCTTTGAGTAAATACGCTGCACACACATTCACACCCGGGTGGCTGATCTCCCCAAGTGAGTAGAGATTCCCAGTTTGCTGATAAAAACTGTAATAGTGAAACTAAGCCCCCCAAAATCGTGTTCCCTTACTGAGTTTATGATTAATCTCTCTGCCCAAACTGTCCCCTTACCCGCCTCCTCTGACCTCAGTCCTGTTCTTGTCCCCTCAGAACTCCATGCTGTGCTAACTGAGCACTAATCAACCCGAGTTAGATGACTAAGACCATTGTTGTCAGAACTTCATTAACGCACTGAGGTTGCTGCCATATACAAACTCGGGTTGTTTCTGGTGAACTCACAGACCCCTGAGCCACAGATCACCTGGCCAGAGAGTCATAAACCAGAGAATCCTGACCCCTGAAAGTACGATTAAGAAATGTCACAAAACAATGGTCAATTCCTGTTTCTTTGCTCTTCCCCTTTAAAAACACCCCAACTCAGAGACCAAGATGGAGCAGATCTGAGGCTTGTCTCCCACTGCCCACTTGATGCCCTCTGTTGATGATGACTCGGGGTCCGGGTCTATCCCTTTCCTCGGAGACTCCCTGCCCCAGAGGGGACTCACTGAGCAATGTTTTCAAAGGACTGACTGGTGACATTGTGTCTTTCCCATTTACCCACAGGCTTCATTGTAAATGGGCTTCCCAGATAGTTCAGACAGTAAAGAATCTGCCGGAGACCTGGGTTCAGTCCCTGGTCCAGGAATATCCAATGGAGAAGGGAATGGCTACTCACACCAGTATTCTTACCTGGAGAATTCCATGGACAAAAGGAGCCTGGCAGGCTATATATAATCCATGGGGTCGCAAAGTGTTGAACGTGACTGAGCGACTAACACTGAGTTGTAAGTCAGTCTCAGAACTGAGTGAGGAAGCAAGACTTTGAAAAGCCTTTGTGTAATTTGTGCTGTGTCCGACGTTTGCAGCCTCATGGACTGTAGCCCACCAGTTCCTCTGTCCATGGGATTTCTTAGGCAAGAATACTGGAGTGGGTTGCCATTTCCTTCTCCAGGGAATCTTCCTGACCCAGGGATGGAACCCAAGTTTCTTGCATCTCCTACACTGGCAGGCAGAATCTTTACCACTAGCACCACCTGGGAAGCCCACTGAAAAGCCTTTATCATGAAAAACCTTTATCATGTGCAAAACAGATAAGTAGCAGGAAGCTGTTATATAACACAGGGAGCCTATGTGTGTCTGTGTGTGTGTGTGTGTGTGTGTGTGTGTGTATTGACACATACATATATGTGTGTCATAGAGCCTGGTACTCTATGACAACCTGGAGGGGTGGGATGGGAGGAGGAGGGAGACTCAAGATGGTGGAGATATATATATAATTATGGCTGATATATGTTGTTGTACAGCAGAAACCAACACAACATTGTAAAGCAATTATCCTCTAATTAAAAAAGAAAAGAAAAGGTTTCAGTTGCCTGTGTGGATGGAGCCATCAAGAGGGCAACTCGGAATCTGAGGCAGGACCAGGATGAAAGGTGTGAGCAGGTGAGGCGAGGGGTGGGGAATGGCTGCATTCCAGATAAGCAATGAAAAGCAAAGCCATGAACTTGGGTGGAATCTCCCAGAGGATGTTGAGGACAGTTTGATTGACATATGTTAGCGTTTTCTTGGTTACCTTGAGGCCAATAAAATTAAAACAGAAATTCCCAAGACCAGCCAACCAGAACTTGGAGTTCCTGTAGAGTCAGGAGCCGTGGTGTCCACCCTGTGTTCTGAGGGATTTAGGGGGCATTCTTCTGAGCCTCCTCAATGTTAGGTCCATGAATCAAGGCAAATTGGAAGTGGTCAAACAGGAGATGGCAAGAGTGAATGTCGACATTCTAGGAATCAGCAAACTAAAATGGACTGGAATGGGTGAATTTAACTCAGATGAGCATTATATCTACTACTGTGGGCAGGAAGGAGAAGGCAATGGCACCCCACTACACTACTCTTGCCTGGAAAATCCCATGGACGGAGGAGCCTGGAGGGCTGCAGTCCATGGGGTCGCTAAGAGTCAGACATGACTGAGCAACTTCACTTTCACTTTTCACTTTCATGCATTGGAGAAGGAAATGGCAACCCACTCCAGTGTTCTTGCCTGGAGAATCCCAGGGACGGGGAAGCCTGGTGGGCTGCCGTCTATGGGATCACACAGAGTCAGACACAACTGAAGTGACTTAGCAGCAGCAGCAGCAGTGGGCAGGAATCCCTTAGAAGAAATGGAGTAGCCATCACGGTCAACAAAAGAGTCTGAAATCCAGTACTTGGATGCAATCTCAAAAATGACAGAATGATCTCTGTTCATTTCCAAGGCAAACCATTCAATATCACAGTAATCCAAGTCTATTCCCCAACCAGTAATGCTGAAGAAGCTGAACGGTTCAATGAAGACCTACAAGACCTTTTAGAACTAACACCCAAAAAAGATGTCCTTTTCATCAGAGAGGAATGGAATGCAAAAGTAGGAAGTCAAGAAACACCTGGAGTAACAGGCAAATCTGGCCATGGAATATGAAATGAAGCAGGGCAAAGGCTAATAGAGTTTTGCAAAGAGAATGCACTGGTCATAGCAAACACCCTCTTCCAACAACACAAGAGAAGACTCTACACATGGACATCACCAGATGGTCAATACCGGAATCAGATTGATTATATTCTTTGCAGACAAAGTTGGAGAAGCTCTATACAGAGAACAAAAACAAGACTGGGAGCAGACTGTGGCTCAGATCATGAACTTTTTATTGCCAAATTCAGACTTAAATTGAAGAAAATAGGGAAAACCACTAGACCATTCAGGTATGACCTAAATCAAATCCCTTATGATTATACAGTGGAAGTGAGAGATAGATTTAAGGGACTAGATCTGATAGATAGAGTGCCTCATGAACTGTGGACAGAGGTTGATGACATTGTACAGGAGACACGGATCAAGACCATCCCCATGGAAAAGAAATGCAAAAAAGCAAAATGGCTGTCTGGGGAGGCCTTACAAACAGCTGTGAAAAGAAGAGAAGCGAAAAGCAAAGGAGAAAAGGAAAGATATACCCATCTGAATGCAGAGTTCCAAAGAATAGCAAGGATAGAGAAGAAAGCCTTCCTCAGCGATCAATGCAAAGAAATAGAGGAAAACAACAGAATGGGAAAGACTAGAGATCTCTTCAAGAAAATTAGAGATACCAAGGGAACATTTCATGCAAAGATGGGCTGGATAAAGGACAGAAATGGTATGGACCTAACAGAAGCAGAAGATATTAAGAAGAGGTGGCAAGAATACACAGAAGAACCATACAAAAAAGATCTTCACGACCTAGATAATCACGATGGTGTGATCACTCACCTAGAGCCAGACATCCTGGAATGTGAAGTCAAGTGGGCCTTAGAAAGCATCACTATGAACAAAGCTAGTGGAGGTGATGGAATTCCAGTGGAGCTATTTCAAATCTGGGAAGATGGTGCTGTGAAAGTGCTGCACTCAATATGCCAGCAAATTTGGAAAACTCAGCAGTGGCCACAGGACTGGAAAAGGTCAGTTTTCATTCCAATCCCAAAGAAAGGCAATGCCAAAGAATGCTCAAACTACCACACAATTGCACTCATCTCACACGCTAGTAAAGTAATGCTTAAAATTCTCCAAGCCAGGCTTCAGCAATACGTGAACTATGAACTTCCAGATGTTCAAGCTGGTTGTAGAAAAGGCAGAGGAACCAGAGATCAAATTGCCAACATCTGTTGGATCATGGAAAAAGCAAGAGAGTTTCAGAAAACCATCTACTTCTGCTTTACTGACTATGCAGAGTTCCAAACAATAGCAAAGTCTTTGACTGTGTGGATCACAATAAACTGGAAAATTTTGAAAGAGATGGGAATACCAGACCACCTGACCTGCCTCTTGAGAAACCTATATGCAGGTCAAGAAGCAACAGTTAGAACTAGACATGGAACAACAGACTGGTTCCAAATCCGGAAAGAAGTATGTCAAGGCTGTATATTGTCACCCTGCTTATTTAACTTATATGCAGAGTGAAGCTAAAGCTGAAACTCCAGTACTTTGGCCACCTCATTGAACTTCGGAGCCTCCTAAGGAGGAGGAAGGGTGAATGGCCAGTGAGATGTGGTCAGAACCCTCCTCACCCACAGCATTTTGACCTCACCTGTGCTATATATTGGGTCTTCCCAAATGGCTCAGTGGCAAAGAATCTGCCTGCAATGCAGGAGATGCAGGTTTGATCCCTGGGGTGGGAAAACCTCCTGAAGGAGAAATGGCAACCCACTCCTGTATTCTTGCTTGGGAAATCCCACAGACAGAGAAGCCTGGCAGGGCTGCAGTCCATGGGGTCGCAAAGAGCTGGACACGATTGAGCACACACGCACATGGCACATATTGTATTAGATGGACATACTGGATCTCTGTTTGAGCAAGGAATTTCAGAAAACATTGGAAATCCACCGCTTACAATCAATTCTTTCATTGGAAGGATGGAATAGCTGAGACTCAGATAGGACAAATTACACGACTCAGTGACTAAACACCAACAAGAGAGAGCAAATAAACCATTTTCCCAAGCTAGGGCTCTCAACTGCAAGCCCATGACCTCTCTTCAGTTCAGTTCAGTTCAGTTCATTTGCTCAGTCGTGTCTGACTCTTTGCAACCCCATGAATTGCAGCATACCAGGCCTCCCTGTCCATCACCAACCCCCAGAGTTCACCCAAACTCTTGTCCATCGAGTCGGTGATGCCATCCAGCCATCTCATCCTCTGTCGTCCCCTTCTCCTCCTGCCCTCAATCTCTCCCAGCATCAGGGTCTTTTCCAATGAGTCAACTCTGCGTGAGTCAACTCTTCGAATGGCCAAAGTATTGGAATTTCAGCTTTAGCATCAGTCCTTCCAAAGAACACCCAGGACTGATCTCCTTTAGAAAGGACTGGTTGGATCTCCTTGCAATCCAAGGGACTCTCAAGAGTCTTCTCCAACACCACAGTTCAAAAGCATCAATTCTGCCAATAAAATGGACAACGTGGAAGAAATGGACAAATTCTTAGAAAAGTACAACTTTCCAAAACTCGATCAGGAAGAAATAGAAAATCTTAACAGACCCATCACAAGCACAGAAATTGAAACTGTAATCAAAAATCTTCCAGCAAACAAAAGCCCAGGTCCAGACGGTTTCACAGCTGGATTCTACCAAAAATTTAGAGAAGAGCTAACACCTATCCTGCTCAAACTCTTCCAGAAAATTGCAGAGGATGGTAAACTTCCAAACTCATTCTATGAGGCCACCATCACCCTAATACCAAAACCTGACAAAGATCCCACAAAAAAAGAAAACTACAGGCCAATATCACTGATGAACATAGATGCAAAAATCCTTAACAAAATTCTAGCAATCCGAATCCAACAACACATTAAAAAGATCATACACCATGACCAAGTGGGCTTTATCCCAGGGATGCAAGGATTCTTCAATATCTGCAAATCAATCAATGTAATACACCACATTAACAAATTGAAAAATAAAAACCATATGATTATCTCAATAGATGCAGAGAAAGCCTTTGACAAAATTCAACATCCATTTATGATAAAAACTCTCCAGAAAGCAGGAATAGAAGGAACATACCTCAACATAATAAAAGCTATATATGACAAACCCACAGCAAACATTATCCTCAATGGTGAAAAATTGAAAGCATTTCCTCTAAAATCAGGAACAAGACAAGGGTGCCCACTTTCACCATTACTATTCAACATAGTTTTGGAAGTTTTGGCCACAGCAATCAGAGCAGAAAAAGAAATAAAAGGAATCCAAATTGGAAAAGAAGAAGTAAAACTCTCACTGTTTGCAGATGACATGATCCTCTACATAGAAAACCCTAAAGACTCCACCAGAAAATTACTAGAACTAATCAATGACTATAGTAAAGTTGCAGGATATAAAATCAACACACAGAAATCTCTTGCATTCCTATACACTAATAATGAGAAAACAGAAAGAGAAATTAAGGAAACAATTCCATTCACCATTGCAACAGAAAGAATAAAATACTTAGGAATATATCTACCTAAAGAAACTAAAGACCTATATATAGAAAACTATAAAACACTGGTGAAAGAAATCAAAGAGGACACTAACAGATGGAGAAATATACCATGTTCATGGATTGGAAGAATCAATATAGTGAAAATGAGTATACTACCCAAAGCAATCTATAGATTCAATGCAATCCCTATCAAGCTACCAACAGCATTCTTCACAGAGCTAGAACAAATAATTTCACAATTTGTATGGAAATACAAAAAACCTCGAATAGCCAAAGCGATCTTGAGAAAGAAGAATGGAACTGGAGGAATCAACCTACCTGACTTCAGGCTCTACTACAAAGCCACAGTTATCAAGACAGTATGGTACTGGCACAAAGACAGAAATATAGATCAATGGAACAAAATAGAAAGCCCAGAGATAAGTCCACGCACATATGGACACCTTATCTTTGACAAAGGAGGCAAGAATATACAATGGATTAAAGACAATCTCTTTAACAAGTGGTGCTGGGAAATCTGGTCAACCACTTGTAAAAGAATGAAACTAGAACACTTTCTAACACCATACACAAAAATAAACTCAAAATGGATTAAAGATCTCAACGTAAGACCAGAAACTGTAAAACTCCTAGAGGAGAACATAGGCAAAACACTCTCTGACATACATCACAGCAGGATCCTCTATGACCCATCTCCCAGAATATTGGAAATAAAAGCAAAAATAAACAAATGGGACCTAATTAACCTTAAAAGCTTCTGCACATCAAAGGAAACTATTAGCAAGGTGAAAAGACAGCCTTCAGAATGAGAGAAGATAATAGCAAATGAAGCAACTGACAAACAACTAATCTCGAGAATATACAAGCAACTCCTACAGCTCAACTCCGGAAAAATAAATGACCCAATCAAAAAATGGGCCAAAGAACTAAATAGACATTTCTCCAAAGAAGACATACAGATGGCTAACAAACACGTGAAAAGATGCTCAACATCACTCATTATCAGAGAAATGCAAATCAAAACCACTATGAGGTACCATTTCACACCAGTCAGAATGGCTGTGATCCAAAAGTCTATAAGTAATAAATGCTGGAGAGGGTGTGGAGAAAAAGGAACCCCCTTACACTGTTGGTGGGAATGCAAACTAGTACAGCCACTATGGAGAACAGTGTGGAGATTCCTTAAAAAACTGGAAATAGACCTGCCTTATGATCCAGCAATCCCACTGCTGGGCATACACACTGAGGAAACCAGAAGGGAAAGAGACACGTGTACCCCAATGTTCATCGCAGCACTGTTTATAATAGCCAGGACATGGAAGCAACCTAGATGTCCATCAACAGATGAATGGATAAGAAAGCTGTGGTACATATACACAATGGAGTATTACTCAGCCATTAAAAAGAATACATTTGAATCAGTTCTAATGAGGTGGATGAAACTGGAGCCTATTATACAGAGTGAAGTAAGCCAGAAAGAAAAACACCAATACAGTATACTAACGCATATATATGGAATTTAGAAAGATGGTAACAATAACCCTGTGTACGAGACAGCAAAAGAGACACTGATGTATAGAACAGTCTTATGGACTCTGTGAGAGAGGGAGAGGGCGGGAAGATTTGGGAGAATGGCATTGAAACATGTAAAATATCATGTATGAAACGAGTTGCCAGTCCAGGTTCGATGCACGATACTGGATGCTTGGGGCTGGTGCACTGGGACGACCCAGAGGGATGGAATGGGGAGGGAGGAGGGAGGAGGGTTCAGGATGGGGAACACATGTATACCTGTGGTGGATTCATTTTGATATTTGGCAAGACTAATACAATTATGTAAAGTTTAAAAATAAAATTAAATTTAAAAAAAAAACAAACAAAAGCATCAATTCTTCGGTGCTCAGCTTTCTTCACAGTCCAACTCTCACATCCATACATGACCACTGGAAAAACCATAGCCTTGACTGGACAAACCTTTGTTGGCAAAGTAATGTCTCTGCTTTTGAATATGCTATCCAGGTTGGTCATAACTTTCCTTCCAAGGAGGAAGTGTCTTTTAATTTCATGGCTGCAATCACCATCTGCAGTGATTTTGGAGCCCCAAAAAATAAAGTCAACCACTGTTTCCACTGTTTCCCCATCTATTTCCCATGAAGTGATGGGACCAGATGCCATGATCTTCATTTTCTGAACGTTGAGCTTTAAGCCAATTTTCACTCTCCTCTTTCACTTTCATCAAGAGGCTTTTTAGTTCCTCTTCACTTTCTGCCATAAGGGTGGTGTCATCTGCATGCTGCTGCTGCTGCTAAGTCACTTCAGTCGTGTCCGACTCTGTGCGACCCCATAGACGGCAGCCCACCAGCCTCCCCCGTCCCTGGGATTCTCCAGGCAAGAACACTAGAGTGGGTTGCCATTTCCTTCTCCAGTGCATGAAAGTGAAAAGTGAAAGTCACTCATTCGTGAAGAGTCTTGCCTGGAAAATCCCATGGATGGAGGAGTCTGGTAGGCTGCAGGGCATGGGGTCGCTAAGAGTTGGACACGACTGAACGACTTCACTTTCACTTTTCACTTTCATGCATTGGAGAAGGAAATGGCATCTGCATATCTGAGGTTATTGATATTTCTCCCGGCAATCTCGATTCCAGCTTGTGCTTCTTCCAGCCCAGCATTTCTCATGATGTACTCTGCATATAAGTTAAATAAGCAGGGTGACAATATACAGCCTTGACGTACTTCTTTCCTGATTTGGAACCAGTCTGTTGTTCCATGTCCAGTTCTAACTGTTGCTTCCTGACCTCTCTACTCTACCCCAAAACTGATGGGAGTGACCACAAAAATGTCCTTCAGTTCAGGAATCTGAATTCCTGTGTCAGCCTGCCCCTTTTCTGGTAAAGATCAAAGGGACAGTGGTTTTCTAGGAGATGATAAGAAACTAACAGTGTAAATCCCATGTCTTGTCCTGGTGTCAAAGGTTGTGCTCAAATCAACTCTGGGTGTCCATTGTCACAGATGCTGCTCCATGGGCACAGACTGGCCCAGCCATGGAAGTTTCCAACAGCAGGAAAACACTGGCCAGTCCTGCAATGATCTGCGTGGAGTCATCTGCCCTGGGAAATTGCCATCAGCCACTCTGGCCATGTTTGTTAGAGACAAATATTTAGATATTCTACTTTTATGGGGAATCTTAAAATCTCTACAGCTCGGAAGGGTCTTGTTTTATCCTCTTTTGTTTTACAGAGCTAAATGAGTTGAGTTCCTATTTTAAAGCCATAGAGTCATACAATTGAGGTCCTTAAAAGATTGATGCTCATCCAGCTTAATGAGTCAGGGGTCTCCCTTGGGGGTGATGAACATGTGTTGGAATCAGATGGAGGTGGTGGTTGCATCACTTTCTCAACACACTAAATGTGGCTGATTTGTATACTTTAAAATGGCAGATTTTATGGCATGTGAATTTTACCTCAACTGAAAAACAAAAATGATTATGTAGTCCTGTCTTTTGGGCTTCTCTTGTGGCTCAGATGGTAAAGAATCCACCTGCAATGCAGGACACCTGAGTCCAATCCCTGGGTTGGGAAGATCCCCTGGAGGAGGGTATGGCAACCTACTCCAGTATTCTTGCCTGGAGAATCCCATGGACAGAGGAGCCTGGCAGGCTACAGTCCATGGGTTCAGAGGTCAGACATGACTGAGTGACTAAGCACAGCAGAGCACAGTCCTGTCTTTTATTTGGAAGATGTAGAGATAATAGCCCAGGGTGGCCGGCAGGTATATTGTGGGGGAACGAGTCATTCTAGGATGTTGGCAGGTCTCCAACACTCCCCACCTGCCCATCATCCCTCTTCCTTATCCTTTCTGCATCTCTCAACAGCCTCGTAACATTTGAAGACCCTGGTCTTGGGCTGAATGTACACTCACCCAGCAAAGATGACTATTTGTGATATAGTGAATCTTCTCCCACGAGGGTCATGATTTTGTCTGTGCACATATTCTTTCCACAATGAAGAAATAAAAATGGATCTAGAAGGAACCCATTTTGCCCCCGCATGTTAATAAAGCAAAATTTTTGCACCAAAGACATGCACATAATATGTGTTAAATGAATGCTAATAACCAAATGTTAGACTCTATCTAGGGGGTTGGCTATCTCCCCTTTCAGTCATTAGTGACCCATGGAAATAGCGACTCTATAAAGTCTTGTTTATTTCCTTTGAAGATTTCCCTGTCAGGTGTTTGGAGAGCTGTAAAGAGCATCTGGGTGTGCAAGAGTGATGCACATGTTGGAATTCAGCATCCCACCCCACATCCACCCTGTGGATGACTTCAGAGCACAGGGTCACCTCTGTGGGATGCTGACGCTTAACAGCTGTGGAGGCTGGGGCAGAAAGCGGGGACAGGAGAGTCACCCTCCAAGTCAGGATCAGCAGAAAAAGTCCACGACTCCTCTGGGCCACCTTTGCTAGACAGCTGTTTGAATTAGGTGGCTTATGGTTTGCAGCCAAAAACATCTTCCGTAAGACAAAATTCCAACCTACACAGAACCCCAACTCAGGAAACCCAGGTCGATTCTGGGCCCAGCTTCCCCAGAAACCTGAGACCGGCATCCATGCCTCACTCGATTCACCTGTGTGGGGAGGAGGCAAATGAGACACTGCACGTGTTCACTGCCATGTATTCTAAGGTCCATGGTGGCTTTGGTTTTCATCTTCTTCCCCTCTCACTTACTTTGGAAAATCAGTGACTCTGTGTCTGCTAAGTCTCCTTTCTTGTTGGAGGCTGGGGAGGACTTAGTGTCCATGCTGCATGGGCATATTAAAACGGGAAGTCAGAGTCACATGACGGCTAACTTAGGTGCACAGCTACACTGGCTGGAAAATGGTCAAAAAAAAACAAAAAAATACAAAACAAAATTAAAAACTCGGGTTTGCCCTAAATTTTTTTTTTTTTTTTTTTTTTTGCAACCTTGCCTTAGTTCTCTTCGTCAGTTTCATGCTGTATTCAGAGTGTAGCCAGATTTTGGCTCCAATCCCCAATCTTCTACTATTTCTATATTCCAACTTTCTACTCTGATTTTCAGTGTGGAGGGTGCTAGCTGGGCAAAACAGCTCCACGTGGTCTTTGAAAATGCGTGTGCCCCCTGTGCTGAGTGTCCCTGGATCGGTCACTTACCGTCTCAGTTTCCTTATTTCTAAAATGAGATGGCCTTTCTGACTCTCAGTGCCCTTGGGATTTCAAGTGCTACAGAGGAAGTTAAGTCCATTTTCGCAGAGTGTCTGGGAGAACACAGAATACTGTCCCAAGCACACTAGCAGAGAAAAGAGCACCACCAGGTGAAGTACGGAGCAAAGAGAACTCATTGCATCGTTACCACAAAGACAATCCAACGCACTTGTTTTGCAGCGAGAAAATAGATCCACTTTGCAGCGCAGTTAACTGTCTCTGAAACAGTGATAATTGCTCGGGAACTGAACACTCCTCTTCCCCAGCATTCCACAGTAACTATGCAAATTCTTCCGCACGCCCGCGATGTTATGGCTCAGAACTAAAATGTCTTTTCTGATGTAGGCTAGGGATAATTCTCCAAACTCAGTACATCAAACACTCTCAGCTCCTCTCCCGAGGGTGCGTGCATGCTAAATCACTTCACTCCTGTCCAACTCGTTCGTGACCCCATGGAATGTAGCCCGCCAGGCTCCTCTGTCCATGGGATTCTCCAGGCAAGAATGCTGGAGTGGGTTGCCGTGCCCTCCTCCAGGTGATCTTCTCAACCCAGGGATTGAACCCGCATCTCATATGTCTCCCGCATTGCAGGCGGGTTCTTTACCACTGAGCCACTGTGGAAGCCAAGGGTTGGGGGCAGGAATTCACAGCATCGAGACTCAGGGACGCATGCCACAGGGTCGGGGTCCAGCCAGCACGTTTCATCAGGGACTGAAGCATCTAACTTAGCCATGATACCCTGAAGTATTTCCAAGTTGAGATACGGAGGAAATGGAAGTCCGTCAGGATGCTGTTCTTACATCCTGGTACTGCATCAGAGTCCAACTACATACACACAGAACACCCTGTTTGAACAATGACCACAGAGTCTGATGGGGAAAGATGCCAGCCCATAAGCCCCCTTCACTAAACTAGTCTGTGTTGCTTTGAAGAGGCAACCAAGTCAAATAAATGGTAAAGGTGGAAAGAAACTTTCATTTTGGTGTTTTGGGTATTTCAGGAAAAAGTAAAATTGTCAAAGGGGTGAGAAATCTGCTGGAGGTACCTAGAATCAGGCCAACACAGATAGAGGAGATTCATCTCACCAGTGAGTCAGTGTTTCAGATGGGAAAACGGGAAGCAGGAGCTGGGGAGACCTCTGCCCCTTTTATGTGTTAGTGTCTGTCATTCTTTAATTTTCAATCAGGCAGAATTCCAGGGACTTCCCTGGCGGTCGATCCAGTGGTTAAGACTTCAGCTTCCAATGCAGGGGGTAAGGATTTGATCTCTGGTCAGGGAGCTAGAATCCCACATGCTTCACAGCCAAAAATCCCAAACATGAAACAGAAGCAGTGTCGTAACAAGTTCAGTAAAGACTTTAAAAATGGTCCACATCAAAAAAAAAAAAAAAAACACTTAAACAAAATTCCATTCTGCAGTCCTGCCAAAAGCTGAGGTTAGGCCAGTTTACTTTCCCTGTATTGGCTCAGGGAAGCTGTGACGCAAGAGGCCTCTTTCTCAATCCTTCTCTGCCTTGTTGCGGGTGGGCCTGGCCAGGACCACAGGGTCTAGGGCACAGTCATCTGTCTCAGAGGTTGACCTCAGCCCACAAGCCCCTGTGGGCTCCCTCCACGTGGCAGGGCCAACTGCTGTGGGGCTGGAACACATGGGAAGTCTGGGCTCCCAGACACCAGTTTTAATACAGAGATGGGTCAACGTTGCTGAGCAGTGGACCCTCTTTGAGCATTCCAGTCATGAGAAACAGAGATTGGCTGGGTATTTCAACCTGCAGATGGGACCCCCAGTGTCCTTCGGGGAGGCATAGTAGCCAACAGCATGGATGCCAGAGTCCAACACTTCCATTGCTACCTGGACCATGTGGCCTAGTCAAGTCATAGTCTTTGTATGCTTCTTCAGTCTCCTCACCCCTTAGGTGAGGATAATTATAGTACTTACATCAGAGCATAGCCAGATCATACCTGGTAGCCCAAATAAACCCCCTTATGTTTTTATTTTTTATTGGAGTATAATTGCTTTACAATGTTGTGCTAGTTTCTACTCTACAACAATGTGAATCAGCTATATGGATACATATATTCCCTCCCTCTTAGCCCTCCCTCCCACCCTTCCCATCCCACCCCTCTAGGTCATCACAGAGCACCTAGCTGAGCTCCCTGTGCTTTACAGCAGCTTCCCACTAGCTATCTATTTTACACGTGGTAATGTAAATACATCAATGCTACTCTCCCAATCTGACCCGCCCTCCTTTTCTCCCCACTATGTCTACAAGTTGGCTTTCTACATCTGCATCTCTATTTCTGCCTGCAAATAGGTTCATCTGTACCACTTTTCTAGATTCCACACTGTATGTTTTTTTCGCAGGGACAGAAAGGCAAAGGCAAGACCCCTGATTTCTAGGAGTCTGTGTTCTCACTCCTTTCATCAAACTCCGCCCCCTTAAACCAAGCCCGGCACATAGTACGTGTACAGCAAACGATCGCTAAACAGACCAAGCTGGAGGACAAGTTCTATACAAGGAGGAGTGGAACTTCCCACGGCCATAGTGACAAGCACATGGTGCCGGTGATAAATACACCCAATCCATGCACCCAGCCCTACTAAATCCCTAACTGTGGAGCAACAGCAGTAGCGCCTCAGGTTTTTATTTAACTTTTTCCATATGCTTTCCTGTCTACTCTTCTACCCTCTCATTTCCTGGAATCAGACTCATGTTATCATGTGTGGAGTGAGTGGCTCATTTTTCACTCCATTCCCCTCGTTGCATCAGCTCCCTGGAGCACGGTCTGCCCGGGCTTATTCGAAGCTGCCGGGGAAGGCGTTTTTCTGAGCAGTGTTGTTTACTTTTCCAGAAGTCCCACAGTGCCTTCTCATAATTAAGACCATCAGCAACCACAGGAGTACCCACACTGAATCAAATAGGTGCACTAAATATCCCGAGTCGTTCCCAAAATCCAGAGTTCTGGCCGACCGGGCTCCTATTATCAGCCCGCAGAGCTCATTGTGAATATTAGTAAACAATTCTGGTGGGAGACGTGTCTTGACAGCTTTGATAAATGGCTGGAGTCATTTTCCATCTGGCCAGACGCATTCCAATCGCAAGCCGCTGAAAATACCCATTTCACACTTGACCTTTGCTAAGTGCCGAGGCACGAACCAACGTCCATTCCCGGGCTGGGTACCTAATTTTTATTAATAATATCTCCACTCTATCAATCATCGTTAACTAACGAGAACATTTGAAGAAATTAATTTAAGCCCGGGAAGAGGGAGCATGGCAGCCCACCATGCTTCCCTCCCCGCCTGATTCAGCATCATGGGCCACATCCCAAGCGCCCACGGTGACTCAGGTCCTCCTGACTTGACTTTCTCCAACAGAGGACAGTCTCTCCTTCACAGAGCCATGTCCTGGACTGGGGGGCTGTGCGAGCAACATTTCTTAATGGCTTTCCATCCCTGATCTCATTCAGCACTGGGGAAGCCATTGGTCCTGACACTGTGGGTGCCACGGCTGGTCCACAGATAAGGGTGAGCCGCCTGTCCAAGAATTCACCTGACAGCAAGGTCAGCCTTTTGCTCCCTGGGCTACAGTCAGGCCTCCATATTTTGACCAAGGGTGGCGAGCAAAGAAGACATAAGAGACGCAGTTTTGATCCCTGGGTTGGGAAGAATCCCCTGGAGGAGGGCATGGCAACCCACGTCAGTATTCTTGCCTGGAGAAACTCATGAACAGAGGAGCCTGGTGGGCTATAGTCCATGGGGTCACACAGAATTGGACACAACTAAAGTGACTGAGCATGCATGCAGAGCATGGAAGGAAGAGAAAGAGGAAAAGGCTGAATCCCAGGCACAGGAACAGCTCTTTGGTACCCTTCCCACTGACCTGTTCCATCAACCCATCCTGTATTCAGGCCAACACTTGTCTTCCTGGTCCTCTGGCATTTCAGGAAAATGGTAGCCATGGACCAGTCCTTCGGGGACTCGTGTTTATTTCTTGTGTTTATTTCTATTCAGCAAATTATAACTTCCGGGTTCCAAGTTTCAAGATTCATGAGCATTTTGAATGCTGTGGGCATCTGTGAAAAATGCAACAAGCCACAAACAAGCAAGCTTGGATTCTCCATGAGCTGGCCTGTGGTGGTAAATGAAAATTTCACATGCTGGAGGGCACGTCATGTTTGCAAAATACCTGTATTTAAAGATGCGTGTCAAGCACTTCTGTGTTTAGAACATTTTTGCATACATTTTGGACACGCAAAACATAGCTGAGCAAATGTAACGCTTTGTTTTTTCCTTTCAGGTGAAAATTTCAGGTGTTGCTTCTGTTAAAATGAGTCTTCAGAGCCTCCGTTTGCAGAGAGAAAGAAAGAGAGAGAAATTAAATCACATTCAGTAGGCGTCCACATATAAAGTAGCTCATGTGAATTATTAATGATAGATTTTGGGGTGGGGGGAGCTTCTTGGACTTTTTTTGTCGTACTTTTAACAATTGAATGTGATGCTCATCAAACATCTCCTTGTGAGATGTCACATTATTTAAATGAGAGCACATCTGACATTTCCAGAAGAGCATGCTAAATTCTGAAAAGAGAATGTTCTTCTCACTGATTTGATGGGCACCACTTGGGCTTTTCAAAATAAAGGTTTTGAGCACTTTAATTTTGGAGTGACTTGCCTTAGTTCAACACAGAGATTTAAAATACTCTCAACTACTTTAAAGAAGAACAGCGAAAAAGTTTTCTTCGAGATAAACAGAGGAACACTCCACAAGTGACATTTGAAAGGCACTGATGGTGGATAATAACTGCTCAAAATATACTTAGAAACGCTTGGCGTTTCATTGTTCTTTATGTATCTAATTATTACAGGTATTGTCATGTCAAAAAAGTTTCATATGACACATTTTTTTTTTTTTTTAAGTCTAAGTCAGAGATGAAATCTAACTTTCCATGCAAATAGAGGCCTGGATGGGTAATCTCTGTGAGATGACCTTACTATCTCCAGTTGCAGGCACTCACATTTTAACAAAAGGGGATTTACTTTTGCTAAATAAGTTTTTGCCCATGCTGCTCCTTCCCTTTCTACAAGTGCCTGGGACATTTACTGATACATAAAGTGTGTTAATCACTCAGTCATGTCTGACTCTTTGCGACCCCATGGATTGTGGCCCACCAGGCTCCTCTGTCCATGGAATTTTCCAGTCAAGGATACTGGAGTGGGTTGTCATTCCCTTCTCCAGGGGATCTTACAGACCCAGGGATTGAACCCCACTCTCCTGTATTGCAGGTAGATTCTTTACCATCTAAGCCACCAGGGAAGCCCATATTCACGTAATTCATGAGGCCAGACACCATGCTAACTGATGTGAAGGATGAGATGGGTATGGGATGGTGCATAGAGCAACAAGAAGAATCCAAAAATTTTCAGTCCATTGGTTTTTTTAAATGTGCTTACCTCACCCTCCATATCAGACTGTGATCAGTCCCTGGGAGCTATAAGGAGCTCTTCAGAACTCCAAAACCAGCTTCCTTTTTGTGAGTTAAACTTGGTCACATCCTTGAGCCACCTTTGTTTCTACCTCAGGGCCTTTGCACCTGCTCTTGTCTCTGCCTGGAGCATTCCTCCTGCCACTCGGGGCTCAGCCCTTCCCAGGACCCCCCAGCACACTGTCTCCTCATGTGTCTCTTTCCTTTACTTCCTTTACTACTACTTGACATTAGTGTCTTCAATTGTTACAGGTTAAATTTCAGAATCCCCGACTCAATCATGATGAGCTCCGTGCTGGACAAACACCTTGTCAGTCTTGGTCATGATTATGTCCCAGATCTGACCATGGTAAATACCCAGTGGCTGCTGTTGTCTGCATAAGTAAATTCAGCTTATGCTAACCAACTCCTTTGCTTGAGTTCTCCACTCCTGAGCATGCTGAGAGTATAATGTGGCTTCTGAAAGCCATGCAGGATGTAGATGCCAGGAGCTCAGTCCCGGCACAGCTCTGGTCTCATTGCAGGTCAGCATGTTGGGGTTCTTGTTCTAAACATCAGTCTCATGAGCCTGGTTAAGAGGAGCCCAGCTCTGAGTCATCTACTCCTGGGTTCCTCACAACACTGGGTTTAAGTATGGGAGCTTGGGACTTCCCTTGCAGCCTAGAGGTTAAGACTCCACATTTCTACTGCAGGGGGCATGGGTTGATCCCTTGTCGGAAAACTAAGATCCAGCATGCTGCATAGTGCTCCCCCGCTGACCCTGCCACCAAAAAAACTGATGGGAGCTTTGAGTCTTAACACTGGGCTAAGGGAAAATCAGCCAGAAGTAAATGTTCCCCTTAACATAACAGGAGGACAGCTCTGGGGGCCCCCTGCCCAGGCCCCAGATTCCTTGCCACTCTTATGTCTTGTGTGGACTTCCAAGCACATCAAGAAGGCTCCAGGTTTTATCCGTATTAAGTATTTTACCTCTCTAGTTTCCTGACTTTGTACAAGAATTCTTCTTTGAGTAAACAAAGTACCAAAAAACCCAAGCAAGTGTCTTGCTGGGAATAAATAACAACAGCACTAAATTAGACGATCGGTGGTAAGTTAGCAAAGGGATCAATACAGGCCTGCAAACTTGTTTCAAACTCCATCTCTGAAAAAGCAGTACCGTCATGAGTCACCATAGACATAAGAGCGAGATGCAGAAACACCTCTAAATTGGTGATTCATTTGTTTTTTAAACAATAATTTCCCTCATGTTCTGTGCATTTACATAACCACACCATGAAAACTCTTAGGAGTCAGGAAGGAGAGTCAACGTGGGTGGTGGGGGGGCTTAAGTTCATCTTTCATCATAAGATCATAAGACCATCTCTATCTGCTAAATGTCAGCTAAAATGCCCCAAACACATACTGCTTTACTGGGACCTTTCTCTGGTCATTATTAATTTATTTATTCATTAAACCTTTCATGGTAATTTGCCATCTGAAAAAGAGAGATGATGGCAAAAGGTTTGTGGCGCAAAGTCTACAATATAAGCCTGAACGAGCCATTTGAAAATGTTTAAAAGATTTTCAATGGTGAAAATATAAAAATTAAAGGGGAAAAAAAGGAAAGCTTTTGGTGCTAACTTATAATATGCCAACATATAAGAAATGCAATTACATATTCATCACTTGCAGTGAAATGGTTATTAAAACAGTATGGTATTCTAAAAATGATAGGGTTATTATAAAATAATAGGGAATTTATCTCACCTTCTTTTGCATTAAGATACAATAAAATTACACTCTGAAAACAAATTACGCTTCCTGTTATCTTCACAAAACAGCAAGGCCTGGGCCGTCCGCTAGAAACTTTCTTTGCCTTGCCGTGTCAAGGCATCAATTTCAAAAACAGACTTTCTTCCTTCCTTTGGTCATGACATTTGAGAACTGGAGAGAAACTTCTAGAAGGAGACTGAAACCCTTCTTAGACTGCAGAGGCCACTGTGGCTGTGTGTGGTTGCCTGACTCTGTGGGCTAGAGAGAGATGGAGTGAGGAATCCCATCTCGCCAAGACCCTTCCTTTCACCTGGACACTGAGCTAAGCTGCCCCATGCATCACCTGAGGCCCACCTGAACCCCAGGCTGTGGCCAGCTCTGCAGGCTGCTTGGGCATGGCTGGTGTTTGTGGGGGGAGGGGGATGGGGGGTTTCTGTGCAGCTTGTTCCTGAGATACAATGAGACACACTCTGTGCAAGGCATTATTCTGAAGCCGTTGCCAATGGAGAGAAGAAAAAGACAACTGAATGCAAAAAAAGATCAAGTGTTCACAGTGGCCCTGTCCATTTCCTTTATGGAGTCAGGACAAGTGAAATCCATGTCATCCAAGTCCAGGTGGTCCCTGAAAACCCCTCCCTCCAGCCCTGGCTGGGAAAGGCATGTTCAACCATGCATGCAGTGGCTCCAGAAGGAGACCCAGGAAGGGAGACAGGTGTCAGGGAGGTTAGAAGCAGGGCATCCTTGCTGCCTGTGGTCATGCAAGCTGTCCCAGGGTCCTCATCTGGAACAGCACAATGAGAATAGTCCCATTGCACGGGGCCTTGGGAAAAATCAGAGAGATAAGGCCTGGCAGCCCACAGCTGAATACACAGCTCTCCCCTCCCCAGTAACATTACCTCTGTCTGCTATTCTCTTTCTGAACAGAAAAATCCAGGAGGTCCTGCAAAACCCCCAAGCATCACCCCGCTCTCACTCTTGCACTTCGCTGACACCTGCAAACCCTGTCAAGTCCTGACTGTCCGCAGAGGAGTCGGAGATGTCAACCCATAGGACCCCAGAGCGCCACCCACCACCCCTCCAGGAGTGCCAACCTGAGACTGTCTGATCATGTTTCCCAGGGAAGATACACTTATAATTTGTCTGGCTTCTTAATTTCTCCAAAGACAATGTGACAGACTGCTCTTCCCCTCTGTGTTGGCTTTGATGATATCTTCCTTTGTTTTTCCCTCTCGCCCACTCTTCCCTCGCTCAGCCCCCACTTCTGTATTCAATTGTCACTTCAGCATTAGCCCACTGTCTGCCTGGCAACCCACTATTATGCACTTATTTTATTACTTGGTTTCCTACCCTGATCTGGTGATTCATTTCTAACCTTTACCGACTGTAACATAACTCCTTTTCTTTACTTTCTTTCCTCCCCACCAGCCCCCTCCACCTTTAACTTTCAGATGTCAGTTTCAGGTAAAGCTTGCTGTCCTCATGTCCCCAGAAACTGGCCTTATCTGCAGCTCTAAGTTGACCGTCTTGTTTTTTTCACTTACAGCCATCAGTTTAATAGAATCAAGAGCTGTACTTAATGTTTTCAAGTCACTTTGAATAAGATCAGGAGACAGAAACAGGAATCAAGAAAGAAAATAAGGTGATAAATTGATCCCATGGGCAGATACTGGACAAAAGTCCAGACACTCCTTTTTCTAACCTCACCTGGCTTGATTGTGTAACCAGAAGGTTACATAAACATAGGTCAATGGTCACAATTCTGATGACCCATGCATGATGTTTCTAAATAATTTTAGAATCGTATGGGACAGTTTAAGAAGAGTTAAGAATGTCTGGCTTTAAGGATATCCTGTGCAAAGGAAACCCAGCATATAAAACATTCAAAGTTATTTAACACAATAAGCCCTCTTCATGTCAGTGATAGCAGGGAGGTGTCAGGTGGAATTTTCTGGGGGTGATGCTTAGGAAGAAAGAAGACAGGAGGAGAATCTTGGAAATCACAGAACATTTAGAGTTGGAAAGGAACACATGGATCATTTTATCTAACTCCCTAAGGTTTAGATGAGGAAATTGAGGCCCTGGGAGTTTAACAGATTTGCCTGAAGCTTAGAGGCAGGTCTCTGAACTCCAAACCCTAAACTCTTTCCAGCAACTCAGCAACTGGAAGCATAACTTTTGTTAACAGAAATAACAATTATAAAAATCCTATTTCAAGTTTTAATGACCATAACCTCCTAATTCTCTCTCCCCCCATAACACATAATTCAGACACCCTAAAATAATTCATCCTTTAAAAGTACAGTGTACAGTTCAGTGGTTTTTAATATATTCACAGAAGTAAGCATCCATCACCCCACTCACTTTTAAAACATTTCATAACCTCAAAGGGAAATGAGTCGCTCATTCCCAGCTACTCCTCATTACTGTCTCCTAAGCCCTTAGCAACCACCAATCCCTTTTCCATCTCTATAGATTTGCCTGTAAATGAAATTAAATTTTCTATAAATGGAATCATACAAAATGTGGCCTTTTGGAGCTTTCTTCACTTAGCATAATATTTTCAAGGTTTATCCGCATTGTAGCATATGTCAATACTTCATACCTTTTCGTGGCTGAATAGTATTCCATTGTGTGTTTATATCACCTTTTATTTACCCATACCTCTGTTGATGGACACTTGGGTTGTTTCCATTTTGGGGCTATAAAGACTGATGCTGAAACTGAAGCTCCAATACTTTGGCCACCTGATGGAAAAGACTAACTCATTGGAAAAGACCCTGATGCTGGGAAAGATTGAAGGCAAATGGAAAAGGGGGCGGCAGAGGATAAAATTGTTAGATAGCGTGGTCGACTCAATAGATAAGAATCTGAGCAAACTCCGGGACACAGTGGAGGACAGAGGAGCCTGGTGTGCTACAGTCCATGAGGTCACAAAGAATGGGACATCACTTAGCGACTGAACAACAACAGCAAATGGACGATGTTGCTGGCCTTGTATGAATTTACTTGGTAACTGTGGTGTCCCATCTTTCTCCTAAGCTTGCCCTGCATCAGGGCATATACCAAAGACCAAATATTCCTGGGCCAGCCCCACCCCTCCACAGCCAGCACTGCCTCTCCAGCCTTAAACTTCACATTATCTCTAAATGGCTTAGAGAGCCATTTCACGTGTTTTATGAAACACCCCTTGTGACATTTCTGCCTTCTTCCATGGCTCCCCTTCTGCCCTCTCTGTCTTAAAGATCTTTTCAGAATTCTGTCGTGCTAACCCATCCATTTTCATTTTGCAGATCTGAAAGATCCTGTGGACAGGATTTTATATGAAAACTTCCTGTTTTCTGCCTCTAGACCCCTTCTCTTCTTAAATCTGATCTTTATGGTTCTGAGAAGGGAGAAAAATGGAAGATAATTCCAAAACACTGAAACTGAATATCGAAGGAATTAACACAGTTTGTTAGAGACCAGCCCGAATCTGACCCATGTCTAGACAAGCAAGCTTTCCAGGACACCTCATGGCAATGATTCAAGTTCTAAGACAAAGAACAAGGAACTGGTATGGGTGAGCAGGAATTAAAATTTCCTGTTAAAAATATTCATTTACCTTTGAAAAATCCATAGTTAAAGCAAGATACACACAATTAAATTGGGTGCCCCAAATTAAATTATGTGAAGCAGTTATAAAAATGGTGTCATGACATGAACATGATGTATTTCAGGAATATGGAACTGTTGCCCTGGTAAGTGCAGCAGAGGTGGAAATGAGCTAAGTAAGCTTCATCAGTTCTGCACCTCTAACGGCAATCCTGACAGAGGCTGAGTTAAAGTTTACCTTTTAAGATCTTTTGAGAAAGCCTTTGCTAAGCAAATTAACCGTGTCAACAGGATTTCTGGTGACTGTTGAAGCTCCTTAAGAGTTCAAGCTGTTCCCTAACACATTAAGCAGAGCAGAGATTATGGATACACTTATGTACTGGTGGGTACTGCACAGGGACAAAAAATGCACAGGCAATCCAGATCTTACAAAATGAAGTTCCCCATCTTCTTCACCCATAGTTAACTAGCCCAGTTCTTGCTTGTTTTGAATGTGATACAATACCTTATTTCTTAAATTGGAAAATTATTTGCACTTTTACTAATTCTGCCAAGCCTTCTCTGACATTAGTCCCAATTACGATGGGGCAAGCTCTTCTAGATGGGGCTTCCCTGGTGGTTCAGTGGTAAAGAATCCACCTGCCAATACGGGAGACACAAGTTCTATCCCTGGTCCGGGAAGATTCCCCTAGAGAAGGAAACGGCAACCCACTCAGTATTCTTGCCTGGGAAATCCCATGGACAGAGGAGCCTGGTGGGCTACAGTCCTTGGGATTGCAAAGAGTCAGAGACGACTTAGCGACTCAGCAACAACAACAAAGTTATTCTGGCCATGATATAGAGATCTACAGACTACTGAGTTCTGCTGGTAAGGAGCATTTTGAAATTGGATAGTAATGCAGACAAATATAGGCATCAGGAATATAGAACCAAAAACTGAAGTTTAGACACGATAACTTAACCCTGTCTTTAAAAATCACTTTGTGGTAAATATCAAGCGGTCAGAGGAGGTACAATTGAGAACAAGGTTATCCTTAGAAAAGAGACAGAACAGGTAAAAGGGCCTGGAATCTCGGTCCACCTGCATGCAAGCACCACCTGGGGGACACATCATTGTTCTCGTTTTGCACAGGAACCTGTGGTCCAGCGAGGTTCATTCGCATCCCCTAGGATCACAATGCTAGAAGATGCCATGGGCAGCCACACGGGGGAAAAGATGAGCTCTCCAGAGAAGCGATTCTCTGCAGAGAAGTTTTGACTCCGAGGGGGGGAGGGGTGTCCTGGTCCAGGCTGGAGGGAGATTCCAAAAGCTGGAGTCAAGACAGAGACCCGAGCAGGAGAGTGTGGACGGAGGGCGTGAGGTGGAAGTTCTGGAGGGAGTGTCCCCGAGGGAGAGGCTGAGCCTCACTCCCTGATAAACTACCCGCCAGGTACTTGGTTCACTGTAGCCGTTCGGTATCTGTCATCAGACAAACGATAGCAGAGATTAGTCTGGAAAAGGGACGATCAAAGCACACTTTCAGTCAGGGAGGAGTCTGCACAGGTGTGGACACTGAAGTGTGTTACAGAGGACAGTGGACTTCTGGGTGAGGCTGTCCCCTAGACTAGAGCTCCTCCAGTGGGGTGAGTCTGTCCTCACCCTGGGGATATGTGTCAGTGTCCAAAACCCTGAGCATTCATTGGAAGGACTGAAGCTGAAGCTGAGACTCCAACACTTTGACCACCTGATGTGAAGTGCTGGAAAAGACCCTGATGCTGGGAAACATTGAGGGCAGAAGGAGAAGAGGGTGACAGAGGATGAGATGGTTAGATAGTATCATCGACTCAATGGACATGTGCTTGAGCAAATTCTGGGAGACAGTGAAAGACAGGGAAGCCTGGCATGCTACAGTCCACCGGGTCACTAAGAGTTGGACACAACTTAGTGACTGAACAACAGTATCTTTGGTTGTCACAATGGGGTGGTGATACTAGCATCTGGGGGTAGAAACCAGAGATGCAACTCAGCCCTGGGTAATGGCACAAACAGCCCCACACAGAGAATCCCTCCACCTGTTCAGTTCAGTTCAGTCGCTCAGTCGTGTCCAACTCTTTGCGATCCCATGGACTGCAGCGTGCCAGGCTTCCCTGTCCATCACCAACTTCCAGAGCTTGTTCAAACCCATGTCCACTGGAAATACCAATAAATGATGGGTGGAGAAGCTCTGCCTGCTACAGTCGACCTCTTCACTCAGTTCTGTGCTCACCAGGCAACCTTCACCTCTTGCTTGTTCTGCTCAGTTGCTGGTGGTGACACCATAGCTACTATGGTTTCCGCCAGCCAAACTACTGATTCCTCATGACAGGGGCAGATTCTGTTCACCAGAGCCCATGCTATTTCCAGGCAGCACAATCACCGCTCCGTGTGTCCTTCAACGTAAGAAGATCTATGCAAGAAAATCTATGCAGTAATAATATTCTGCTCAGTAAATGCTACTGTGATCCCATTTAGCAGATGAAAAGACTGAATCTCAGAAAAATGAACCAGTTTATTTCAGGGGACAACTGCTGGAACAGGAAGCCACTCGTTGACCCTGATGTCTATACTCTTAAACCACTGCATTTAGCTGTCTCATTAAAACCATGCAATTGCTTCTTTTTTGGACCCAGCAGTTTACATAAGTATTTTCCTGTAATCTTCCCAGTCAACCTATGAGCAGGAGGCCGGACGGCTGTCTTACAAAGGCAGAAAATGAGTCTCAGAAAAGTTGCAGCTTGCTGGAGCTAACCAGTGGAGCTAGGACTCACCTGGTCTGTCTGTCCACCAGCCACAGTACTAATCACGGTAGCTGCAAGAAATGAGAAACCCTAGATGGTAGAGTTGGGGCCTATCTTTCTAGAAAGGGAGTGTTTTGCTGTAAATTAAGAAATTGGCACCAACTGATACATCAGTGCCTTCCTGACAGAATTAAGTTCCTAGACCTTCATGGCAGCAAATCAGACCCTGAGCCCAAGCAACAGCCTCAAGGGTGATCACCCCCTCACCCCGTCCCATCGGTCACCCTGTGCCATCAACCCATGACACAACCCGCACTCATTATAACGAAGCACAATGCCACACAAACAACTGTAGAAACAAATACCAATGCCACCTTATGAATATTAGCGTGTATAAGTTTGACATTTTTGCAGATAACAACAGTGCAGAAAAACTTCCACTTGCAAAGTCAAGCTCCCATGAAAAATGCCCCAGCAATATCTTTAGGCATTATTATCTAGAATAAGCGTCAATAGCTATTACATTCTGAACATCTGCACTGATGATTCGGGCTCAGAAGCGTTCCATCAGATGAAGATGAGCATTCTGATACTGCTAAGAACACAGACGTCCTTGAAATGTGTTCCCTTCATCAGTTCTGCTAGGTTAACTTCCATGGCTGGCCCTATTTGAACTCCACTCTCAAGCAGCCAAACTCTGCCCAGCACTGTCCCCTCATTAGTAAAAGAAGCAGAAAGCTAATTGGTTTTTAAGCTGTTGATTCCCTGCATTCATCACTAAGACACCACAACCGGTTCCTGCCGGAGTGAAGGCCCGTTTGTGCCAAGGCAAAGACTCAGCGGTCTTTTGTCTCAGTTTATATGATGACCACTGGTAACTGGAAAATTACCTCTAAATTCATCTTTCAAAACACAACTAAAGTCTGAGCTAACCGTTGAAGGGTGCTTAGTCTATAACTTCCTGACAGGCTACTGGAAAAGAAGCCAGATGAAAGTCTCGGGAAGAAAGTGAACATATGGTGCTAAAGCAAACAGCGAGATGAAGGGTGTCAGTACACGTCCACTCCAGAGCCTAGCGCCTTCTTTCTCTGGAATGTTCCTTGACTTGGAGAGCCTGTTTGCAAGAGCTAAATGCTTGCACAGGTTGATGAGAAGACTGAGTTTCAGGAATCACAAATGCTATGTCTGCTGTTGTCAAGGAAGGTCAAGACCATCAGCAGTTGGGACATGCCTGGTGGTTCAGTGGCTAAGGCTCTGAAGTCCCAAAGCAAGGGGCCCCTGTTCAAACTCTGGTCAGAGAACTGGATCCCACATGCTGTAACTAAAGCTCCTGTATACCATAACTAAGACTTGGCACAGCCAAATAAATTAATTAATTAAAATATATATTTTTTAAATTTTATTTTATTTTTAAACCTGAAACACTGTATTAGTTTTGGGACCATCAGCAGTGCCTTGCTCTGTCTACCGCAGGAACTCAAGACTTAAAAGTGTATTATATCAACTATAATTCAATTTTTTTTTTAAGTAACAGATTTATAAAGTTATTTTAAAGGACATCGACATTTGGATTCTTCAAGTTCACTCAGCGGATGAATGTCAGGTGCTGTTCACACCTCTGAGGGACAGAGGGGATCAAGGGAGCCCTTTCTTCCTGGAGCCACATTCTAAGGGGAAACAAACAATGATCAGGCAAACATATGAACAAGAATTCAGATGAAAGAGAGACTAACACACGGGGTGGTGATAGAAATCGTGTGTTGGGGAGGGGAGCATTCTAGACTATGGCTCTACCAGGGAAAGCACACTTTTGTTGAGCAGGGGTTGCCATGTTTACATCAGAGGGAGAAGACCCCCCCCTCCCCGCAAGATGGGCCTGCATTTAGCATTTATGAGGAAAGCTGAGGCCAGGGAGTCTGTGGCCAAGAAACAGTGGGGAAGAGAGGGAGGTGGTGGGATGGCCCAGAGACCTCTGGCAGGTGCTGGACAGGGTGGGCATCGCCACCTCCTTCTAGATCAAGCTTTCAAGGTCAACAAACTGAAGACTAATTTCTTCATGCTCCAGCCCAGGCTGTTTAAAACAATAAAGACTAAATGGGTCCCAGGGAGCATCTCCATGAACGGTAACCTGATGAGAAAAATGTTTTGTCTGTAATAATGGATGTGTCTTTCATGGGAGAGAGAGAGAGATGAGCTGGGTCATGTTTATGATCTTTATGGCTGTAGGAAAATGATTCCCGCTCCTTAAGAAGTTCAGATGACAGCAGCAGCTTGCCTCCTTGCCACCCAGTCATCTCATCCATCGCCCTCGACAGAATGACACCTGTGTCATCTCTCTCCTGCAGTTAGAGGGGATACGGCAGGCATTCCCATCAGCAAAGATCATGGTTACCTTTGTGTGGTTGAAAGCATGAATCTAAGCACCCAAGGGTACAAAGAGACATGAGAGCAGAGATAAGGAAAGGAGAGAACTTCATAAAATAACTTGGGTGGCATCACTTCCTGAGGAAAGCCCACCAGTGGCTTTCTCTGGAACCCAAAGAGGGTTCGACTTCTGATCTGGGACCATCTGTGCTCCTGTAGGAGCTAGCCCTGCACTTCACCACCTCCCAGGAGCTCAGAGAGCAGGGAACGAGGGGTAGGGGCTTAGATGGGGCTGTATGGCCCAGGCAGACACAGAAGAAGCAGACGTGGAGTCCTGAGGGAATACTTCAGAGTTGGACTAGTGAAGAGACAGGCAAGTGAGAAAACCTGCAGGATGCAAGTGTGTGTGTATGTGTGTGTATGTGTGTACGGCTGGACTCCCAGGCCTTTGACCTCAGACAAGCCACCCTTGTCCCCATTCCACCAGGAGGAAATGGGGGACGCCTGCACCAGCATCGATGTGGTGAACCTGTCAGCACTATACAAAGTTTAATTATCATGACTCCAGAGCTGTCATTTGACAAAAACAATGACTTTATAAGTTCATAAAGCGCTTATGAGTACTCTTGGAATGATCCATGGTGCCAACCATCCAGTCCCCTCCTTCTGTGACTAAGTAATGGGAAGTGATGGGAAATATCCCATTTGGCTTGGGGCCAAACTGGCCCCTGCATCCTTTTGTTTGATTGACAAGAGGACTAAAACTTCTTTCAATTAGTTGCCATGGTTTGAAACTCAGAGGAGTTTACTTGTACGCTCAGGCCCTGACTTGTCTAGAAAAATAAGGCTCGAGGCATTGCCTCTCTGTGGCTGTGGCTGAGTGGGGCTGGGAGCACGGGACCCCTCAGAAGAGGACATCCCCCTGCTTCTGGCAGCCAGAGTCACCCATGGGCCTGGTCCCTAGAGGCCATGGCTTTGCTGCTTTGTCCTAGATTTTAAAACATATTCTTTATCCTTGGACAACAAGGAGATCAAATCAGTCAATCCTAAAGGAAATCAACCCTGAATATTTATTGGAAGGACTGAAGCTAAAGCTCCAATACTTTGGCCACCTGATACAAAGAGCCAACTTATTGGAAAAGATCCTGATGCTGGGAAAGATTGAGGGCAGGTGAAGGGGACAACAGAGGATGAGATGGTTGAATGGCATCATCAACTCAATGGACATGAGTTTGAGCAAACTCCGAGAGATAGTGAAGGACAAGGAAGCCTGGCATGCTGTAGTCCATGGGGTTGCAAAGAGTCGGACATGACTGAGCAACTGAACAACAACAATTCTTTATCCACAATGTCAGCACTCTGGGGTGCTATATGGAAACAATTGCTGTCACAGGGCATGGCGTAGGTTTCCAAGGGTGTGAAGGAAATGACTCTGGTAAAACAGTCCCCAGTGCTTCCACCTCCACGAGGCTCTCTTCCCATCTCCACAGATACCCTGGCACTCTGGGACCTAGCTCACAAGGCTTAGCTCCCAGATGCTATCCCCACCCCCTCGTCAGAAGCTGTCTACATGTGGACTTTGTGGGTGAGAGGACTTTGGAGTGTGAGCTATTTAGCACTGAAGTCAGAGTCATTCTGTCACATCAGCGTAGTTCCAGCTGTGTTGCAAAGACCAACATGGCCCTCAATGTCAAGATAAGACAGGTGCGACATGGGAGTGTGTGAGTTCTGTTGCACACACACAGACACACTCCCATGCAAGTCGTATGGAAAAATACAATATCCTTCCCAAGATTTCTGTCAATTTGCAAGGGGTTTAAATCCTTATGGTTACAGGGATGGGATGGGAAGAGGGGGTGTGGCCATGGAGGGGGTCCTTCAAGGGATCCCGGGGGTGATGGTACTTGGTATCTTGATGGTGGTGGTGCCTGCACAAATCTACATATGTGAAAGAACTACACACACACACACACAGAGGAGTGCAGGTAAAACCGAGAATTTAGGTAAACTCTGTGGACTGTACCCATGTCTGTTTCCTGGTTTTGATATTGCTCTGCAGGTACATAAGATGTAACCACTACAGAGGACTTGGCAAAGGGTATGTGCCCCTCCCCTTCCACCCATTGCCGTACACTCTTTTTTGGCAACTTCCTGTCAATCCCTCATAGCTTAGTCGGTAAAGAATCTGCCTGCAATGCAGGAGACCTGGGTTCGATTCCTGGGTTGGGAAGATCCCCTGGAGAAGGAAATGGCTACCCACTCCAGTATTCTTGCCTGGAGAATCCCATGGACGGAGAAGCCTGGTAGGCTATAGTCCATGGGGTCACAAGAGTCGGATACAACTTAGTGACTAAACCAATCAACCTGTCAATCTAGAATGATTTTCAAAGCAGAAAGTTTAAAAACAAAACCAACACTCTCATGGTGGCCTCTGAGTCCAAACCCCAGTTCTGGGTTAAATTTATGTGTGGACCTTTCCCGCAACCCATACTGCCCTGCACTGCACACCTGAAAACGCTGAAGCCAGCCCTTCCTACACATATACAAACATCCCATATGCACACACATCACCCCCAAACTGAGGATTCCGTGTGTGCAGCAGAGATCACTGACAGCTGGAAGGAGAGACACACAACCTGCAGCTTAATAGAATAATCTCAGCTTAGGAGATAACCTCAGCCTTCCCTGGTGGCTCAGATGGTAAAGAACCTGCCTGCAATGCAGAAGACCCGGGTTCGATCCCAGGGTTAGGAAGAGTCCCTGGAGAAGGAAATGGCTACCCAGTCCAGTACTCTTGCCTAGAGAATTCCATGGATAGAGGAGCCTGACAGGCTACAGTCCATGGGGTCACAAACAGTCAGACACAACTGAGCGTCTAACACTTTCACTTCTAGGCAATACCTCAGCCATTTCACAGCACAGTTGACCCCCTGGACAACACTGGCTGGAACTACACAATAGGTCCCCTAACAATGGGTGTTTTCAGTAGTAAATATGGCAAGGTTTGTCAGTTTGGGGGTGATGTGTGTGCTATGGGATGTTTGTGTATGTGTAGGAAAGGCTGGCTTCCACGTCTTCAGGTGTACAGTGCAGGGCAGTGTGGGTTGGCGGAACGGTCCACACATAAATTTAACCCAGAACTGAGGTTTGGACACAGAGGCCACCATGAGAGTGTTGGTTTTGTTTTTAAACTTTCTGCTTGGATTGTTGGATGTGAATTCTGTTGGATTCCTGGATGTGAATGTAGGGGACCCCTGATGGGTGGGGAGAACTGCACGTTATTTGAGGGCTTTTGACTCTATGGAGGGTCAGTGCCCCAATCCCTGTGCTGCTCAAGTGTCCACAGTATTGTCTGGTCATCCCTCTCCCCCATTCTCTCTACTCTTTTTCCTGCTGCCCTCCTCCTTCGACATCAGACAAGGAAAGGCAAACGCGATAGAAGTGAATTCCCCAAGTCTAACGTGAGTAGTTTCCTTATCTTACCTAGGGTGTTGGCTGGGAAACTCTCCTACCCTCAGGCAATTTATCGAGGTGATTATCCATGTAGGACAGTTCTGCTCTCCAGAGATATGAGTCAAGCTGCTTTAGACAATGGCTCTCCCCTTGGGTGGCTGCCAGAGGGGCTCCTGGCCTGCCCCAAGCAGCCTCTGGGAGACCTGGTTGATCTGCCAGCCTCCCACTGGCTCATCTGGGCTTCTAGTTTGCTTTCCAAGCCCCTTCCTTTCTTCTTTCTTGCCTCCCTTCCTTCCTTCCATCTATCCATTCACAAATATTTGGCTGAAATACAACCATGAGGACGCCTAAACTAAAGAGAAGCCCATTGGCTCTGCATCTCAGGAGGCAAGCCCTACACACAGAGACTCTGAGTCCCTGTCAGCCACAATGCAGCCGTTGTTCCAAAGGAAAATGATCCCTTCCCCTTTCCAGAGTCATGATTCTGAATTTTAATTCTGTAGAATATATATTTTGGAACACGTCTTGATGAAAACCCAGAAGGACTTTGGGGAGAAGACAGAAACCATGAAAAGATTCTCAGCTTCCATCTGGGGATTCTGTTTCCTGTTGCTGTTTTATGGTAGGTAGCCTTTCTAAACCCTTCAGATTGAGAAGTTAAAGAAGTATTAGATACGTGTTATGTTACAAGGTTATAGACAGCTAACCTTAAAAGGTAAATGGAACCCACTACATATTTATTCTGAACACTTGACTCTTGAAACCAGGCAAATTTATTGCATAAAGTGATTGCACAACTATTCATTCAGGTCCATTCATTCAACAGACATTTGTTGAGTGCCTTGCACGTGGCAGGCCTGACCCAGTACCGGGAAGAAACAAACATCAGATTAAAAAGCACACACACACAGGAGGGACCTTGGCCCTCGGGGAGCATGCATTTTAGTGATATTTGTTGTGAGCACACCATGAGCCTTCAGGTTTTAGAGGAGATGCCAGCCACTCTGGAATGCTGGGGAACGTGGAGCTGACAACAGACGGGAGGTTCAGTTTTAAACAGGGAGGTCAGAGAAGGATCAGAAGAACTGAGATCAAATTTTACGGGAGGCAAAACTTTTCCTTTGTCCTCAAAGGATCTCCAGCTGCGCCTGAGAATTAAATGATCTAAGACAGATTACCAGGCTTCCCAGGTGGTTCAGTGGTAAAGAAACCATCTGCCAATGCAGGAGATGCAGATTCGATCCTTGGATTGGGAAGATTCTCTGGAGAAGGAAATGGCAACCCACTCCAGTACTCTTGCCTAGAGAATCCCATGGACAGAGGATCCTGGTGGGCTACAGTCCATGGAGTCGCAGAGTCAGACATGACTTAGCAACTGAGCACTCACCCAAGACAGGTTAACAGGAGTAACCCAGATTATTGCATGGACTTGGGTACCCCCAAGGGAACAAAGACCCAGTGAAGGGACCAGGTCTGGGTGTTTATCCACCAAATTGAGCAAAGACAGGCAACTATGGAAAAGTAATAAAACCTGGGGAGACTAAAGGAAGATAGGAAGTATTTGAACAAGTCTGCTTGTTCAGATTTCTTTCTGCCTCCACGCCCCATCTCTGTGACAAGACTGTTTCTCTCCTCCTAGTATCAGGAAAGCAGCAGGTGGGGGTTTCATCTCCTGCTTTCAGGAAGAAAGAAAAGGGAAGGGAGTTAGGGGCTCCTGCTTGCATCTGATCTTTTCCACATGCCTTTAGCTCAAAATAATCCTTATGCCAAAGCGAGGTCTTTGGGGTGGCACATTCTGCCATCTTTCAAACTCCAAAGTCCTTAAGGGACACCCTGTTTAGGGTGCGAGGGACAATAAGGGGCTGTGTGGCAGAAGCAGGTGGGAGAGAGGTGGTCACTTGACATCTGGGGATGGATGGGAGACACCAACTCTCATGGCATCTGGGAGGCTCTGTGTGGGGCAGGATGGTGTTTCGAGCAGAGGTGAGATTCTAGTCACCTGGGCTGGGTGGGAGCAGGGGAGGGTTGGAGGGGTGGTCAGAGCACTGGGAACTGAGCAGGGACCCATAGGTGTGGTTACCATTGACCTTGACAAGAGCAAGAATGGAGTAGCTTCTGCGAAGACCAGGACATCCCAAGCTCTCCTCAGGACCAGGCAATGCTGGACCTTACTCATCTTAGGTTTTAGAGTAGGATTACCATGGAGAATATCAGTGAGATAGGAAAGGATAGGGAAGTCTAGTGTTCTGCACTTCATGGGGTCACAAAGAGTCAGACACGACTTAGCAACTGAACAACAACAACCATGTTGCTGAATTTAGACCTTTTTTTAACGCTGAACCTACAGGAGAAATATAAAAATGTAAAATAATACCTCTTTATCTGTTCTGTGCCAAAAGATTTAGGGATGTCATTTTGTTTTTAAGGCAGATTTAATTTTAGAACTAGCAAAAGAAATCTAAAAAGTGAAGCTTAAAAGACTTGCAGAATTCCAACGACATCAACTCATTTTATTATAAATAATAATCATTGCACAAATCAGTGAAAAATATTAATACCTGACATTTATTTTGTATTTACTATATCCCCAGCACTGTGTTATTTTTTAGCACTTGGCATGGATTATTTCATTTATTCCCCATAATAATAAAATTAAGAAGGCACTATTTTTAGGCTCAAGTTAGAGATGGAAAAATAGAAGCTCAGAGAGGGTGAGTAAACAGTTGAAGGCCACACAGCAGGGAAGCAGGGTACCACTTTTACTGCTACTTTATGCTTCCTCTGGATGTTGAATAGCTGTGAGACACTTCCTTGGGACGTAGAGACAAATGGAACAGTCCATAAACCCTCAGCATTTATTTCAGACTTTTGATCCTACAGAATTTTTTTCCAACAACAAAAAAGTAAACCACCTTTTCTTCTGCATTAGTTTCTTGTACTATTTTTAAAAATTATGTACAGAAAAAGATCCTTTCCATTGACCTCTTCACCTCTTCAGCAGACCAGCCCGTAAGTTAACTACCAATCATGGGCTGCACTTTCCAGATTTTTACCCCAAAATATGCTTATTATCACAATCCATTTAATCAGACAATGTAATCAAACATTAATTATTTATTTATCTACTTATTTCCCCAGTGTTTCTTCATGTAGAAGCAGGACAAAGTAGAGGTCATAATGATAAAGTTCTGGGCAGTTTCAGAACACTTCCTGAACTTCTGCTTAACAGTAAAACTGGGTTTCCCTAGTGGTGCAGCTGGTAAAGAATCTGCCTGCAATGCGGGAGACCTGGGTTTGATCCCTGGGTTGGGAAGATCCCCTCGAGAATGGAACAGATACCCACTCCAGTATTCTGGCCTGAAAAATTCCATGGACTGTATAGTCCATTGGGATCGCCAAGAGTTGGATATGACTGAACAACTTTCACTTCATTCCCATGCTTGTACCCTGCCACTTCGTTCTCACAAACATCCCACACAATTTTAAGAATTCTCTCCCACACCTTCTCTGTCCCCAGACTCTTCCTCCGTCCACCAGCAATGCTGAATGGCTCATTATATAAAAGTACATTTGCTCTGCGTTCATACCAAAGGTCAAAGTATAAAGACCCGTATAACAACAACAGTGTTTGCCAAACAGGTTAACTGGCATGTTTGAAAACGGACACTCCTTGGCAACCCATTGGTTGAAGCCAGAATAACAGCAATCACATCTCGGGCAAAAGAGTAAGGCTGCTTAGGTACTCTTTTGGGATGAGTTATCTTTATGACGTGCAGAGGAGCCAATCTAGTCCTTGTAAAAGTGGATTAAAAAATAATTTACTACCAGTTGCCAGTCAGGCTTCAGTGCAACAGAAGTAAATAAATACAGAAACAACCAACTATGCAGAAGAAAACCTTGGTATCTGCTCTCCAATTCTTAATATTTAACAAAGTAAAAGTTAACTTTCACTCTCCTTTTTCTTAGAATTGAGTTGATTATAGTAATACCTGCAGTTGAGGATCTTAGCACCAGGGCTACCTCCTAACCTATTATGTGTTAAATTCTCTTTACCTTAGAGCAGGCCCACCATCCATTCAGGCAAATGGGCCATGGATGTTGAGTCTGGAAATTCTGGGATCAGATCTGCTTTTGAAAGGTTCTTAGCACCCCCATCTCCCCACAATGGAGCTATCTGAGTTTATTATCAACACCTACTGCAGGAGTGAACAGTTGTTGAAAACAGTAAAAAGTTCTAGGAAGGCTTCTTAAAATGAAGGGTTTCAGAGATGTCTTTCCATTGTTCAGGTGATTATCCCTACAGGGTGAGAGTAGAAAACCACCCTGACATTTACTTATGTGAGACTCAGGATATAAAAATCACACTCACCCTTCATGGATGCTGGAGAAGCCAGAAAAATGAATGGTGAAGCGTTACAGGCGCCAACATCCAGCGATTCCACAAAGAGCTGTGGAGGGTCCCCTCTGTCCCAGATACACTGGATACACAACCACTGACAAAGACCCCTTGTCGCAGATTTTCTGGCAGTTCCAACCTATAGTCAGCATTGCATCATCAAACTCCTTTTTCACTTGGGACGCTCAAATACTTCAATGTTTACCACGTGGCTTGTAAAGATTTTGCACTCAAGTTAGAGGGGCAGGGACTCATTAAGAGGTAAGGTTCATGACATCACATTGAGCAGACAGAATAATTTCAGAAGACGATGACAGCCTGGCCTGCCTCATTTAGTGCTGTCCTGCAAGACATTCATTTAGTATTTTTTGTTGTTTCAAAATATTTTTACATTGACCACATACATATATCTCTGTGTAAATCTATTACATTTCCAAATAATATTAATAATATATATCATGTCTGTCCCACTCATCCATGCCTCCTGGGTCAAAAACAGACTTGAGAGGTAAAGCCTGTAGCCAAGAGAGCTAAGTAGAAGGTGCTCGGACACTTGCACCAAGCACTAACGTAGCTTCCTGCCCTTGTTCTATGTAAGCACCATACACTTGGCAGGACCCTTTTTTACTCTGAGCCACACTGGCTGATCAAAAGCTGATACTGTGGGCGGGCAGAGGAACAATGCTGCCCTCAATGCTAAAAGGCCAGAGGCTACAGGCCCCTGAGTGTCTCCCAGGAACCCATCCAGCAAGCAGCTGTCAACCACACAGAAGTCCCCTGACATCCTGTGCAAGAGGCATGGTGAGCATCTTTGTCTTCTGGAGGAGCCAAATGACCGACAACTAAACGTGGGTACTGAAAGGACCGGAGACTGGTTCATCCCAACCCCAGCGTGTTTAGGAGATGAAATAGCACTTGCCTTAGGAAGAGCAGGCAGACCTCCCGGGTCTTGGCAGGGCTACATTACACCCATCAGTGCCATCAAGGACACCGATGATGGCAAAGCCCAGCCAGATGCAAAGCTCTGGATATTAGAACAGACACACAGCTCAGCTTACACTCTGTGTGGCCACTTGCGATAATTAGGAGATGGGTCTGGATGGAGCAGGGATAAGGAACTGCAGAAGAAAACATCTGGGAAGAGGTACGGAGGTAAGTGAAAGTGTTAGTTGCTCAATCATGTCCGATTCTTTGCAATCCCATGAATTGTAGCCCATCAGGCTCCTCCATCCATGGAATTCTCCAGGCAAGAATACTGGAGGGGGTAGCCACTCCCTTCTCTAGGGAATCTTCTCGACCCAGGGAATCTTCCTGACCCAGGGATCAAACCTGGCTCTCCTGCATTGCAGGCAGATTCTTTACCATCTGAGCTACCTGGGAAACCCACCAAGGAGGCAACTAAATTGAATCTGGGACATTTAGACTTGACAGTTGTGGGCCCAGGAGTTAATTGCTCTTTTCATTTTCAACTAAATGCAAGTGGCCTGCCTCCTTCTCTAACTCCTGATAAACAACGATCAAGAGTTTAACTGGTGGAAACTGCCCCCCACACTCTGGGTGAAACAGGGTCACATCTCATTTTGCAAGTCTCCTGTGCTCCAAGAGCCTATTAGCAGAAGTTCAGCATCTCCTTCTGAAGGCGCCCACCCCCCAACATACATCCCACCTCCCCTCATATTATATCATCCAAGATGGCAGGGAGGCTCAGGAAGCAGGAAGGAAAGGGTCAGTTCAGATTCCACAGAGAACCCGGAATGGACATGACAGTCACCTGCCTCACTCAAGAAGCAAGCCCTGCCAAAATCGAGCTTCCACATTCTGGATCCTTCCAGAGGCTGCCAGCCATGCCCACTGCCTTAGGATTGAGGTTGGCCAACAGGTGGGCTCCAAATACTGCCCATCTTTGGAATCCAGCCCCGGCGCTGCCTGGAGAGCAGCCTCACCAGCCCTTCATGGCAAGGGACAGGTTCACTTCATCATGAACCACATGTGAGGGCTCCTCCCCATGCCCTGGTCAGTGGGGCTGCCTGGACATCCTGGAAGGAAGACAACCTTCTGGGGTGTCCCTCTTACCACTGCCTTCTGAACGAAGGCCCTTAGGAGGCTCCAAAGTGACACGTCCTTCAGCGGGACGTCTTCCAGTGAGTCCCAGAGATATCTGAAAAGAGTAAAGGAAATACTTAATAATCTTTGCTGGAACGTCCTACGTGAGAACCAGTTTGGAAAACCACAGATCTGTCTCCTTTGCTTTATCTCCTTTGAGTAGTTCATCCACGTCACCCTTCTCTCCTTTTCAAGGAGGCTCTCTCCTGCTTGACCCCCACCCCTTAAAGCCCCTACTTTTCCTTCCAAGTCTATTTCTGTTTCCCCTTTGTACGTCTCTCCTTTCCTTTAAAAAATGTGTTTTTAATCAGTAGTTGAAATTTCTAAACACAAATTTGTGATATAAATACTGGCAAAACATTGTAGCTGGATGAGCATTAGAGCAATAACACAAAATTACCCAAGAAGACACTAAAGAGGTCGTGATTGTTCAAGCAGAAAAACTCATTTCAATGATTTAAAAGAAGTTATTGAAACACACTCTTTTCCTAGTAACCTTCAAATATTTATCTTCTCCTCATAAAGCATATAAATTGTCATAGAAACCCAGACATAGTGTTAAAATTAACCATCCAAGGTTTTAACCAACAAGCCTATTACAGCTGGTATGTGAAGGGGTTTTTTCTTAATTTTATTGGAGTATAGTTGATTTACAATGTTGTGTTAGTTTCAGATGAGTTTCTTTCAAAAGCAACTTTAGTTTTATCTTTTGTACTATCAAAAAACAACCCCCCAAAATGAGTATGTACTATACACAATAATGTGAAATAAAATGAGAAGAGGCTTGGAGAATGAATGGGCAGACACATAAAAGGCACGCTGATGGGCATAGTTCTCTGGCTGTGTATGGGAGGAAAACCCATCACCAGTTTGTTGGAAGATGTGCTCAAAGGCCATTGCTCCCCTGAGGTTCTGGAGGCACCCGCCCAAACCCATCCTCAAGACTGCTGTCTTCTTTAGTTTTTGTTTGTTTTCCAGGGTGCATTTTGTTTGTTTTCTAGTGTGGGAGGGTGCTAAGTCACTTGGTCATGTCCGACTCTTTTGTGATACCATGGACTGTAGCCCACTAGGCTCCTCTGTCCATGGGATTTTCCAGGGAAGAATACTGGAGTGGGTTGCCAGGCCCTCCTCCGGACTCAGGGATCTGACCCACGTTTCTTATCTCTTCTGCATTGGCAGGCAAGTTTTTTTACCATTAGAGCCACCTGGGAAGCCCCATCCACATATATTTATTCACAATCAGAAACAGACAATTGCACTAAATTTCAAGATTTTGAAAAGTAAAAACAATACGGAATGAAATTTTCCTGGAACAGTGTAAACCATAACTTAAAAAAAAAAAAAATGAGTGAACTGAAAATGATTTTAATCATCTGTTGGCTCCAAACTTGTATTTATTTGTATCTAGTGGAGACAGAATCCTGGAGAAATCAAAAATCAGTCATCTCCATTAAAAAGAACTTACTGAGGTGAAATTCCAACAGAAAGTAACCCCTTTAAAGCAAACAATTCAGGGACACATAGCTGGTGCACCATGGCTCCTTCTGAGTTTAAACTCTCTTCCTCCCATCTCCCCTACAGCGCTCCCTTTCTGCCCCTCCTCCTCAGTAATCTACTCCATTGACTTCCATTTCTCACCTTCCCACCATCATGTCCTGAGCTCCCTCCCGTTCTCCATCACACCCACCATATTTCTCCCCCTCTGCTCCCGCCCTTGCCCTCCTCCATAATCCACTGCCGACCCCAGCCTGGGCCTCAAGATCCTCCTAAGAGTTCTCTCCTCTTTCTTCAACCCACTCCATCTGTCAAAACTCACTTCAGTTCATTCTTGACTTTCTCCCATTGCCCCATTCATCCATCTATAGTCCCCCACGTCCCAGCGCCCCCTGCAGGTCCCCCTCCACTCCCCCATCCATCTTCCCTCATGGTCTCCCAGCCCCCAGCAGGTCACCCTCTACTGCCCCATCCATCTCCCCTCATGTTCTCTCAGCTCCCCCTGCAGGTGCTCCCCAACTCCCCTGTCCATCCTTCCACGTGGTCTCAGCGGCCCCTGCAGGTCGCCCCCCACTCCCCCATCCATCTCCCCTCATGGTCTCAGCGCCCCCTGCAGGTTCCTCCCCCACTCCCCCATCCATCTCCCCTCGTGGTCTCTCAGCGCCCCCTGCAGGTTCCCCCCCAACTCCCCCATCCATCTCCCCTCGTGGTCTCTCAGCGCCCCCTGCAGATCCCCCCAACTCCCCCATTCATCTCCTCTCATGGTCTCTCAGCGCCCCCTGCAGATCCCCCCCACTCCCCCGTCCATCTCCCCTCTTGCTCTCAGCGCCCCCTGCAGGTTTCTCCCCCACTCCCCCATCCATCTCCCCTCGTGGTCTCTCAGCGCCCCCTGCAGATCCCCCCCACTCCCCGGTCCATCTCCCCTCATGGTCTCAGCGCCCCCTGCAGGTTCCTCCCCCACTCCCCCATCCATCTCCCCTCGTGGTCTCTCAGCACCCCCTGCAGATCCCCCCCACTCCCCCGTCCATCTCCCCTCGTGGTCTCTCAGCGCCCCCTGCAGGTTCCTCCCCCACTCCCCCATCCATCTCCCCTCGTGGTCTCTCAGCGCCCCCTGCAGATCCCCCCCAACTCCCCCATTCATCTCCTCTCATGGTCTCTCAGCGCCCCCTGCAGATCCCCCCCACTCCCCCGTCCATCTCCCCTCGTGGTCTCAGCGCCCCCTGCAGGTTCCTCCCCCACTCCCCCATCCATCTCCCCTTGTGGTCTCTCAGCGCCCCCTGCAGGTTTCTCCCCCACTCCCCCATCCATCTCCCCTCCTGGTCTCTCAGCGCCCCGTGCAGATCCCCCCCAACTCCCCCATCCATCTCCTCTCATGGTCTCTCAGCGCCCCCTGCAGATCCCCCCACTCCCCCGTCCATCTCCCCTCATGGTCTCTCAGCGCCCCCTGCAGATCCCCCCACTCCCCCGTCCATCTCCCCTCGTGGTCTCTAAGCGCCCCCTGCAGATCCCCCCCAACTCCCCCATCCATCTCCCCTCATGGTCTCAGCGTCCCCTGCAGGTCCTCCTCCACTCCCCCATCTATCCCACCACGTGGTCTCTCAGCGCCCCCTGCAGGTGCCCCCTACTCCCCCATCCATCTCCTCTCATGGTCTCTCAGCGCCCCCTGCAGGTTCCTCCCCCACTCCCCCATCCATCTCCCCTCATGGTCTCTCAGCGCCCCCTGCAGATCCCCCCCACTGCCCCGTCCATCTCCCCTCATGGTCTCAGCGCCCCCTGCAGGTTCCTCCCCCACTCCCCCATCCATCTCCCCTCGTGGTCTCTCAGCGCCCCCTGCAGGTTTCTCCCCCACTCCCCCATCCATCTCCCCTCGCGGTCTCTCAGCGCCCCCTGCAGATCCCCCCCACTCCCCCGTCCATCTCCCCTCATGGTCTCAGCGCCCCCTGCAGGTTCCCCCCCCAACCCCCCCCATCCATCTCCCCTCGTGGTCTCTCAGCGCCCCCTGCAGGTTCCCCCCCAACTCCCCCATCCATCTCCTCTCATGGTCTCTCAGCGCCCCCTGCAGATCCCCCCACTCCCCCGTCCATCTCCCCTCGTGGTCTCAGCGCCCCCTGCAGGTTCCTCCCCCACTCCCCCATCCATCTCCCCATCTCCCCTCGTGGTCTCTCAGCGCCCCCTGCAGGTTCCCCCCCAACTCCCCCATCCATCTCCTCTCATGGTCTCTCAGCGCCCCCTGCAGATCCCCCCACTCCCCCGTCCATCTCCCCTCATGGTCTCAGCGTCCCCTGCAGGTCCTCCTCCACACCCCCATCTATCCCACCACGTGGTCTCTCAGCGCCCCCTGCAGGTGCCCCCTACTCCCCCATCCATCCCCCCACGTGGTCTCAGCGCCCCCTGCAGGTCCCCCTCCACGCCGCCCTCTCAGCTCCCCCGTCTCAGGGCCCTTTGCAGGTCCCCCTCCACTCTCCCTCCATCCCCACTGGCCATTGTCTCAGCACTACCTGCAGCTCCCCCGGCACCTCTCACCTCCTCTCCCTCACTTTCTGCCTCCTCCATCACCCTCTCCCCAGGCCACGCCCCTTGCACCCACGCCCCCCCGCTCCCTCCCCCCGCTCCCCCCCCTTTTCCCACTCTGCGCCTGCGCACTGCACTGCCGTCTTTGACCCTCGAAGCCAGTCGGCTGGCAGCAGCAGGCAGTGGCCTGCCAGCATGCAGCATGAGGCGGATTCCAGTGAACTTGGTGGGCTGCGCGTCCAGGCCACGCTTCTTGGGTGAGGACCCTCCCCAGGGGGTCCAGACTCCAGCCTCCTCTGGAGGAGGAGCTGCTCCGCGTGGACGCGGGTGTGGGAGTTGGCGGGATGGCGGAAAAGTTCCGCGAGCTGCACCAGAGAGGTGGGGGAGGGGCCCAGTCATGGAGGGACCAAGCGGGGAGAGGTGGTCCAGGGAGGGAACGATGCCCCAGGCCTGGAGGGGGCATGTGGTGAGCCTGAGGCCTGAAGGCCAAGGCTGCGTGGGTAGAGGCCCTAGGCCTGAAGCCTCCATGGCTCAAAGGGTGCACAGTCTGTAATTGTGTCCTGGTGGGAAGCTGGTTCAAGCCACCCTTCTGGACCTGGAATGTGCATTTGCTGAAAGCCTGGCTAGTCTCAAGCCTTCCAGGCCTGGAATGTGCATTTGCTGAAAGCTTGCCCAGGCTCAAATCTTTTGGTTCTAGGATTTTCTAGACAAACACCTACTTTAGCCTAAATCCTGCTTAGCCTCAGCCCCTTCTCAGCCTAGGCTGAGTTAACTTAGTCCTGACCCATGTGAGCCCCCAAGTCTTTGGGGACTGGAACCTTATCGGGCCTTGATCAGCCCCAAAGCCTACTAGGCTGAACCCCCCACTGTGCCCACCCAGACAGACTTGCTTCTTTCTCTGACAGAGGCGGAGTCATAATGGCAGGGGCTGAGCTCTGTGTCCCCCCTGAGCAGTTCACCCAAATCAAAGAACCAGAGTTGATACCAGACAGGGCCCTGGAGGAGGAGGAAGAAGAGGAAAATGACAATGACGGGGTGTGCCGAGTAAAGGAACAGTCGGGCTCTGCGGGTTTGGCGGTGGAGAGTGCTCAGGGACCCCTCCAGACCACGATCCTGGAAGAGGTGCCAGAGCTGGTGCTGGCTGCCCCGGAGGAGAGCGAGAGGCACATCCTGACCCTGCAGACCGTGCACTTCCCCTCGGAAGAGGCTGAACTGCAGGACCTCAGCTGGCTGGATCCCCAGCAGGAGGACGAGATGCAGGTGACGGTGCACCAGGCCGGTAGTGGGGTGCAGTCGCTGGTGTGGCTCGAGGAGGCAGCCCAGCAGAGCCTGCACCAGTGTGTCCTCAATGTCCAGGAGGAGGTATACTCGCTGCAGCAGATGGAGGTGATGCAATTTCAGCTTCTGGAGGAGAATGTGACTGGGGCCGTTGAAGACTGTAAGTCTGCAGTGAGCCTGGAAGAAAGCACTGGATCCATAAAGGTACACCTGGTTTTAAGAAAAGGAAGGGGGAGCCACAAAACTATTTTTTAGAGTTCTCCTTCCCTGGGTTGGGAAGATGCCTCAGAAAGGCATGGCTACCCACTCCAGTGTTCTTGCCTGGAGAATCCCACGGACAGAGGAGCCTGGTGGGCTATAGTCCATGGAGTCGCAAAGAGTCGGAAATGACTGAGCGACTAACTTGTGCAGTATTACATATGGACAAGCGGTTTAAATTTTGTATTTTAAACACAGGGACTTCTCAGGTGGTCAGTGGTTGAGACTTCTCATTTCAGTGCAGGGGGTACAGGTTTGATCCCTGGAAGCTAAGATCCCATATGCCTTAATGGCCAAGAAACCAAAACATAAAACAGAAGCAATATGTTAACAAATTTAATAAAGACTTTAAAAATGGTCCACATCCAAAAAAAAAAAAAAAAGATTAAATTGTTACAATAAAAATATGTCCCAGAAAAATCATGGAAGAACTTGTACAGTTTTTTTAGAGTTTAAGAAGTTACACTAATTAGAATACGATAAGATCCATTGAGTTTCTAAACTGTATTAATGTTCCATTCAAACCCTTGATGCTTAATAGTTACAGTTTAAGCATTTTGGTTACAACGGGCAATTTTCTGTACTTTTTTGTGTTTTCCTCTGTGGATTTTATGGTTTCATCAAGGCGAAGAGTTAAACCAGGCTGTAATTAACAGTATTGTGCTTGTTTGAATACTTGTTTTTGTGTATTAGCTCCAGAAAGGTCAGGAAGAGGAACAGCTGCTGACTGAAGGTGGATTCACTGAAAAAGCAGAAGAGCAGTTTTTTCTTGTGGAAGCAAGGCCAGGAGATGAAGGAAGAGATGAAATTGTTCTGACATTTTCAAACTTAAATATGGAAGAACAAAAAGAAAAACCTGAACTGAGTCAAGCACACCTTGAAAAACCCAGCACTAGGAAAAATCAAAACAAGGCAAAGGGTAGGCCAGTTCATTTGGTGCAAGAAGCTCTGCAAACAGCAGGGCAACTGATTCTCTTTAGTGGGGAGAGGGCAGTTTGAGTTTGTAGTGGTTGCTTTAGTTGTTTTCAGAATGGCAGGAAACTTTGAACTCTGTATTGTGAATCAAATGCAAAAGAGTTTTGCGTTTTGTGACCAAATGTTTTAAAAGCATAGTTCCGAGACTCCCTTCTACTTAGGTGCACTTAAATAGAAGCTTGGATTTCCAAGGTGGCTCAGTGGTAAAGAATTTACCTGCTCGTGCAGGAGATGCGAGTTGGGTTGGGAAGTTGATCCCTGGGTTGGGAAGATGCCCTGGAGAAGGAAATGACAACCCACTCCAGTATTCTTGCCTGGGAAATCCCCTGAACATAGGAGCCTGGCAGGTACAGTCCATGGGGTTGCAAAGAGTCGGAAACGACTTAGCAGCTAAACAACAGCAACAGATAGAAGCTTGGGCCCCATCTGCTCCCTACTTTGCAGCCCTGGGGGCTGGGAGGTCTGATGGAGACCAAAGCAAGTGTGTCAGTGCTGGGAGATGGACAGAGTGATACCCAGAAGGCAGCCAAGACATCTTCTAAGGGGAGGGATGTTTAGGTGAGGCTAGAAAAGAGGATAAACCTGACCCTCAAAATTTATTTGTTCAGGTTTTTAAAAAGTTTAGTTTCTCTCTTATCTAAATCAAGAGATTTCACCCTTGAAATTTCAATCTTTAGCTCTTTTATAAAAAGCTGTATCTGGCCACCCTTTGTTGTTTCCTCCTTCTAGCAACAGTTGGTCAGGGCTAAAAAGTGATTCAGTTTAGAAAACCACACTGCTACCACTGTCCCTTCTTACTTGTGGTTAGCATAGTCTCAAAGTATTTTGCAATTTCTTCTTTGACCTATTGGTCCTTTAGGAGTGTATTGTTTAAATCTATATATTTGTGAATTTTCCAAATTTCTTTCTTTTATTGATTACTGACTTCAGTCTGTGATGGTCAAAGGGCAGATTATTTCTGTCTTTTAAAATTAATTGACACTTGTTTCCTGGTTTATCCTATTGTCTTTCCTGGAGAAGGTTCTATATACACCTGTGAAGAATGTATATTTTGCTCTTGTTGAGTGGAGTGTTCATAGAAGTCTATTCTGTCAAATAGGTTTGTGTTGAGTCTTCTGTTTCCTTGATATTTTGCCTAGGTGTGCTCTTCACTGTTGAAAGTGGGTTGTTGAAGTCTCCAACTGCTATTGAAGGCTCTCTTCCTACTTTCAATTCTTTCAGTTTTTGCTTCAAGTATTTTGGAGACCTATTTTTAGGTGCACATGTGTTTATAATTGTTATATCTTCGTGATGATTTGACTCTTTTACTATTATGTTCTTTTTTTTAAATGCTTTCTTATTTATTTTTGGCTGCGAGGGCTTTTCCCTAGCTGCAGCAGAGCAGGGACTACTCTCTGGTTTCCATGTGCAGGCGTCTCATCGTGGTGGCCTCTTTTGTTGTAGAGCACAGGATTCAAGGCGTGTGGGCTTTAGTAGTTGTGGTACATGGGCTTAGTTGCTCTGCAGCAGGTGGGATCTTCCTTGGATCAGGGATTGAACCCCATGTCTGCTACATTGGCAGGTGAATTCTTTCCCACTGAGTCACCCAGGAAGCCCTACATTATGTTCTTATCAGTCTCTTGTAACAGTTTTTGTTAGAGTCTATTTCATCTATTAGTATAGCCACCCAGCTTTCTTTTGGTTACCATTTGCATGGAGTGTCTTTTGTTGGGTCACCACGTTAGGTTTAAAAAAAAAAAAAAAGGATGTGCCAAGTTACTTTGATGTATTTAAGTGGAATCTGAGCACCTAAAGGAAAATGTTTACAAACACATAAATGTTGTCTCTCCCTCCTGCAGAAGTAAAACGAACCTTCCACTGCAACTTCTGCAAGTTCACGTCTTCTAGAATTTCGAGTGTCAATCGTCATATGAAAATTCACAGCACTGAAAAGCCCCACGTGTGTCACCTGTGCCTGAAGGCTTTCCGTACAGTCACCCTCCTTCGGAATCATGTCAACACCCATACAGGTAAACAGCTGAGGGGCGCATTTCCCTTGCAGGATGCGTGTTGAGACTTGTGTAAGAAGGCAAATCCACCTGTTTCTAAATTAAAATGGTGTCTTTTTTTAGACTTTAGTTTTGTCTTTTTTTCTTCCACTTTGGTTAAAAACATTGGATGGTCCAAAGATTTTTCTTATATCTCTCTGGAGCATTTGGTTTAAAGAGCCTCTTCTGAATTTTTAAATCATTTTGAGACTGAGTATCATTTATATGTGATAATTGCCTAGAAAAATTGTTGTTAAATCCTGTTTGAAAGAATAAACTGTGTGCTTTTACAGGAACCAGACCCCACAAGTGTGGTGATTGTGACATGGCATTTGTCACCAGTGGAGAACTCATCCGGCATAGACGTTATAAACACACTCACGAGAAACCCTTTAAATGCTCCATGTGCAAGTACGCTAGTGTAGAAGTAAGTTCACTCTTTGTACTTAGTGTCTTATTAAGAAGTTTCTATAAATCAAACTGCTAATAGAATCTCTTCCAATATCTCGTTCTCGTTTCTAAATTTAATTTTTAAAACATGATTTCTTTTTTTTTATTTGACACAAACTAGTGAAAGTAATATATTATGGTGTACAGATTACAAGTAATCTATGGTCCTTGAGAAATAATTCTCATATTTGTGTAAACATTCTACTCAGCATTCCATGTAGCACTCATTCCACAAAATCAAAATGTATTTGCTCTAACACAGAACACAGATCCGGTTTGAATTTTTGCTGAAATCTTTGAGCTTTCCTCAGTGGTACTTGGTTCCGTGCAAAGCAACTTGCTTGAAGATTTAAACATGGCCATTTCTGTTCTTAAGGACAGAGACCACCTTTTTGAATCTTCAGTTTTATCATAATCATTTCAACTAGATTGGTTTACTTATACATCCCAGAAAACTGAGCTCATTCTCAGTGAAATGACAGCAGCAGGGTAGGGTTACTTTTTAAATTTCTTATTTACTTATTTTTATTTTTGTCTGTGCTGGGTCTTTGTTGCTGCACGCAGGTTTTCTCTAGTTGCAGCAAGTGGGGCCTACTCTGCAGTTGTGAAGCAATAGTCTCTAGGGCGTGTGGGCTTCGGTAATTGCGGCTCCCGGGCTCTAGAGCACAGGCCCAGCAGTTGTGACTCACAGACCCGGCTGCTCCGCGGCATGTGAGATCCTCCCCGACCAGGGGTCAAACCAGTGTCCCCTGCGCTGCAAGGCGGATTCTTAACCACTGGACTGCAGTTACTTTTGAATGTCACTTTTCTGCAAGTTTTAAGGATTCTGCCGTCCAGTACAGCACATGCTGAGTCCTGAGCCCATTGTGCAAGGAAAAGACACTCGAACTCAACTAAACCAAAGGGGACAGGGAAAGTTTAAATGCAGTAGTGATGCAACTGTGTTTCATCAACTAGGAAATTTCACAGACAGTGTCAGGATTTGATTCCAAAAATAATTTTCTTTTTTGCTATTACTATTTTTAAAAATTGTTTTTCATCTGAGTTAAAGGTTGTAACTGTATAATGAAAATGTAACCAAAAGAGTATGTGTGTGTAGGGTCCAGCTGCTCGCCACTCAAAAGCCAATAAACAGGTCAGGTTGGTGGAAAGGAAAGTTTGCTTTATTTCAGGTGCTAGCATAGCCCAGTCAGTAAAGAATCTGCCTGCAATGCAGGTTCGATTCCTGGGTTGGGAAGATCCCCTGGAGAAGGAAATGGCAACCCACTCCAGTATTCTTGCCTGGAGAATCCCGTGGACAGAGGAGCCTGGCAGGCTATAGTCCATGGGGTCACAGGAGTCAGACACACTTAGGGACTAAACCACCACCACCAGCAACTTGAGGGAAAGGGTGGCGGAAGTCTGTCCAAAGGCCGACTCCCCCGACCCCGACAAGCAGAGGGTGAGAGCCTTTATAGACAGAGTTGGGGGGTAGGGAGCTACATGCAGAAATAGCAGTCATCTGTAACACTCATCTTCAAATTGGTCGTCACTGGTTGGACCAGCATCATCTTGGTTGTTTTAGGTACAGTTAATCTTCAGTTCCAGGATCCCTTTGTTCCCATTTCTTTGAGGCCATTTCTCAGAATTGTGGCAGCTCATGTCCTGGGTGCCGTCTGGTCTTCATGTAGTTAACTTTTCCACCTGGTGTTTTAGTATCTATAAGACAGTTCACAGGATATGGCCCAGAATATTGTCTATAGCCCTTGAGAAAGAACTAAAGGTCCTTCACTATGCTGAATGAAAACATCGTTATTAGTCAGTCTCTTTTGACTTTGTTTTTCTTTTGTTTCAGCATTTCTTGCTCTCTGGTTGAACTTATTCTTTGACTAAAGTTTTCCACAGACAAAAGGCAGGCACAGAACATTTCGGGGGGAGGGGAGGGGACAAGGACCATAGGATCCTGAAAGTGAAAGTGTGAGTCGCCCAGGTGTCCGGCTCCTTGTGACCCCCCATAGACTGTAGCCCCCCGGGGTCCTCTGCCCATGGAATTCTCTAGGCAAAAATATTGAAGTGGGTTGCCTTTCCCTTTTCCAGGGAATCTTCCCAAGCCAGGAATCGAACCTGGGTCTCCTGCATTGCAGGCAGAATCTTTACTGCCTGAGCCACCAGAGAAGTATAGGCTCCTGCTCCATTTCAAAAACACAAATGGGGGGTTTCACAGAATGAAGGTCTGCTCTAAGGAGGAGTAGCCCAGGTCCCCTCCCTGACATCACCCCTGTACACAAGTGCCAGCAGGAGTAAGGCTAGGGTGCAGGTATAGCCGCTTCTGAACTCCCCTCTCTCCCCATCCTCGCTTTCACAGCCGTCCAGAGAAGGTTTACACACAGCCTTCTTTGATGGGTTTTCCTGGTGGCTCAGACAGTAAAGAATCTTCCTGCAGTGCAGGAGACCTGGGTTTGATCACTGCGTCAGGAAGATCCCCTGGAAAAGGGAATGGCTACCCACTCCAGTATTCTTGCCTGGAGAATTCCACGGAGAGAGGAGCCTGGCAGGCTACAGTCTGTGGGGTCACAGAGTCGGACATGCCTATGTGACTAACACTTCTCTTTGATCATTCACACCGTGCAACGTATCAAACCTTTCGTGCTATGATTTTAAAAGTCCTTTTTGTTTTGCTTTCTGGTACACTCAAAGATACCTTTTTTTCTTCTAAAAATCTAAGCTGGGACTTCCCTGGTGGCGCAGAGGATAAAGAATCAGCCTGCCAGTGCAGGGGTTCGATCACTGGTCTGGGAAGATCCCACAGTCCACAGAGCTACTAAGCCCGTGGGCCACAGCTACTGAGCCCATGTGCCGCAACTCCCAAAGCCCGTGTGCCCAGTACCTGTGCTCTGCAACAAGAAAAGCCACAGCAGTGAGAGGCCATCACACTGCGACCAAGAGCGCCCCCACTCACTGCAGCTAGAGAAAGCCTGCCCGCAGCAGCGAAGACCCAGTCCAACCAAAAATAAATAAATGAAAATCTAAAAGCCGAATTTCTTTGGTTCGGCCCTTGTTTTCCAAGTCTTCCCCTGTTCTAGAATGTTCTCCAGGTTTGTGTGTAGTTGCTGCACATTAGGGCACCCAGCCCAGTGCAGCCCTCCTATGCTTACAAAGAGGCTGCTCAGGGCTTTCTGACATCTGTATTCCAGGCATGGGTGATTACCTTCTGTTCTACTAAAGGTAGATAAAGGCCCTAAATTAGTGATTACAGAGTAAGAACAGTTCTTGAAAGTAATAAAATAGGCAAAAAAAGATCAAATGAGAGGCGTGTCTGCCTTTTAACTGAGTAGGATACATACATTCTAATCAAATTAGAATGTAGTGTATTTTTTTTCTACTTAAATGTTACTTTTCTTCTACTTAAAAGTTACTTCTCTGGTGGTACAGAGGACAAGAATCTGCCTGCCAATGCAGGGGACACGGTTCCATCAATCCCTGATCTGGGAAGAGCCCACATGCCACGGAGCAACTAAGCCCATAGGCCACAACTACTGAAGGCTGAGCACCTAGAGCCCGTGCTCCACAGCAAGAGAAGCCACTGCAATGAGAAACCCGTGCCCCACAACCAGAGAGGAGCCCTCGTGCTCTGCAACTAGAGAAAGGCTTGTGCAGCAAAAAACACCCAATGCATTCAAAAATAAAATAAATAATTTTTTTAAAGTTACTTCTCATGGAGAAACTACTGCCGCATGGAACCTATTCTTTTGTTAAAAGATAGTTATTTCACTCTTCGCTGCGGGTTGTGGCATGTGGGATCCAGTTCCCTGACCAGGGATTGAACCTGGGCTTCCTGCATTGGGAGCGTAGAGTCCTAGCCACTGGATCACCAGGGAAATCCCTGGAACCTCTTCTTAATTACCAAGAAGGCTTTCCTCCATCCCTGGGCTGTTTAGGGTCCACAGGACTTGGAGCTGTGAAGTGCCTCCAACAGACACAGGTCCATTCAAGAGCTCATGTTTCAAGTTTCTCTATTTACACAAACAATAGTTTTGTGGCCTCTGCGCTTCTGCAGCATAATCTAAACTTTGCCGCTTTTGAGAGGATGTTGCCTTAGAAATGAAAATAAAATCGTGTTTGCACTGAGCGTCTGGATTTCCATCTTCTCTTGTAAAGCGAAGCTGAAGATGAGAGTCTCTTGATCTTTCCGCTCATTATTGCCCAAGGATCTCAGCGCACACAACTCAGATGAAGGACACCATCCAACCCAGAAAGGAAAATGAAAGGCTTAGCGTGTTTTCCGGGGTGTGAAATGGGCTCTGATGTTAACGTTGGACTCATTTACATATCTTTTATAATGCTGCTTTATTCAAGAGTCCGCAGGTTTCACGTTTCCATTGCAATAAATATCTTTCATTTGTTTACCAGGCGAGCAAGTTGAAGCGCCACATCCGCTCGCACACGGGTGAGCGCCCCTTTCAGTGCTCCCTCTGCAGCTACGCCAGCAAAGACACCTACAAGCTGAAGCGGCACATGAGAACACATTCAGGTAGGACTTTCTCCTGCTTAAGGCCAAATAGGTAAAGCATTGCTTTCTCTGAGGGCTTCCCTGTAAAGAACCCGCCTGCCAACACAGGAGACACAAGAGACGCGGGTTCCATCCCTGGTTCAGGAAGATCCCCTGGAGGGGGGCATGGCCACCCACTCCAGTATCTTGCCTGGAGAATCCCATGGACAGAGGAGCCTGGCAGGCTATAGTCCATGGGGTTGCAAAGAGCTGGACATGACTGGGTGAGTGAGCACACAGGCACGCATGGGTCTTGAACCATGAGCAGCCACCAGATGTTAGGAGAGTCGCTCCCTCTGGCCCACTGTCCACACAGCTGGACATGATGTTGTCCGGCTTGATTTAGGAATCTTGCGCTCATTGGAGAGTCAAATGTAGGATGAAGGAGCTGAAAAGGGAATATTGGGGGGAAAGAAAGGCTTTCAGCCCCAGGTGTCCTTTGGGGAGCACCAGGGTTTTCGGGGTGGAGCGCCTCAGCAGAGGGTCACTGCTGTCTTCCATGTCCCAGGTGAAAAGCCCTACGAGTGCCACATCTGCCATGCCCGCTTCACCCAGAGCGGGACCATGAAGATGCACATCCTGCAGAAGCACAGCGAGAACGTCCCCAAATACCCGTGCCCGCACTGCACCACCGTCATCGCCAGGAAGAGCGACCTGCGTGAGTGTCTGGCACCCAGAACTTCCTTTATTGTTCTTTTCATTGGCGTGTAGTTGCTTTGAGCTTCCCCGGTGGCTCAGACAGTAAAGAATCTGCTTGCATGCAGGAGCCCTGGGTTCAATCCTGGGATCAAGAAGATCCTCTGGAGAAGGAAATGGAAACCCACTCCAGTATTCGTGCATGGAGAATCCCATGGACAGAGGAGCCTGGCAGGCTACAGTCCATGGGGTTGCAAGACTTGAATATGACAGAGCCACGAAGACTTTCACTTTTCACAGCTGCTTTACAGTACAATGTGACTTAGCTATATGTATTCATATATCCCCTCCTTCTTGAGCCTCTCTCCCACCCCGCCCCATCCTACCCTTCTGGGTCAATCCCACTAGGTTACCCCAGAGCACTGAGCTGAGCTCCCTGTGCTGTACAGCAGCTTCCCACTAGCTATCTGTTTTACACATGATACTGTATACATGTCAGTGCTACTGACTTCTTTTGGCTGCACTGTGTGCAGCTCTGGGAAACTTGAGGAGCCCTGGGCCTGATGCCAGGGAGGCAGTAGGATTCAAGAACTGCTCCTGGGGTTGGGTTGGGGTTTGTTTGTTTGTTTTTTTTGGTTGCTGTTTTTTTTTTTTTCAGCGGTCCTATGGTGCCATCTTGTGGCTATATCGCATAATTGCAGTTTCAGAGTTTGGTCCAGGTCCAGTCTAGGTACACAGATGAGCTCTCACAGGCATTAGAGCTCACAATGGGCTTTCTCCAGGTGTTTCTTGGCTCTGTATTGGGTCTGTTTTTTTTACAAATGACGAAGGGGATCAGAGACAGAAAGCGAACTTACCCCAGAGTCCCATGACCAGAATGCCAGGACATGGCCTCGTTGCAGATTCTGAATCTTTTATCAGTGTTCTGTCCAGTGACACTCAGTAAGCTTTTCTTAACCCCCTGCTGTGACCCTGAAAAGTTCTGGGAACTAAAGGTACAAAAGTAAGAAGTGAGACATGGTTCTTTCCATAAGGAACTTGCTTCAGTGAAACAGTCCTCTTCCTGTGACATGAAATCCACATTGTGACCAGGTAAACCATCATAACAGAGGAGGCACCTTGAGCACGTCTGAGTGCCGGGTTGAGAGCTGGGATCATATGCCACCTTCAGGGGAAACTGGCTGTAGTTGGTGTCAGGGGTGGGGGACAGGTAGAGTGAGTGAGCCAGCCTCTCTCCTTTGTTCCAGGGTTCCTGGTCCCTCAGTTGCCACTGCCTCTGTCCTCTTCCTAAAACACGTAACACTGTGATGCTCAGAATATGCCAGCAGAGATAGAGTCCCCAGTTTGCCCGGAGAAACTCTAGAGATGAGAGACACTATTTTGAAAACATTTCTGAAAGGGTAAAGGTGTTTAGTGAAGCCTTAGCTTTTATTTTTCTTCAAAATCTTTGTCAGTTTCAAAACAGAGCCCAGCGGGACCTTGTAGGGTGTGAATCATGAGCCAGTTGCCAAGAAGGGACATTTTCGACACCACCACCAAGAAATACAGGCTATGGCCCATCTGAGTCAGTGACACCCTCCATACATGTCACGAGATGTTCTGTAAACAAGCCAAGCTCAGCCTTCCTTCTTGTCTCTATAGGAGACACCAAGCTGTTTAAATGACTGAATCGGCACACCTGACGTGTGTACCTCCACCCAGCAGTTGTTGATTTTAGTTTAGCCTCTGACACAAAGGATCACAAAGCCAACTTGTGCTAGACTCAGTTGACAAGAAATTATCTTAGAGTGTGTCTGTCAATTATGACATATGAAAAATCAGAGGCTTGACATCTAACAGAATGGGCTTTTACATCAGAATACAGAGGTTAGGGACTTCCCTGGTGGTCCAGTGGTTAAGACTCAGAGATCCCAATGCAGGGGTCCAGGTTTGATCCTTGATCAGAGAACTAGATCCTGCATGCCCCAACTAAGACCTGGTGCAGCCAAATAAATATATATTTTTTTAAATTATGCAAAAATTGCAGAAGTTATATCTTTGTTACGTAAAACCATCCTAGGCGACAGAGTGGTAAAGAACCCACCTGCCGATGCAGGAGACGCAAGACACGGGTTCTATCCCAGAATCGGGAAGATCCCTTGGAGAAGGAAATAGCAACCCATTCCAGTATTCTTGCCTGAGGAGCCTGGTGGGCTACAGTCCATAAGGTTGCAAAGAGTCGGACACAGTCAGCATGTGCACAGACACGCACATAAAACCATCTTACCATTATCCTAAAAATCCAGCCACACAGTAAGGCTCTCCAAGTGCTTTGTTTAATGAACGTGTTGGGTCCGATATGTCCTGCCTTATGTGCTTAACTCCGTGAGAAAGAATATTAGCATGAGATGTCAGTACACTGTGCATTTAAAGCAGCAGTTTTCAGCTGAGAATGACTTTATGGCTGGGGAGGTGGGCATTTGACAGTATCTGAAGGCACTTTGGCTATCACCCTGGGGAGGAAGGGATGTGACTGGTGCTAGAGGGTGGAGGCCAGCAATGCTGCTAAACATACATCCTGCAGCACCCAGGGTGCCGCCACCCCGCCCAGGAAGAAATCAGCCAGCTTCAAGTGTTACTACCAGCAGACCCCATTCTATTGCACTTTGCATTATTGTGCTCCTCAGATGCTGTGTTTTTTACACACTGAACGTTTGTGGCAACCCTGCATTGAGCAAGTCTATATGCACCATTTTTTTCCGACTACATCTGTTCACTTCTTGTCAGTGTATCACATTTTGGTATAAATCTCACAATATTTCAAATCCTCCACCAGCAAAAAGATTATGACTTGCTGAAGGCTCCGATGACAATTATCATTTTTTAAAGCAGTAGTTTTAAATTAAAGCGTGTATCTAGGTTTTTAGACACAATGCTACTGCACACTTAATAGACGATAGTCTGGCATAAACATAAGATTTATAGGTACTGGGAAGCAAAAACATCCATGTATTAATATTTGCTTTATTTGGTTTATTGTAATGGTCTGAAAGGGAACCTGCAGTATCTCTGAGGTCTGCCTGTAGTTCCAAGGCTGAGAAACTCGACTTGAAGGGTAGGGGAAAATCGACCTCACAGAAAATAACTTCTTGTACGTGATGCTCCATGATGCTTTTAGGTGTCCATTTGCGCAAACTGCACACATACGAAGCTGCAGAGATGAAGTGCCGTTACTGCCCTGCTGTGTTCCACGATCGCTACACTCTGATCCAGCACCAGAAAACTCACAAAAATGAGAAGAGATTCAAGTGCGACTACTGCAGCTACGCCTGCAAGCAGGTGCTGTGTATCGGGGCCCGGCAGGCACTGGGGGGCGGGGGATGCAAGAAGGAGGGCTGGAGTGGGGTTCTCTTCCACTTTGAACATATTCTGGAAAATAGTGCCTTCCATAAAAGAGACTATTCAGGATAGCCAAAAGACAGCTGTGCGTGAGCCAAGAGTTGTTTTTACAGCGTGGGTTCAAAAGCGTGGCTCACAGACCCCTTGAGGTCCTTGAAGCCAATCAGAAGCATAAGGTCAAAGTCACTGTCATTAAGTAGTCATGCTGCCAACACACTCTCTGCCCTTTGGCTATGTGACGTTGGCATCGATGGTGCAAAAGCAGGGGGGCTGCCCGAACATGAGTCAGAGCAGCCACACCAAGCAGGACTGTTGTGTGTCTTGTTTTTTAACTAATTTGCGAATGTTTGGTTGTGCCGGGTCTTTGCTGATGCATGTGCCTTTCTCAAGTTGTGGACATTGGGAGCTACGCTCTAGTTGCAGCGCGTGCGGTTCTCCTCGCGGTGGGTTCCCGTTGCAGCACACGGGCTCTAGGTGCACAGGCTCAGTAGTTGCGGCACGTCAACTCAGTTGTCCCACCGCATGTAGGATCTATATTTTTGTCTTGATTCCCCAAATGAGTTACTCATAGAAATCTTAGTTAAAATTTCTGGTGATTTCTTTGCTGAGAACAATGATTTTCACCACTGTGCTTTTAAATCAATATGGAGATTTGCTGTACACCGTCGGGTAATAGCCAGGAAAACGTTTAGATGCTTAACTTCCTTCGACCCCCAAATAGCCGCTGAATTGAAACTCTTAAGGACAGGTTTTCAAGTTTGCAGGATCTGTCTGCTCTTTGTAAACTTGGATCATGGCAAATAATTATAGAAATGAGGTTGCAGCTACATGAACTCTTCTGGAGAGGAAATTGATTTCGGTTTCGCTCTTCCAAGTGTGGTCTGCCTCATCCCCCCGGGAGTGAAGGACCGGCTGGGATTAATCGTGAGAACTTGGTAACCTGGGGGCAAGGACCGGGTAAGACCTTGCTTCCTAGAGGCCATACTGTGCAGCTTCCATGGTAGAGCTGTGTTGAGAATGCATTGGCTTTGTTTTTTCTTAAAAATGCACACATCTTTGGAGGAGGGGGGAGAGGTATGCAGTTAATAATGGGGCTTCCCCAGTGACTCAGCAGGAAAGAATCCGCTGCAATGCAAGAGATGCAGGTTCAATCCCTAGGTCAGGAAGATGCCCTGGAGGAGGAAATGGCAACTCATTCCAGTATTCTGCCGGCTGCAGTCCATGAGATCACAAAGAGTCAGACATGACTGAGTGACTAAACACACACAATACATAATGCCCGATACTAAAAAATTGTCAGTAGCTAAGCCTGTTTGTTTTCCTTGCCTTCCAGGAACGTCATATGACAGTTCACATACGTACCCATACCGGAGAGAAGCCGTTTGTCTGTCTCGCCTGCAATAAATGTTTCCGACAGCAGCAGCTTCTAAATGTGCACTTCAAGAAATACCACGATGCCAATTTCGTCCCGACTGTTTACGAATGCCCCAAGTGTGGCAAAGGTTTTTCCCGCTGGGTAAGCTCACTCAAGTCACAATAAATCCTCCTTGAAAAGATCCCGGGATCCCCCAGGCACAGTGTCAACCCAGGCAGTTTAAACCTGATTATAGAAACTTGCTGTGATTTAAGATAGCATCTGTCATGCCTTAGGAAAGTGGTTATTAGTTTTTTGGAGTCACGAAAGTCTTGGAAATCTTATATAAATGTGCGGTCTCCCTTCTGTGGAAAAAGACAATTCTGCAGACAGAATCTTGCAAATGGCTTTAGGGAGTCCTCAGACTAAAGAACTCCTGCTTCTCAGGTAACATTTTAAAGAATTGTCCTTGTGGATTCGATTTAGGCTACTTCATAGAGAGAATGCTGTTTTTCATACGTTTTGTAGATATTCTTAGACTCATGCCACTGGTACTATGCTGAGAAATACACTTCCTCTTCTATTTATCATTTTTTAGATGTTGTATTAGTTATCTATGGCATAATGAATTACCCGCAACGTACTGGCTTAACACAACCCACATTTGTCCTGTCTCATTTTCTGTGGGTCAGGAAGTTGGCCTGGCTCTGGCTCTGGGTCTGTCATGGGTCGCAATCAGCATGTTGTCAGGGCTGCAGTCATTTGACAGCTTGACGAGGGCTGGAGGGACCACTTCCAAGTTGGCGCCCTCAATATTGGCTGGAGGCCACAGTTCCTAATCACATGGACCTCTCCATTGGGCTGCTCAAGTATCCTCATAACCAGAGCGAGTGAGAGATAGCAAGGAGGAAGCCATGCTGCCTTTTGTCCCCTAGTCTTAAAAGTGACACGACCCTACTTCTATTCATTGCAAATGCATCACATAATTCAGGCCCTATTCCAGGGATGGGGGATGAGTCCCTTTTGAAAGAAAAAAGTGTCAATTTATGGACATTTTAAAAGCACCAGAGATGATTAGCCAGATTCCTAGATATAATATAAGCTTCACTCTAACTTTATAAAAGTTTAAAATGATCTGAATTTGGCTGTTTTACGGAGGAAACTGTCTTTCCTCTTAAGAGACGATGGTAGGGTCGTTGTGTGTTTGGGTAGTGTCATGGGACAGTTTTAGAGTGTTAATGCTAAAACTTCAGAATTTCAAACAGAAGCAGTGGCAGTGCTCCAGAAACAGTGTCATTCATGCTGAGTTAAAATTGTAAAGAAGCCACAGGGAAACAGAGAAAAGAATAAGTCAGCCTCATAGACTCCTTCAGAACATAAAATCAGAAGTTTTGAAACTTTTCCTCCTATTCAAGCAAGCACATTGGGGCTTACCTCTAGACTATATAAAGAACTTTTACAGCTCAATAATAAAAAGATAAGTATTCTATTAAAAACAGGCAAAGGATCTAAGTAGACATTTCTCCAAAGAAGATATACAGATAAACTATAGGCTTGTGAAAAGATTCCTCACTAAGGAAATGCAAAGCAGAATGACGGTGAGTTACCCCATGGGACAGCCATCAGGATAACTGTTATTAAAGAAGACAGATAACAAAAGATGTGTGGAGATTGGACCCCTCATACACTACTGATGAAATTTTTAAATGATGAGGTCACCTTGTAAGATAGCCTGGCATGTCCTCAAAAAGTTAAACGTAGAGTTACCATGTAACCTGGCGATTCCACACCGAGTCATGTACCCCAAAGAAGTGAAAGCTTATGACTACACAAAAATGTGTACACAGCCGTTCACAGCAGCATTATTCATTAAGAAGTGGAAACTGCCCAAATGTCCATCAACTAACAGATAAAATGCTGCCCATCCGTTTGATAGAATATTTGTTGTTGTTGTTCAGTCGCCAAGTTGTGTCCAACTCTTAGGGACCCTGTGGACTGCAGCACGCCAGGCTTTCCTGTCCCTCACCATCTCCCAGAGTTTGCCCAAGTTCATGTCCTTTGAATCAGTAATGCCATCCAACCATCTCATCGTCTGTCACCCCCTTCTCATGCGCTGTCTTTCCCAGCATCAGGGTCTTTTACCAGTGAGTTGACTCTTCACATCAGGCAGCCAAAGTATTGGAGCTTGAGCTTCAACTTCAGCAACAGTCCTTCCTATGAATGTTCAGAGTTGATTTCCTTTAGGATGGACTGGTTTGATCTCCTTATAGTCCAAGGGACTCTCAAGACTCTTCTCAAACACCACAGTTCAAAAGAATCAATTCTTCAGTGCTCAGCCTCCTTTATGGTTCAACTCTCACATCTATACATGACTACTGGAAAAACCATAGCTTTGACTATATGAACCTTTGTCCACAGAATAATGTCTCTGTTTTTTAATATGCTGTCTAGGTTTGTCATAGCTTTTCTTCCAAGGAGCAAGCGGCCTTTAATTTCATGGCTGTAGTCACCATTCACAGTGATTTTACAGCCCAGACCTATTTACAGCAGTTTCTTTTATACAGTACATCATGTCCAGCTAACAAGAAAAATTCCAAGGCATGCCAAAGAGCAAAAATAAATAAATAAAAATTTGAAGAGAGAGAGCATCAGGAGGGCCAGGGACCTTGGAATTATCAGACCAGGAGTTTAAAACAACTATGATTCATATGCTAAGAGCCCTAACAGAAAAAATAGGCAGCACACCATGGAAGCTGAGCTGGAAATCCTAAGAAAGAACTGAAAAGAAATGCTGGAGATCAATACACTGTAACAGAAATGAAGAATGCTCTGATGAATGAAGTCAAAGAAGAACCAAATGAGTAGAGAAATATTCCAGGTTTATGGATAAGAAAATTTAGTATCATCAAGGTGTCACCTATAGACTCAGTGCAATTCCCATCAGAGTCTTGGCAAGTTACTTTGTGGTTACTGACAAACTGATTCCAAGGTTTACAGAGAGAGCAGAAGACCCACAATATCGAAGGAGGAAATATAAAGCCTTAGGGACTTCCCGGGTAGTCCAGGGGTTAAGAATCTGCCTTCCAGTGCTAGGGACACAGGTTCGATCCCTGGTCAGTGAACCAAGACACATGCCGCAGGGCAACTCAGCCCTGGTGTCACAACTACTGAGCCACATGGTCTAGAGTTCCCAGGACGCAACAAGGGATCCCGAGTTGCTGCAATTAAGACCCGATGCAGCCAAATAAATAAATAAACTTTTTTTAAATATAAAAAACTATTAAAAAATAAAACTTCAGACAGCGTGATATTGGTGCAAGAACAGACCCAACAGATCAATGGAACAGAATAGAGACCCCAGAAATAGACCTCCAAAAACACAATCAGCTGATCTTTGAAAAAGGAGCAAAAGCAAGACATTGGAGAAAAGATAATCTTTTCAACAAATGATGCTGAAGCAATAGGACACCCACGTGCAAAAAAAAAAAAAAAAAAAAATCAAGATCCAGGCCTTACACTCTTCTAAAAATTAGCTCAAAATGGATCACAGACTTTAAGGTTAAAAAAAAAAAAAAAAAAAAAGCTGTAAAATTTCTAGAGTATAACATAGGGGGAAAAGTTCCAGATGACCTTGGTATGGTGATGTCTTTACAGAAAAAACACCAAAGACATGATCCATGAGAGAAATAACTGATATACAACGGGCTTCAGTAAAGTTAAAAACTTCTGTGAAAGACTATGTCAAAAGAAGGAGCACAGAAGCTACAACCTGGGAGAAAATATTTGCAAATGTCACATCTGATAAAAGATTTATCCAGAATACAAAGAACTCTTAAAACTTAACCACGAGAAAACGACCCAATTAAAAAATGGACCAAGGATTTTAACAGACACCTCACCGAAGAAGAAATTTGTCATTGTTCAGTCGTTAAGTCAAGTCCGACTGTTTGCAACCCGGCGGTCTGTGACACTCCAGGCTCCTCTGTCTTACACTGTCTCCCAGAGTTTGCTTAAATTCATGCCCATTGAGTCAGTGATGCATCCAACCATCGCATCCTCTGTTGCCTTCTTCTTTTGCTTTCAGTTTTTCCCAGCATCAGGGTCTATTTCAGCGAGTCGGCTCTTCACACCAGATAGCCAAAGTACTGGAGCTTCAGCATCAGTCCTTCCAATGAATATTCAGGATTGATTTCTTTCTTTTAGGATTGACAAAGGTCCATCTAAAGGTCAAAGCTATGGTTTTTCCAGTGGTCATGTATGGATGTGAGAGTTGAACTATAAAGAAAGCTGATTGCGGAAGAATTGATGCTTTTGAACTGTGCTGTTGGAGAAGACTCTTGAGAGTCCCTTGGACTGCAAGGAGGTCCAACCAGTCCATCCTAAAGGAAATCAGTCCTGAATGTTCATTGGAAGGACTGATGCTGAAGCTAAAACTCCAATACTTTGGCTACCTGATGTGAAGAACTGACTCATTTGAAAAGACTCTGCTGCTGGGAAAGATTGAAGGTGGAAGGAAAAGGGGATGACAGAGGATGAGATGGTTGGATGGCATTACCGACTCAATGGACATACGTTTGAGTAAACTCCTAGAGTTGGTGATGGACAGGGAGGCCTGGCGTGCTGCAGTCCATGGGGTCACAAAGAGTCGGACACGACTGAGCGACTGAACTGAACTGAACTGACTGGTTTGATCTCCTTGCAGTCCAAGGGACTCTCTAGAGTTCTCCAGCACTACAATTTGAAAGCATCAATTCTTCAGCACTCACCCTTCTTTATGGTCCACCTCTCACATCTGTACATGTCTACTGGAAAAACCATAGCTTTAACTAGATGGACCTTTGTCAGCAAAGTGATGTCTCTGCTTTTTAATACACTAAGTTTGTCACAGTTTTTCTTCCAAGGAGCAAGTGTCTTTTTTAATTTCATAGCTGCAGTCACCATCCTCAGTGATTATGGAGCCCAAGAAAATAAAATCTGTCACTGGTTCCACTTTTCCCCCGTCTATTTGCTGTGAAGTGATGGGACCGGATGCCATGATCTTCTTAGAAGGCTATACAGATGGCAAATAAGCCCATGAAAAATTATTCCCCATCATATGTCATCAAGGAAATGCAAATTCAAACAATTGCTATTTTACCAAAACATGTATAATAGCTTGTTAGAATAAAAGTCATTTTGTTTAATACTTTAAAAAAATGAGATGCCACGACACACCTGTTGGAGCAGCCAAAATCCAGAACACTGACAATACCAGATGCTGGCCAGGATGTGGAACAACAGGAACTGTCATGCATTGCTGGGGAAAGTGTGAAACAGAGCAGCCACTTTGGAAGACAGCTTGGAAGTTCCCTGCAAAAGTAAATGTACTCGTACAGTACAATCCAGCAACCCTGTTCTTTGGTATTTACCCCCAAAGAGCCGAAAGGGTATATTTACATACAAACCTGCTCACAGGTGTTTATAGCAGCTTTACTCATAATAGCCCAATTCGGAAGCAACCAAGGCTTCCTCGAGTAGGTGGATGGACACAAAACTGCAGTGCATCCAGAAAGTGGGATATTATTCAGTGCTAAAAAAGAATGAGCCATCAAACCATAAAAAAAGACACAGAGGAACTGTACATGCTCATTAGGTGAAAGAAGCTGTCTGAAAAGACTACAGATTGTATGATTCCAACTACATAACTCTCTGGAAAAGGCAAAACTCTGGAGACAATAAAAAGATCAATGGCCTCCAAGGGTTGGGCTTGATGGAGGAACGAATAGGCACAGAACAGGATTTTTAGGACAGAAAATCTCTACCTCCCTCTCAATGTTGCTGAGAATGTAAAACTACTCCAAAAACAACAACAAAAGCAACAACAACAAAACTCGGTGTAAATAAATGAAAGCATATCTGGATACTCCAATTTAATTTTTTTTAAGTGGCAGAGAACAGTGGACACAGCAGGAGAAGGGGAGGGTGGGACGGATGGAGAGCGTGGAATTGACATATATACGCTACCGTGGGTAAACTGGTTAACAGTGGGAAGCTGCTGTATACTTCAGGGAGCTCAGCTCAGTGCTCCATGATGACCTAGAAGGGTGGGGTGGGGGGGTGGTAGAGAGGTCCAGAAGGGAGAGGATATGTGTACACCTGTAGCTGATTCAGGCTTACCCGGTGGCTCAGCGGTAAAGAACCCACCTGTGATGTAGAAGATGCAGGAGACGTGGGTTTAATCCCTGGGTCGGGAAGATCCCCTGGAGGAGGGCATGGCAACCTGCTCCAGTATTCCTGCCTGGAGAATCCCATGGACAGAGGAGCCTGGCAGGCTGCAGTCCACAGGGTCACAAAGAGTTGGACACGACTGAGCACGCGGGCATGCACAGCTGATTTACGTTGCTGCACAGCAGAAACTGACAACACTGTAAGGCAGTCCATGCTCCAATCAAAAGTAAGTGATTCACAGACTGCCTGTCTTTAACACACAGTGGACCCTGTGTATTCCTCAAGGTGGGAATACTTGAGTGGGTGCCAGAATGTCACCCCGCTTCCTCCCCAGAAAGGACCCCCACTCTGGATTCAGAGTACCAGGGGCCTCCTCTCTTGAGAATCATTTCCCCGACACAAATGTTTGTTGTATTATTACACTTTGCTCTCTGGGCCCTAAATGGTGATGTGTGCTAAGTCACTCAGTCATGTACGACTCGGCGAGCCTGTGGATTGTAGCCCACCAGGCTCCTCTGTCCATGGAACTCTCCAGGCAAGAATACTGGAGTGGGTTGCCATTTTCTTCTCCAGGGGATCTTCCTGACTCAGGGATTGAACCCTCATGTCTTGTCTCATGCATTTGAAGGCGAGTTCCTTACCACTAGCGCCATCTGGGAAGCCCCAAATATCGATATGTTTACTTAAAATCTTACCCCACTTACTTTTTAAAGGCTGGATGTTTTTGTTTGTTCATTAAAAACTGGTATCGGGGTCCTTAGCCATGAACTTCGTGACGTTGTTGGGAAGTCGTAGATGGAGATTTATGAACTTTGCTGGGGGTGGGGGAGCCATTGCTTTTTATCATATTCACAGAAGAATCTTTGACTCCAAAAGGCTTGGTTTTACATCCATTATCATTTTATTAACCAAGGATTGGTACACTTTTTTTCTGTAAAGGGCCAGAATGTAAATATTTTCAGCTTCACAGACCAGTTTCTGTCCCAGCTACTCAAGTCTGCTGTTGAAGCAGTGTTCCAACCCCTATGGCTAAGCATAGAATGAAAGAAATTTAAATAATATTTCCCCTCCCCTGACATGTGAATCCTCCCTCCTTCTCCCCACACACCAGGACGGCCCTTAGCACCACACTGAAGTCAAAATGGAAATTAGGAGGCGTGTTTTATATAATGGACGTATTTAATGACATGCTGCCAATGTCTTACTTTAGTTTATGAACTTGTCAGATAGTGTAAGTGTTCTCACTTACTTTAGATCATCCTGAGTGTTTGCTGACAAAAATGTATGGTTAATAGGTCTGATATGAAAGCTCTGAGCTGCCTTTTTAACTCCACATGTTGTACAATCTTAATACCTTCCGGGGGGAAGCTGACAGCACAATGAAACATACATGGAATATCACTGATTTTCATAAAATCCAGGATCCAGTCTTTAAATTTTCAAGCCTCGCTTCATAGAGTAAAGACAGTCCAGAAAAATAAATGTTGTCTTCTCACTGACGCCTATGATTTTTAAAATAGTTAAAGACAAGCTGGATTTTGGCTAGACCTAAACACAACAGAAAGCAGTCTCCTTTAAAAAGTTGTCTTGTTTGTACAAACTGTGTGAGGCACGTGCTCTTCCCTGCGTCCTGTCTCTTTGCCGTGGGTTTTCCAGGCCATTCCTGGCAACAATGACTTGCCCCCTGCTGTGTCGTTTCCCTCTCCCCTCTACAGAGCAACATGCACAGACACTCCAAAAAATGTAACTCTGGGCAGGAAAAGCCGACCCCCGTGGAAAAAGAAAGAGCAGTGAAGAGGAAGCCCGCCAGCCCAAGAGAGCCAGCCAAGGAAGACGGTACCTCCTTTTAAACCAGTCGGGTTTTATTCCACAGTGGTTTCTGGTTGTACGTTTCCCTGGGTGGCGGGAGTTACTGTGAAAGGGAACCCTCAGTGCCTGACTTGGGAAGGCACCTGGTCCTACCAGTGTTGATACTGCCGCCGCAGTGGGTGGGTTGGTAAAGTGGGGGTAATAATGGCAGTGAGGAATCGGAGAGGAATGAGCCTGGGGGCCTGGTGGATCCACACTCTCATCTCATGGGGTCCTGGCTGGACCTGTGAGCCAGGCGGTGACGTCCTTGGCCACTCTGGTGGACTGTCCCTGGGCCTGATGGAGCTGATGGCCACCATGTCCATCTCCTGGGGCTGCTACAGCAGATGACTGTGTTGTTGTCATTGTTAGTCACTCAGTCGTGTTCGACTCTCTGTGACCCTGGACTGCAGCACTAGACTGCCCTGTCCTTCACCATCTCCCGGAGCTTGCTCAAATTCATGTCCATTGAGTCGGTGATGCTATCCAACCATCTTGTCCTCGGCCTTCCCCTTCACTTGCCATGAATTTCCCAGCATCAGGGTCTTTTCCAGCACTTCGCATCAGGTGGCCGAAGTATACTCCTTCCACCGAGTATTCCCAGTTGATTTCCTTTAGGATTGACTGGTTTGATTTCCTTGCTGTTCAGAGGACTCTCCGGAGTCTTCTCCAGCACCACATTTGTACTGTTCTATAAACGGAAGGATTGCTTTCTAAAACACTTACTGCTGTGCTAAAAATTCAGCAGTCACTTCCAAGATACAGTTGCACCATCTATCAATTTTAACTTCTCAGCTTTATTTTAAATATACCAATCCTGTGCCTTTTTCCCCAAGAAGCTACAGCCAAGGAGGTATCCCTGGTGAGTGAAGAGCTGTACCCAGGAGAGATGGTGCCCATTGACTTCTTAGAAGCCAAGACCGGAAGTGAGGACCTGGAGCAGAACCTGACCTGTGACATGATCCTGGCCTTGATGGATAAGTGACAGGAGGCAGGGTTCAGCCTCACAGCCACGGAATTCTTACATAGAGTTACAAGGTTTTAGCACTGTGTTTGAAACAATTGAATTCATCATAGGGAATTATCATAATTTTTTCTAGAGCTTGTGGTAGTGCCTAGAATTGTTTGCCTATTTTCAACTGGATGTTGCAAAACATTGCAGGTATTTGATAAAGGGCACAAATCCTGAATTGGAGGATAAAACCTCAAACCTATGAATTCATTTGCTTGATGCAGACAACATGGCCCATGATGAACGAGCAATAATTTTTGGATAATAGTTATTTCCATCATAGTATACACTATTTTAGTGCTTCAGCAAATAGTGTCAAACATGGGAAAGTGTAGGTTATGTTGTACACACCCATGGTATTTCTGATATTATGAGTTTTAACGTTAAAGACTACTTTTATGTCCATTTTTTTAATATAAATAAATTTTCTGTAAAATTTAAGGCTGAATTTAAAGTTATATAATAAAATGTAATGCTTTTAGTTAGTTTTAAATTCAACATGAAATATCCTAATGTTATTTTAAGAACCAAATAGAAATAAGAAACTTTAAACTGGAAAATGATGAGTAAATTTTTTTACTTTAGTTGATGAGCAAGACTCGATTTTAGATTTTGTATTCTTTCTTCATGTCATTCTTTGGCAAGTATGAAACCCCTCCCCCCCCATTATATTCCATTATTGCTTATTAATTACTAGATCAATTGGTCACCCTTTTGTCTTGCTAAAACACCTTTGTTTATATTTTTAAATAATTGGCAGAGAAAAAACAAAAATCCAATAAGGCAAATGTGTACCTGTAAAGAATGTGTACTTTTTTAGAGCTCCCTATAATGAGTATTTCTCTTTTGCCAATTGAATTTTCCCACATTTGAGTAGCACATGAAATGCCTCTTTTACTTAAAATTAACTAATACCTATCTTTATAGTGAGGGTTTCCCATGTGGCTCAGGGTACAGAACCCGCCTGCCAATGCAGGAGACGCAGGTTCGATCCCTGGGAGGGAAAGAGCTCCTGGAGGAGCAAATGACAGCCCACTCCAGTATTTTTGCCTGGAGAGTCCCATGGACAGAGGGGCCTGTTGGGCTGCAGTCCCTGGGGTTGCAAAAGAGTCAAACATGACAGCAACTAAACAAGAACAGTCTTTATACTGAGTCATATTTTTCTTAGCACAGCAACTGCTTTTGCTGTGAACTCTTCCCCTCCCATATTTTAAAATCATTGATAGGCCCTAAATTCTTTTTTTTTTAGCTTTATTGAGATGTAATTGACAAATAAAATTGTAAGGTTTTTAAAGTGTACCTTCTGGTGACTTGATAAATAATTTGATGTACGTACACATTGTAAAAGAATTTCTCCCATCTAATTAACTAAATTCAAATTCTTAAAATGCTGATCTGCTGTTAAAATACACCAAGTTCATAAGGCCCATGTAAGGTGAACATATGGAAGCAATTTCCTAGCAGGAAAGGCCGTATATTCATTTTATGACAGTGAATTAATGGAAATCACACAATAAGACTTAAATCCCATGCTCTGCTGTATGCTACAATTGGATCTGTTTGAACTTCTGTAATACTTTCTTATTCTTTGACTGTTGTTAAAAGATGTTTTTTGCAAAACTCAATAAAAATGAATTGACTTAAATTTGCTGTCTTTTGTTATGTGTGAGTGATGGTTCTAAAAAATGTTTTCTTTGCACGATGAGAAGGTGGAGAAACTGGAACCCTTGTGCATTGTTGGTGAGCTTGTAAAATGGTGCAGATGTCAGATGCTATGGAAACAGTATGGTGGGTCCTCAAAAAATTAAAACTAGAATTACCACGTGATTCCGCAGTTTTGGGGATAGACCCAAAAGAATTGATGCAGGGGATTGAAGAGATACTTGTATACCTGTATTTATGGAAGCACTTATTCACCATAGCCAGAAAGTGGAAGTAACACAGGTGTCCATGGATAGATGAATGGATAAGCCAAATGTGCTCTATCCATTCAGTGGAATATCATTCGGCCTTAAAAAGGAAGGAAAATTTGACACCTGCTACAAGGTGGGTGAACCTTGAAGATATTATTCTTAGTGATATAAGCCGGTGATAAAAGGACAAATACTGTTTGATTTCACTCATGTGAGGTTCCTCAGTTCAGTTCAGTTCAGTCTCTCAGTTGTGTCCAACTCTTTGCGACCCCATGAATTGCAGCACGCCAGGCCTCCCTGTCCATCACCAACTCCTGGAGTTCATTCAGACTCACGTCCATCAAGTCCGTGATGCCATCCAGCCATCTCATCCTGTGTCGTCCCCTTTTTCTCCTGCCCCCAATTCCTCCCAGCATCAGAGTCGTTTCCAATGAGTCAACTCTTCGCATCAGGTGGCCAAAGTATTGGAGTTTCAGCTTCAGCATCAGTCCCTCCAATGAACACCCAGGACTGATCTCCTTTAGGATGGACTGGTTGGATCTCCTTGCAGTCCAAAGGGCTCTCAAGAGTCTTCTCCAACACCACAGTTCAAAAGCATCAATTCTTCGGCGCTCAGCTTTCTTCACAGTCCAACTCTCACATCCATACATGACTACTGGAAAAACCATAGCCTTGACTAGACGGAGAGGGGTCAAATTCACAGAGATGGAAAATAAGACGGTGGTTTGCAAGGGCTAGGGTGAGGGGGCAGGGGAGTTATTGTCTAATGGGGACAGTTTCAGTTTGGGAAGACAAGATGGGTTTTAGAGATTGGTTGCAAAGTGAATGTAATGAACTCTACTGAACTCCACACTTAAAATGGTTAAGATGCTAAATTTCATATCATATATTTTACTAAAATATTTTTTCAATTAAAAAAAAAAACATAAGAAACATGTTTGATAATGGTTGCCGGGGGTAAGGATGGGAGGAAGAGATAGTTGGGAGTTTTGGATTGACGTGTACCCACTGCTGTGTTTACAATGGATAACCAACAAGGGCCTACTGTATAGCACAGGAAACTCTGCTCAGAGTTATGTGGCAGCCTGGATAGGAGGGGATACACCTATATGTATGGCTGAGTCCCTTTGCTATCCACCTGAAACCAGCACAGCACTGTTAATCGGCTATGCTCCAATAGAAAATAAAAGAGTTTAAAAAGAAACATGTTTGAAAAATGGAAGTCCAGTTGGTATGTAGACACCATCAAAAACTTCCTGGAAACGGTCTTTTTCGTAGGTTATTTGCAGAGTTTTGAACATATACCACCTGGATGAGCTATTCGGTACAATTAAGTTCAGATGCCTGACTTAGAGTCTGTTACGTGCCCAGATTCCCACCAGCTTTGAAATTTCTCAAAGGAAAAGTCCCCAAAGCCTGTGGCAGGAGCAATGACACAAGTGTCCACAAGAGGGAGATAGTTTCTTCTTTTTCAAACATGGAGCTGGACTCCAGTCCTTGGAGATGGTTAACAAACACAAGTAACAAAAGTCTTGGTGATTCGTTTGATCACTTTCGTACCACACAGAAAGATGAATAAAAAGCTGTGTGTCTTTTAATAGTAACAGGAGGGTTTCTGGCCCATTGCTCAGTGAGACGGGCCTTTCCCAGACCTGGAAGCGAAGATCCCTCGTGGGCTTGGAGTCAGGATGCCTGGAGAGAGACCGCCTTCAACACACTTCTGCTTTAAATAGTTGTGAGATCCAGCAGGATATTGTTGTGGAATACACACCTCTTGCACAATTTAATGTCTCTGTTTGGAGGCAAGGGTGTTCAAACTGCAGCACTGTTTGACAACAGTTTTATTGTATAAATGATGCTTTTTAAACACACCTGAGGCTTGTCTGATGCCTCTGTGGTTTGAGGTCAGTCTCTGGTGGCTCAGTGGTAAAGAACCTGCCTGCCAATGCAGGATACACAGTAGACTTGGGTTCGATCCCTGGGTCAGGAAGATCCCCTGGAGAAGGAAATGGTAGCCCACTCCAGTATTCTTGCCTGGAGAATCCCATGGACAGAGGAGCCCGGTGGGCTACAGTCTGTGAGGTCTCAAAGAGTCAGACACAACTGAGCGACTAAACAACAAACAGCAACAACCGGAAGAATCAGTACCACAAGGGGGTTAACCCTGGTGGAACACAAGCGGTTTATATTGGAAAGTTCAACAGCCTTGTGAAAATGGCAGGAATTTCTTATTTTCTAGGCATTATTTCCAGGACAGTAAGTCCCCTACATACAAACCTGGGAACTTTCAAAGATGTGAACCTGCATTCACATGTCCAATCGTGTAAGTTAGCTCACGTGTCTGGGGGTACTTTGTCGTGTGCCCCATGTACCCTCTACAAGTGACTGGGTTTTGTGTACATTGCTGTACAGTACTGTATAGAGTAGAGTAGTTTAGTACTTTTATTTCAAGTCTAGGATATCCAGTTAGTGTTAGTCTCTCAGTCGTGTCTGACTCTTTGAGACCCCATGGACTGTAGCCCGCCAGCCTTCTGTCCATGGAATTCTCCAGGCAAGAATACTGGAGTGGGTTCATTTCCTCCTCCAGGGGATCTTCCCAACCCAGGTCTCCTGCATTACAGGCAGATTCTTTACCATCTAAGCCACCAGAGAAGCCCAGGATGTCTGGAAGAAAGGGTAAAAGGGGTAGTGATGTAGCTGGTATGACTGTACTTTTCAAGGTACTGTACTGTAAAATTTAAAGTGTTTTTTTAAATGTATTATTTGTGTGGTAAGTATTAGAAACCTATTATAGTACAGTACGATATAGCTGATTGTATTAGTTGGGTATCTAAACCAACTTTGCTGGACTTATGAACATGCTCTCAGAATAGAACTCGTTCGTCAGTAGGGGACTTACTGTATAAATGTTATGCTTTCAGCTGACCTTTATAATCTCACTGAATAGTCCCTGGAAATGTATCCTTTATAGCAATCAGTCCTTTTAACGGGCAGTTAAGGACTTAACAGCATTGAACTTAACCACGTTCAATGAAAAGCCTTAGGACCTTTGGCTTATCAAACCAACTCTTTCTACATTTCCCCATCTTTATTTGCACTTTACTTTTAATGAGGTGTAACAGATAAAACAGATTTTAAGAGGCAGCCTTGTTCCGGGTGTGACTGAAGTAGCTTTTGTATCATTTCCAAGGCATGGCTATGATTATAAGCCTTGTTTCCATAAATCATTGTCTTTTATAGTAAGCGCAATTCAGGATGTCAAAAGACACATGTGCTTGTTTTTCTGAGCAGTTGCAGATTAAGTGCTGTACGGGATGCTCACCGTGCTTGTTGAGACAAAAAATGCAGTAAAGGAAAAAAAAAAACTACTGAACCCCGGTGGCTAGGAGCCAGTCACAGGAGACGAGATAGGAGGGCTGCAAATACCTGTCGTGGTAGAATACTGCCCCGTGTAGCAGCCAAATGGTTGAGCTGGAACGTGATGTCATTTCCTGTTAATGAAGGGTGACAGTTTGTAGACGAGTCCAGAGGTCGCCGATTAAAAGACTCATCCTGATAATTATTATAATTACATCCCAGTGCCTGAACTACCAACATCAGGAAGGTAATAAGAGAAAACAGTGCACTAGACAATGAATTACTTTAAGTCCCTCAGCTTCGGTCACTAATTCGATCGGAAAAGCTGTGTTTAACCTTTTCTGAAGGTAGTCCTTTCACTTAATGACCATCTGAAAACTAAACACGAATCTGTTTGTAGTGAAAAGCCCATCTAGTATTTCAAAGCATGAGAACCGCTTCACCCCCTAAAAATGAGAGTAGCTGGTTGATGGCGTTGGAATCATCTGTGAACACTGCCAAAACAATTCTAAAAGGGATTCTAGGATTTTTCTACGACATAAGAGTATTTTGTCAGTTAAATCATTTGTCTTAAGCAGAAAAAAATAAAAACCTTTCACAACACAGACATGCCTGAGTTTGCTGCTGGTGTAGCAAGATTTAAATACAGCTGCCCCAGGCGTCAAAAATCAATTTTAAATGGAATACAGGAACAGTTAGGCTTTTTCCATCCTGGCCGCGGAGTGTTGTTATCAAGCGTGTTGCCAACTCCCTAAATAAAGAAGCTAATATTTGAAAGTAGGAGTCTTTCAGAGGAGCGGAAGTTGAGTTTTGTTAGCAGACATGCCCAACTTAGCAGTGAAATCTCTGGAATGATTTTCACTGGGAAGAGCCCTGGAGGCCAAAGTGTCACCTGGCGTGATGGTCTCCCTAGAAGTGGCCACAGTTGCTGGCGCTCTTTTTTCAACTTTGTGTGCCTGGATTTTAGGATGTGATCCCGAAGCTGTTCATAATACCGTGAACCCAACTGAACTCCCTCGGAAGTCCCAGCACGAAATGAAAGTCCTGTTTTCAGGGCTTGGGAAGAGCAGACGCGGTCACGAGCGGCAGGGGGAGCCCGGCGCCTCTGCTGGAAAAGGCGGAGGGGTGGAGAGGGGGGTGTCCTCGGGAACAGATGGAGTGGCCGGAGCTGCAGGCAGGCAGTGAGGACGGCTGGATGGTCCCGCCTGGACTGGAGCCTGTGTCTGCAGGTGACACCCCAGTTCTCTGGGAGTGCTTCTGCCCAGCAGGCAGCCTGTCTGTGCAGAGGGCCTGGGTCCCACTTGGAACAGTGTCACCTGTCACTTGGTGGGGGGTGGTGTGTGCTTCTCTCTGCTCTGGTCACCTGGTCCCCCATTGGCCAGCGTGGGTCCCCTCCTCGAGTGCCACCACACAACACACTTGTCACTTGATCCTGTGCTCGGGGCTGGGGTGGAGTCCCTGCTCCTTCAAGGCCCTCAGTGACAGAGTTCAGAAATCTCTCTGGGCGCTGGGACTGTCCAGGGGCTTATGAAAAATCACAGATTCCTGGACGGGACACCCCAGCACACAAAGTGAGCGGCTCTGAGTGACACCCGAGAACTGGCATTTTCCACTGGCAGTGCTGTGGCTGAGCCAGCTCAGCGTCACCTGCCCTCCAGGCTGCACTGCTTCCATGCTTTCACCGATGTTGGAAAAACTGAAGGTGCTTTCAGTGCAAGGACCTGAGGGTTTTGCTCTGCATGGTTCTACCCCCCAAAGGGCACCTCAGCAGCCCTCTGGTGGCCTGGCAACAGCTTTTGCCCGCCCTGGGAACGGAAGGAGACAGAGCTCTGGAAGCGACATGTGACCTGTGTTCTGGAGTCTGCTGGGCCTCCTCCGTGGTTCAGCACTGAGATCCCACACTCAGGTGGCCTGGGACATCTGTTTCGTGATGGCAGAGCATAGGGGAGGGAGACAGCAGTAAGATTCAGGGTCTGCCAACTGCATAGGGCTTTCTACCAGGCTGACGGTAGACGTGTCATGTAGAGAATGGACATTTGGAAATGCATTGGTCTGACTGCATTTGCCCTGTGCCGGGGTAATAACAGACCCATTTCAGAATAAGAAGAGCTGGCTCTTCTTAAAAATTATCCTTACCATGCATTGCAACAGGTAGGATAACGTCAGGATGGATGGATGGATGGCTAGGAACAGATAGATAGTTGCTCACATTCTTTTAAAATTTTGATTTTAAAAAATTTCTTGAAGGGACCTCCTTACTGGTCCAGTGGTTAAGACTCTGCACTTCCACTGCAGGGGACATGGGTTCTATCTCTGGTCAGGGAACTAAGATGCCACACCCTTCATGGTATGGCAAAAATGAATAAATAAGTAAAAATAAACTTAACTAAGCATCTTTAAAAAAAAAATCAAAATTTCATGAAGAATCAGAAATTAGCCATGGAAATATGGAGCCTTCAAACGTTGGCCAAATGGAAATTAGTTTACTAATCACAAATTTTTATCTACATGATATGATAGTAGAATTCTCAGTTCTATTTTCCAACACTACATTTTTTTTACATATTTTTTTATTTTTGAGGTATAACTTACAAATAGTGAAAGTTCTCCTTTTAAGTGCACAATTCTGAGTTTTGACAAGAGAATGGTCGTGTAAACACACCCCAAACCCCACAGTGCTTCTTTGTTTCTGCCCTGCTCCTGGCCCACAGCAAAAACCAGTTTCTTTCTGCCCCGACAACCACCATTTCTAGAACGTCCTATAGATGGAATCACATATTTCTAATCAAATACACTCCATTTTTGAGTCTGGCTTCTTCCATTCAAGGTAATGACTGTGAGAGTTAGCCTTACTGTGTCCTAGGTTATTTGTTAATTTATCTTTATTATGGGGTAATATTCTAGTGTAAAGCTGTTCCAAAATTTGCTTCTCTATCCACCAGGTCAAGGACATTTGAGTTGTTCCCACTTTGGGTAGATTATGAATAAAGCTATTATAAAACATTTGTGTACAGGTTTTGTGCAAATCTATATTCTCATTTCTCCTGAGGTGAGATCTCTGGGTCATAAGACAGATGTTTGTTTGCCTTCTACCAAACCAGTTTTCAAAGTGGACGCACCTGTATTCCCACCAGTAAGCGGTCAAGTCACCCCACATCCTGGCCATCACTTGGTATTATCGGGATTTGTTTGGTTTTGTTTTAAGCTGTCCTAGTAGGTACAGTGATATCTTACTGTGGTTTTGGTTAGTACTTTATTAATAACTTGAGAGTATGAAAACATTTCCATAGACTTATTTGCCATCTACACATCTTCTCTAATGAAATATCTGGTCAAATCTTTTAACCATCTTTTCAATTAGTTTGAGAGTTTATAGATTCTGAACACAGATTCTTTATCAGACATATGCTTTGCAAGTATTTTCTTTCTGTCTTCTCTTTTCATTCTCTTAATAGTGTTTTTCAAAGAGCACGTTTTTCTTTTAATTTGATAGTGTCTACTTAATCCTTTTCTTGGGACAAATCATTCTTTTAGTGTCTTGGCTAAGACATCTTTTCATAATGCAGGGTTACAAAGATTTTTTTTTCCCTAGGTTTAGTTCCGAAGTTTTGTAATTTTATGCTTTGCATGGGAGTCATGGATCTATTTTGAGTCAAATTTTGTTTATGATACAAGGTGTGGATCAAGGTTTCTTTTTTCACACGTGGATGACCAATTGTTCCAGCACCATTTGTTGAAAAAACTATCCTTTGTCCATTGAATTCCTTTTGCAGCTGTGTTGAAAGTAAATTGGCCACACATGTGGGATCTATTTCTGGATTCCACTCTGTTGCACTGATCCAGGCTTTCATCAGTACCACACTGTCTTGATTACTGTAGCTTTATAGTAAGCATCGAAATTAGAGAATGGGAGTCTTCCAAAGCTGTTCCTCTTTCCCCAAATTGTTTTGGTTGTTCTAGATCTGCTGCCTCTCCATGTAAATTTACAAACCAACTTGTTGATTTGTACCAAAGATGTACAAATTCCTACATTTTGTTGGACAAAACTACATTTTGGAAGGGAAGGATTTACAGACTTGTTTGGGAAGAACCTATCATTTTAACAATACTGAGTCTTCTGAATCCCATGAACAGAGGAGCCTGGCAGGCTACAGTGCCCGGGGTTGCAAAGAGTCAGACACGACTGAGCAACTAAGCGAGCACGCACTGATTCATGAACACAGTATATCTCTCCACTTGTTTAGGTTTTTAATTTTGTTTATCATTGTTTTATAGACTTCAGTGTACAGATCTTGCACAGATGTTGGAATTTACACTCAGTTTTTGGTGAGATTTTTCTTTTTTTTTTTTTTTTTTTGGTACTATTGTAAATTGTGCTGTTTTTAGAATTTCAACTTCCTACTGTTCATTGCTAGTACAGAGAAATACTGTTGAGTTTTATATATTGACCTTGTATCCTGCAACCTTACTAAATTCACTTATTATTCATTCTGGCAATTTGTTTGTAGATTCCTTGGTGTTTTCTAAACAGACAAATAGAATGATTCTATTCTGCAAATAGAATGATTTTTCTCCCCCTCTCCAATCTAGGTTTTTATTTTCTTGCCTCGTTGCACTGGTGAGGGCCTCCAGTATGATGTTGACTAGGAGTGGTGAGAGTGGACATCTTTGTCCAGTTCCCAATTTAGGGGGTGAGGATCAAGCCTTTTGCCATTAAGATGTTAGCTGTAGGTGTTCTGTAGATGCCATTTAATGCACTGAGGACATTTCTTCCTAATATCAGTTTGCTGAAAATTAATCATGAATGAGTACTGAATCCTGTCAAATGCTTTTTCTATATCAATTAAGATGATTACATGCGTTGTCTATATCTGTCAATGTTTTAGATTACATTGGCAGATTTTCCAATGTTGAACAGCCTTGCATTCCAGGATAAACTTCACTTGGTCATGATGTATTATACATTTTATATTTTGCTGGATTTGACTTGATGATATTTTTCTGAGGATTCTTTTATTTATATACACTAGCAATACTGGTCTATAGTTTCCTTTTCTTCTAATATGTTTGGTATTAGCATATGCACCCCACTCCAGTACTTTTGCCTGGAAAATCCCATGGATGGAGAAGCCTGGTAGGCTGCAGTCCATGGGGTTGCTAGAGTTGGACACGACTGAGCGACTTCACTTTCACTTTTCACTTTCATGCATTGGAGAAGGAAATGGCAACCCACTCCAGTGTTCTTGCCTGGAGAATCCCAGGGACAGGGAAGCCTGGTGGGCTGCCGTCTATGGGGTTGCACAGAGTCGGACATGACTGAAGCGACTTAGCAGCAGCAGTAGCCTCAAGAAATGAATTAGGAAGTGTTCCCTCTTCTTCAATTTTCTGGAAGAATTTGTGTAGAATTAGTATTATTTCTTCCTTGAATGGTAATATTTACCAGTGAAGACATCTGGTCTGGAGCTTGCTTTGTTAGAAAGTTTTGACTATGCATTCCATGTCTTTAATAGCTATGGTTAACTATTCCTTCTTGAGTGAGTTTTGGTTTTCTAGGTCTTTCAGGCATTAGTCCATTTCACCTAAGCTGTCAAATTTTAGGACATAACATTGTTTATTACCTTCCCTTACTATCTTTTTCATGCCTGTAGAGTCTTTAGCGATGTTTTCTCTTTCATTTCTAATACTGCTAATGTTTATCTTCTCTCTTTTTGTTATTATCTGTCTGGCTAGAGGTTTATCAATTTTGTTGGCCTTTTCAAATAGTCAGATTTCTGTTTCATTAATTTTTCTCTTTCATTTTTTCTGATATTAATTACATTGCTTTCTGAGCTTATCTTTATAATTTCGTTCCTTCAACCTAAAGTTGCCATTCTTTTTCTAGCTTCTTAAGGTAGAAGTTTGGATAATTCATTTGAGATGTTTCTTATTTTCTAACATAAGCACTTGGCGTTGTGAAACTCCCTCTCAGCGCTGCTTTAGTTGCATTTTACAAATCTTGATATATTCTTATTTTTAGTCAGTTCAGAATATTTTCTACTTTCCCTTGAGATTTCCACTTTGACCTAGAAGTGCATTTAATTTTTAAATATCTGGGAATTTTCCAGATACCTTTCTGCTTGTGAACTCTAGATTTATTACCTTATGGTCAGAGAATGAACACTGTATGCTCCCATTCGTCTTAAATTTGTTAGGGTTTGTTTGGTTTCCCAGAATACGGTCTGTCTTGGTGACAGTTCCATGGGCACTTGAGAAAACTGTGTATCCTGTTACTGAGTGGCCTGTTCTAATGCGTCACTTAGGTCACATCACTGACACCGCCATCCAGGTCTTTTCTATCCTCACTGATTGCTTGTTTTTTCAATAACTTAGAGAAGAGTTTGAGGTCAACCAGAATTGTGGATTTGCCTATCCTTTCAGTTTTTGCTTTGTGCATTTTGAAAAGGCATATTGTTGTTCAGTTGCTCAGTCATGTCCGACTCTTGGCGACCCCCATGGACTACAGCACGCCAGGCTTCCCTGAACTTCACCATCTCCTGAAGTTTGCTCAAACTCATGTCCATTAAGTCGATGATGCCATCCAATCATCTCATCCTCTGTCACCCCCTTCTCCTCCTGTCCTCAATCTTTAGAGACCTCGTGTTATTAAATGCTGCACCCATCACTTGCTAAAATCATTTTGCAAAGCTGCAAGTTGTTAAGAAATGGGTGCTCTGACAAAGGCTTTGAACTTTGGGGCCGCTGGGAAGGGCAGAGTCTTCTTCATTGCCTGAGGCAGAGCATTTGAGCTCAACTACCAGCTGGGCCTCTCAGTCCTCCAGGGGTCAGAGATGACTGGACAAAAGGGCTGATGCCAGGGTGGAGCACAGAGTCTGTGCTCAGGATCCTACCCCAGCACCAGGTGACCTTGAACCCCGACTGGCTCTAGTCAATCGATCCTCATAAATGGGCTGTCCGTGCTAGATGCTGGTGAAACCAAAGTGTGAATCTCGCTCCAAGGATGATTACAACCCCTCCTTCCTGGTACTCAGGGTCCCCGAAGAGCAGATGGGGCCCCGCATGTGTTATCAGGCCTCCTTTCAGCACTATGCTGGCAAATGTTCAACCACAATTTGGGGTGGGGTAGCCCCATTTGCAGCACTTGCCAATTTCCACGGTGTGAATACTCCCAACCATGATGGGTTTCAAGCTACCAGCCTGACTCCCTATGTGTGGAGCAGGGAGACACAGAGGCCCACACTGTCCAAAGCATTTACACTGCACAGAGAGAGCAGAGATAAATAACCCCAAGGGCATGGATTGGTAAAGTGTACTGAGGGACTTTCCTCCTGGTCCAGTTGCTAAGACTTCACTTTCCACTACAGAGCTACAGAGGATGTGGGTTCAATCCCCGCTCGGGGAGACAAGATCCCACATGCCACAGGGCCAAAAAAGCAAAACATAAAACAGAATCAATATTGTAACAAATTCAATAAAGACTTTAAAAATGGTCCAGGGCTTTCCCTGGTGGCTCCGTGGTAAAGAAACCGCCTGCCAATGCAGGATGCACAGGTTCCATCCCTGGGCTGGGAAGATCCCACATGCCACACAAAGCAACTAAGCCCATGCACCACAACTATTGAGCCTGTGCTCTAGAGTCTGGGAACCAAGACAGCTGAAGCCCATGCACCCTACAGCCCATGATCCACAACAAGAGAAGCCACTACAATGAGAAGCCTGTGTACTGCAACTAGAGAGTACCCTCTGCTCGCCACAGCTAGAGAAAAGCCCATGCAGCAACGAGGGCCTAGCACAGCCAATAAATAAATACATTGTTTATAATGGTCCACATCAAAAAACAAAATTCTTAAAAAAATAGTAAAATAGATTACCTTTGTTTTTTATATAACCCATTTAATGATAAGTTCATGCAATTCAATTTTAATGTTGCCCATGTTTCACAAACGATATGCAAAATTCCTGTCAATTCAGCCATCATTTTGTGTGGATTCACTGGAGTGCTGACCCAACTGCCACTCAGACAAGCCTCAGACAAGCTCAGCCGACAGAAATGAATTGGTTCATGTGAGAGGTTCTGTAGCAGCTCTTAAGCAGAGGGTCTTGGGTTCTCCAAGCTTAAGACATCTGAGAGGCACATCTAAGAGGCATCAGGAGATGGAGAGTGGATGTCCAGTTGTCCAAAAGAGTGAGGGTCCATCACACAAAACCACAGAAGCCCTTTGCTAACTGTAAAATCCCATATAAACATTCAGGTTGAGATTTTTCAATCTTGGGATATATTTAAACTTTTTGGTGTTCAAGATTCTCAAATTTCAGAAGTAATCCATACTTGTTTTAAACAATAAATACAAAGCTTTGCGTAAGGACAGAGTTACTCACCTCCCAGGCTCTAACCTCAGCCTCTAATCCACCCTCCCCCTGGCTCCCCCATTCCCTTAGTTAGCAGCCTGCCCCGTGCCCTGCCCAGGCTGAGCAGTCCCAGACACACATACACATGGGGGTTTTGTTTTGCAGAAATAGACCCAGACACACCTGTGGCTCTGCAGCTTGCTGTTTCTCACCATGAGATAAATCTCGGGCGTCTCAGCAGTCGGTAGACAGAGCCTGGCATAGGGTTTGCTGTAGCTGGACTGGCAGGGCCTGGGGATGGGGGCCTTTTCATCCATTCCTCCTACCGAGGGCATGGAAGTGCAAAGACCTCTTGTGATTTCTAAATTTGGTCAGAGTGCAGGAGGCAGTGCAGGGTGCCTGTGTGCTAAAAATACCAGCCGGGGTCTGGGGTGGAGGCCACGCATTCAGATCAGACAAGACGGGGAAGCCCAGGGTGGCAGAGCATCGGGGTCCTTGGCAAAGCATCTTCAGGTTTTTCCAAAGAGCCTCGGCCTCTCCACTGACACCCATGCCCACGGCCACATGTCCACGTGACCAAGGTGCATTTGCCTGCTAAGTCTTTTCAGTCGTGTCCAACTCTGTGCGACCCTATGAACTGTAGCCCCCCAGGCTCCTCTGTCCATGGGATTCTCCAGGCAAGAATACTGGAGTAGGTTGCTGTGCCCTCCTCCAGGGGATCTTCCCAACCCAGGGATCGAACCCAGGTCTCTTACGTCTCCTGCATTAACAGGCAGGTTCTTTACCACTAGCACCACCTGGGAGCCCAAATGACCAGGGTACAGATTCTAAAAGCTGCTTCCAACTGAGTCACCATCACCCTGTGGGCCATGTTAACCCGTTGTTGGATACCACCTCAGGATTTGGACCCTATCTGGGTACCACTGCACAGAAACTTATTTTCAACTTACTTTTTAAATATATAATTTTATTTATTTATTTTATTTTGGGCTGTGCTGCGTCTTCATTTTTACACGGGCTTTCTCTAGTTGCAGAGACCAGGGGCTACTCTTCGCTGCAGTGCTCAGGTTTCTCATTGTGGTGGCTTCTCTTGTTGTGGAGCAAGGGCTATAGGGCACACGGGTTTCAGTAGCTGCAGCATGTGGGCTCAGTAGTTGTGGCTCCCTGGCTTTAGAGCACAGCTTCAATAGTTGTGATGCACAGGCTTAGTTGCTCCACCACATGTGGGATCTTCCCAAACCAGTGATCAAATCCGTGTCTCCTGCATTGGAAGGCAGATTCTTTATCACTGAGCCACCAGGGAAGCCCTCAACTCACTTTTAAAAAACCAAATTCATTTATTTCTAAATAGAACTTCACAACACTACAGTAAATAGAAAACCAGTATCGCTTGCCATAAATAATTATGATACATAGATAAGTAGATCATACACATAGTGATTACACAGAATGTTATTATTAACAGTTTTGAGCATTTGCTCTGTGCCAGTCTGTGTTCTAATCTAAAATATGAACTCGATCCTTATAACAGCCCCCATTCTACTGTCGCCCCATCGTGTAGACAAGAAAATGAGGCTCAGGGTAGCTCCACCTTAAAGTAGACAGGTCACTACCAAAACAAAGTCAGGAACTGTCTTGATCACCAAGGTGCCCATGGGTGGGAAACCTCAGCTGTGCTGGACTTTGAATTCACTTCCGGCTTTTGATTTGCTCATTCACTCATCTCTTTAACAAGTGTTTACTGAGCACTTACTGTGGGCCAGGACTGTGGAGTGGAGGGGGCAGTGGGGGGATTCTGTCTCTGCCCTTGACGAGCTCTGTCTGGTAGTAGGGAAGGTGCATGTGGTGGGTGCTTCAGAGCTGCAGTGCTGAGGACAAGAGAAGGCATTCACCAGCCTAGGCTTAGGGGTGGGGGTGGGGAGTGATGCTGGACCACGTTTCTAACCTTTTCAGGAAGAACAGGAGCTGAGTGGAATAAAGGAAGCAGAGAGGGAACGTGGCAATTCAGGTGCATTAAAAAGATGAATTCAAGTAATGTTCATGTACTCACTGGAGACCCCTATTATGAGCAGATTGAAAGAAGAAGTTAACCTCAGTTTCTTCATCTGGAAATGGGAATAATGGTACCAGCGTCACAGAGTAACATCCGTGACGAGGATGGATGTGTCACAGTTTATGAAGCATTCTGGCAGTTCTCACCACAGAATAAATGCTCAAAACGTCACTAATAATAATGATGATAATCATTCTTGTTTCTGGCAAGTGATCATGTTTTCTATGCACCAAAGCAGTACTGTAAAGTTCTTTTTAAGTATTTTTTATTTTTAAAAAATGAATTTAAAAGTGGCATGCTTCACCTAAAACTATGACAAATTTGTAAATCAACCATAATTTTTTAAAAATAAGGAAAGTGGCCCTCTTGCAGTGAGTTTAAGCTACTATTCATATTACCATGTTTGTCTTCATTTGCATATGTCCGGCAATTTTACAAGCACATACGGAAAACTTAACCTGTAACTTCAACCTGTCCTTTTTGTCTTCCCTGGGCTTTATTTTGAAAGAAGTGGAAATCCAAGACTATCCTTTCAAACTAATAGCAATACATTTACTTGATGTGGGATTTAATTCCTTACCAAATGACATGAGCAACCTCATAATGAACAGTATTTCTAAGTAGCACAGCTCACAGCATGGGGCTCCCTAAATCTGACTTAGACAGTGGGACAGCCATCTTTCATGACAAAGTTTCTCATAGAAAAGGCATGGTTTTGCAAGGACACCTATCAGGGTAGCCAGTAGGAGCTGAATTTTTCCTCATGTCTCCCACCTACAAACATGCTCAGCCACTGTCTGTGAGGAAGGTGGTATTTAGGGGAAAATTAAAAATCTGGAAGTCATTATCAGGAGCCCGTCGGCCATGGGCTACTCCTGGTCCAAGGGGTTTACACTCATGATCTCACATCTTCACAGCCATCCCTTGGGAGAAATGCCATCATTATTTACTTTCTACAAAGCAGAAAGCAAGGCACAGTGAAGTTAAGAAACACGACCCAAGCCACACAGCTCATAGACAGAGCCAGGATTCGAATCTGGGCAGTGAGATGCCCGAGGCTCAAGGAAAGAATCCATTTATACTTGCTTTTTCCAGCACCTGGAGCCTGCCAAAATCCCGAGGCTTATGGCCTCTTCCACCTTCAAAGCCAGGAAAGTCTGGCTTATCTTTCTCCCTCTGACACTGACTCTCCTGCCTCCATTTAAAGGATTTTGTGATGGCATTGTCAGGGGGAGGGGGGCTTCCCTGGTGGCTCAGACTGTAAAGAATCTGCCTGACAATGCAGGAGGCCCAGGTTCGATCCACAGGTCTGGAAGATCCCCTGGAGAAGGGAACAGCAACCCACTCCAGAATTCTTGCCTGGAGAATCCCATGGACAGAGGAGCCTGATGGGCTGCAGTTCATAGGGTCACACAGAGTCAGACACGACTGAAGCCACTTAGCACGCACACACACTTGCACATGCATAGTGATGACATTGGTCCACCTGGATAGTCCAGGACAATCTCCCTGTTTTAAAGTCAGCTGATTGGCAACATCACTTCCCTCTGCAACTTTAACTTCCCTGCCACGCAAGGGAGTGTCACCAATTATAAGGATTAGAATGGGGACATCTTTGGTCACATCCTGCATTTCTCCACCTGGATGCACCCTTTGGAAAGGACAGCCTGGACTGTCAGGTCTCCATCAGAAGGGGTTAGGGTGAGAGGGAGGAAGAGAGGGAGAAATAGACAAAGAGAAGAGACAGGAGAAGAGACAGAGCACGAGGGAAAGCCACAGCATCTCTCCCCACCACCGAGGGGACTCTGGCTCCTCTGCTGCCCCTGACAGGGTCCCTAACTCGGCCCCTTGGAAGGACCCAGGGGCCCCAGTCTCTGCTTCCAAAGCAGGTGGCCGGAATGATGCCTCCCGAAGCCTGGGGAGGCTGAAGGCTCCTTTGCATATGCAAAGAGCCTCCATGTCCAGAGCAGAGGCCAGGCGAGGATCTGGCAGATGTTGGGAGGCTGGTTCAGGGACCTTCAGCCCCCACACCCGCTCCAGAGCTCACTGTCCCTCAGCTGTCATCACTCTCAGCCTGGTCCTGAGGAGGCTCTTGACCTTGTAGCCAGGCCTGCCCCGAACAGTCACACTATGTCGCTCCCAAGAACCTCACGGAAGGAGAGAAGGAGGAAAGAAGGCAAGAGTAGGGGAAAGAAGGAATGCAAAGAGGAGGAAGGTTGTGGATGCAGGACCCCACTACAATGTCAGGACAGCAAGGGGACATCATAACTGTTGTCTGAGCAGTGAGTGGGAGGGATGCCGGGCTAAGGGGTCCACCTGAGTGGGGTGGGGCTCCCTGTGTTCAACCCTCTGTGTTCAACCCTCCACGAGAGCATCTCCCTGGTCCATGCAACCACCTGTAAGGTAGCTCTCCATGCCCATTTCACAGATGGGGAAACTGAGGGTTACCCTGGGAGAAAGAAGACAGAGAACCCACGACTCAGATATCAATGCTGAGAACCCCTTGGAAAGAAGCCACCACTCATGTGTGCATCTCAGGACAGTGACAGCAGCTGATCAACTGTGTTGACAGGACTAACTATCCGTCCTGGTGTTTTGAGGCCACTTGGCAGCAGCAGGTTGAACTCCGTTAGCACCACAGGAAAGGGAATACGCCACATCAGAGGCAGCTGGGGTGGGGGAGGAGGAGTTACAGCAGCCCCTCTTCATAAAAATGTTCTTAAATTTGCTTTTACTATTTTTTTAACAGAAAAAGAGAGACTTTGAGAGAGTGAGTTAATTTGAAGGGAGAGTTGTTTAAACAGAAGAGAGAACTTTTCTGCTGGGATGCAATGGGATTTCCAAAAGGACCTCACACCTGAGCTGTGAACTTCTATGCAGCCAGAGCCCTCACGTGTAAAATGGGTGGGATGCGGGGTGGGAGGGAGGGAGGTCCACAAGGGATGGGATATATGTATGCTTATGACTGGTCCACTTCGTTGTCCAGCAGAAAGTAGCACAATATTATAAACGAACTATATCTGTGTGCTCAGTCACTTCAGTTGTGTCTGACTCTTTGTGACCCCATGGATTATAGCCCACCAGGCTCCACTGTCTGAGGGATTCTCCAGACAAGAATAATGGAGTGGGTTGCCATGCCCTCCTCCAGGGGATTTTTCCTATCCAGTGATTGAATATTTGTCTCTTAAGTCTCCTGCATTGGCAGGAGAGTTCTTAACTACTAGCGCCACCTGGGAAGTCCCATAAAGGAACTATACGCCACTGAAAATAATTTTAAAAATGTTGAACTAGATGAAATAAATAAATGAGAGGTTTGCCTGAAATCACCCCTGCCCTCAAGTCCAACAGGACCAAGTCAACCCAGGGCCACAATTCAAATCCCCCTTGGGGTGGGCAGGTGAAAAATGGGCAGGTAAGGAGAGTCAGGAACTGCAATTTCACGTGAATATTCCTCTTTCATCAGTTCAGTTCAGTCGCTCAGTTGTGTCCGACTCTTTGCAACCCCATGAATCACAGCACTCTAGGCCTCCCTGTCCATCACCAACTCCTGGACTCCATCCAAACCATGTCCATTGAGTTGGTGATGCCATCCAACCATCTTATCCTCTGTCGTCCCCTTCTCCTCCTGCCCTCAATCTTTCCCAGCATCAGGGTCTTTTCAAATGAGTCAGCTCTTCGCATCAGGTGGCCAAAGTATTGGAGTTTCAGCTTCAAAATCAGTCCTTCCAATGAACACCCAGGACTGATCTCCTTTAGAATGGACTGGTTGGATCTCCTTGCAGTCCAACGGACTCTCAATAGTCTTCTCCAACACCACAGTTCAAAAGCATCAATTCTTCGGCACTCAGCTTACTTTATAGTCCAACTCTCACATCCATACATGACTACTGGAAAAACCATAGCCTTGACTAGACGGACCTTTGTTGACAAAATAATTTTTTTTTTAATTTTTTTTTGCTTTTTAATATGCTGTCTGGGTTGGTCATAACTTTCCTTCCAAGGAGCAAGCATCTTTTAATTTCATGGCTGTAATCACCATCTGCAGTGATTTTGGAGCCCCCCAAAATAAAGTCAGCTACTGTTTCCACTGTTTCCCCATCTATTTCCCATGAAGTGATGGGACCGGATGCCATGATCTTAGTTTTCTGAATCTTGAGCTTTAAACCAACTTTTTCACTCTCCTCTCACTTTCATCAAGATGCTCTTTAGTTTCTCTTCACTTTCTGCCGTAAGGGTGGTGTCATCTGTATATCTGAGGTTATTGATATTTCTCCCAGCAGTCTTGATTCTGGCTTGTGCTTCCTCCAGCCCAGCATTTCTCATGATGTACTCTGCATAGAAGTTAAACAAGCAGGGTGACAATATACAGCCTTGACATACTCCTTTTCCTATTTGGAACCAGTCTGTTGTTCCATGTCCAGTTCTAACTGTTGCTTCCTAACCTGCATGTAGTTTTCTCAAGAGGCAGGTCAGGTGGTCTGGTATTCCCATCTCTTTCAGAATTTCCCCAGTTTATTGTGATCCACACAGTCAAAGGCTTTGGCATAAGGGTGCTAATTTGCAATTTTCAGAAACATTCCCATTTGCTGGAAAAGACCATCTGCGGCTGGATTTCCCTTTTCATCACCCTTCTCAGCTGCTCTGGGTTCCCTCTTGGTTCTCCTCAGAACTCTGTCCCTCTGAGGCTTTCTGGGGCCCAAAATAGCTAGAAGCAGGCATTTTTATGGGACTCTGATAGCACAGGTCAGAGGAGCTTGGGGGCCAGGCCGGTGCTGGGCTTGGAGTCTTTTATCAGCCTTTATCACCCAGCTCTGAGCTGTTGGACTCAGAGTGCCTGGAGGCATTGGAGAAGCCCAGGAATGTTCCCACTGGCGACGTCTGGGGAGAGTCAGGCAGCCTGGGGTAGTTATAAATAGGACATCCGTGCAGGTGGAGCCCAGCCGGCAGGCTGCGGGAAGCTGGTTCCTGCTCCTTGAACCCTTCCATCTCTTCCTCTGCCAGAGCCTCAGGCGCCCATTTCCCTAACATTTGCATGACGGTTGCCTGGGTCTCCAGTCAAAGTGCATGCAAATCCAAGCTCTGTGCCCAAAACTTATCTCTTGCTGAACACTGTTCCCAGGAGAGCCCGGACCCGAGATGCCCAGGGAGAGAGGGAGCAGGTGTTCTTCCATCCCTCAAATACATACTAAGCACCTACTGTGTGCTTAGCCTGTGCACCTAGCACAGGCAACATGCTAGGAGCTGGGTACCAGAGTGAGCAGCCAGCCCGCACCCATGGGGCTTCCTGTCAATGGGCAGACAGCCAGACAGATCCATCAAATGCCTAAGATGATAGCTGGGGTGTGTGTGGTGGGGGGATACGTACGTGCTCAGTCGCTCAGTTATGTCCGACTCTTTGCAACCCCATGGACTGTAACCCACCAGGCTCCTCAGTCCATGGAATTTTCCAGGCAAGAATACTGGAGCAGGATGCCATTTCCAACTCCAGGGGATCTTCCCTAACTGGGGATGGGTAATACTTAAAACAGGATTGTGCAAGAATGCTCTTAGCAATTTTATTTATAAGAGCCCCAAACTAAGAATAATTCAAATGCCCATCGATGGGATGGAGAAAAAAAGGGCTGTGTACACAGCTGTGGAATATTCCTGATCACTGAGGAAAGATGAGACACCAGACACAGGGATGCATCTCGACATGAGAAGGAAGCCAGGCCAGGAGAATACTCTGTGTGCTTCCATACACAGATCATTCAAAGGCAGGAACTGTCTATGTGTGGAGCTGAAAATAAGGACAGTGGTAACCCCGGGGTGGAACAGGGGGCCCAGAGAGGCACAAGGAGAACTTTGAGGGTCAAGTTCTCTTTCTGGATCTGGAATGCTAGATACCCATGTGTGCTCCCTTTGTGAAGATTTGTGCCTCTGGTCAGTTAACATCTGTGCCCTTTTCTGTTTGTATATTTTATGTCTTGATAAAAGTTTACATAAAATAATAAAGGAGGGAAGGGGAGATGTGGGGCTGTCCAGGAAGTAGAGCTGCAGAGAAAACACAGGACACTCAGTTAAATTTGAATTTCAGTTAAACAAGGAAACACTTATTTTAGCAAAAGTATGTCCAGAATATCGCTGGACCTGCCCAGCATGCTACTGGGAACCACAGTCCCAGGACCTCGGCTCTCTCCACCACCTCTCATGGTCTCCAGGTAGTCTCCCTGGTCTCCAGCTCATCTGCTCCCCAGATGGGTTGCTTTGGGGTGCTGCCAGGCCATGAACCCAGGACTCTGGGCACCCCCAGGGCAGCTCAGCTCTGTACCAAGACTTGGAATCAGGAAGTTGAAGACACCAGCAAGTCCCCCTCAAGGCCTTCCCTCTGTCCAGATGAAAATACTAAGTGGGAACGTCGAAGCTGGATCCTCTGGAGTCTAATGAGTAATGGCCACGATATAGTTCCTGAGTGCTCAGCAAATGTTATGAGCCTCTGGTTTGATCAGTGGCAGCACTGACTGAATGTTGACTGTGTGTCCACACAGGCGTGTGCAATTCCCACCTTGAACGGAGGGAGAGGAGATGCTTTGTAGAAAGTACGTTGATTGAATGAATGAGCTCTCCCGCTGCTATCACAGCCCCCACCTACCACCTATGTGGTGACTTTGGAACCCTTCCCTCCTTAAGCCTCAGTTTCCTTCTCTGCAAAACAAAGATGATGACAGTCACTGGCTCACTTGGAAGGGTTTCTCGGCCTCGGCACCACGACCATTCGGCCTGGACCATTCTGTGCAGGGGTATGTCCTGCACTGCCGGGGCTCAGCGACATCAGGGTCTCTACTCACAAGACGCAGATAGCAGCCGCTCCTGACTGTGATGACTGAAACATCTCCAGAGGTCGCCAAGCGTCCTCGGGGAGACAGGATCACTGGCTGAGAGCCCCTGGGTTGTTATGAAGATTAATGAGATTATGTCTGCAGAGGACCTAGCAGAAACCCCAGCACGGGATGATCGCTGTCAAGTTGAGGAGCCTAAAAGTGCCAGGATGAGGACTTGAACTCAATGTGTCTGACTGCAAGGCCTGACTGTGCCCACGGATGCCCCAGGGATCTTGTTGGGTGCTGATCTGATGGGACAGGTCTAGGGTGGGCCCAAGATGCAGCCTCTGTATGAAGTGCATGAGCCCTTGCCCTTGACACTGCCTATGCCCTTGAGGTGCTTATGGTCCATGTTAGTCACTCAGTCGTATCCGACTGTGACCCCACGGACTGTAGTCTGCCAGGCTCCTCTGCTCCTCTGTCCATGGAATGCTCCAGGCAAGAATACTGAAGTGGGTTGCCATTCCTTTCTCCAGGGGATCTTCCCAACCCAGGGATAGAACTGAGGTCTTCTGCACTGCAGGCAGACTCTTTACCATCTGAGTCACCAGGGAAGCTCAGTCCAGAGGGGAAGAAAAAAGGACACACACCACAGGACCTGCCATATGACAGGAAGATGGAAGGTTTACATAGTAAAAATTAGGTGGCAGTGGGGAAGCAGTACAGTTTGCAAAATTCAGATTAGTAAACTATAGCCACTTTAGGCTGCTGTCTGTCTGTGTAAATAATGTTCATTGGCATCGGGGCTGGGTTTAGGGCGAGGCAAGTGAGGCAGGATGGTGTCAGCACAGGGCTGCCACCTGTCTGTGCTAAACTTTTTCTGTATTTTGTACCTCATTGCTTTTTTCGGCAATTGATTTTTTTAAATTAATTATTTATTTGTTGGTTTTGCTGAGCCTTCATTGCTATCTGCGCGCTTTCTCTAGTTGCAGCGAGCAGGGGCTTCTCTCTAGTTGTGGTGCTCGGGCTTCTCATTGCGGTGGCTTCTCTTGTTGCAGAGCACAGGCTCTAGGCACTCGTGCTTCAGTAGCTGCAACACATGGGCTTAGGTGCTCTGTGGCATGTGGGATCTTCTTGGACCAGGGATCGAACCCGTGTCTCCTGCACTGGCAGGCAGATTCTTAACTACTAGACCACCAGGGAAGCCCTGAGCATTGATTTTGATTTTTGAAAAATTTGCTTTGCAGTTATCTCTGTGCATTTTCTGTACACAGGGCCATGCCTCACTTGCCTCATCCTAGCCTCAGCCCTACTGGAAGGGTTCCAGAAGGGCTCTGTGCCTCCAGATGGGACCAGCAGGGGCTCAGATGTGACATTTTCCTGTGTCTGCACCCTGCTTTGCCCCCAGCTGGCTGTGTGGCCTTGGGCAGCAGCCTGAGCTCTGGGACCTCCATTTTCCTCCTGTGAAATGGGGCCAGAAGTGCCCAACTGTCCTACCTGGCAGGGATGTAGAAAGAATTAAATGAGATAATATATGCAGAAGCTTTTGGGAGGCCTGAAGTATATTCTCTGTCAGCTAGAACGCAAAGTCAAGTCAAACCCACCTCTTGGAGGCTGAAAAGAAGCAGGGAAGCCTTCGAGGGGCTGAGCTGGGTCATCGCAGGTTACTCTCGAAATGGGTCTGGAGGAATAAGGAAGGGCTCAGACAATCCAGAAAGACATCGAGGTGAAGGAATCTGCAGAGGGCAAGACTTAGAGGAAGGGGTTCTCCTGGATGGCGGGACCCAGATGGCCACGTGCAGAGGGAAAGTCGGAGCTCAGCATGTCCACACATCAGCAGTGGAGGTACTTCTCTCTGTGGCCAGGAGGAAGGGGAAGTCCCAGCCCAGCATGGATCACCATGGAAGGTAATCACCATACCAGCAGCAACCATCCACATGCCAGGGCCCCAGCAAGCAGCCAAGGACTTCCCCACACAACCTCCTTTGCCACGGACACCATGTGGGGTTACAGAAGTGAGAATGCGGGCTTCTGATGGTCCAGACCTGGAGGGAGGGAGAGTCAGACCAAGGTGGCCTGGATGCAGGAAATGAAACTGAAAATACAAAGCAGAAGATTTGGCATTGGGCACCAGGGAGACTTGGCTTTCCTGGTGGCTCAGACAGTAAAGAGTCCACCTGCCAATGCAGGAAACCTGGTTCGATCCCCGGGTCAGGAAGATCCACTGGAGAAGGAAATGGCAACCCACTTCAGTATTCTTGCCTGGAGAATTCCATGGACAGAGAAGGCTGGTGGGCAACAGTCCATGAGATCGCAAACAGTCAGACACAAGTGAGCAACTAACACTTTCACTTTTTTTGACTGGGGAGACAAAGAGCCAATAGCGCCCAGCCTCGGACATATCAGCTTCAGACGCACTGAGTTTCAAGATACCATCTGGCAGGAAGATAGGCTCTGATAAATTGCTCTCTGGGTTAGAAAGCAGCAGATTCCAGCTGGGGGCCTGGTCTGGGTGATTTCCCCCTAAACTTACCCAGAGATGGCCCCAGGAGGCCTCCCTGAGTCACACAGAGCTGGCGAGTCTCAAGAGGCACCATCTTGGGATGCCTTTGCTCTATGTACACGGGGCAAGGTTGCACAACCCCAGGGGCACCGCCACAGGGTGACCTGTAGAACATCAGCTTTATCTCCTTGATCTGTGCTGTCAGGACCATTATTATCCCCTTCTGCTGCTGAACAGAGTAAGGCTCGGAGAGGTGATGTAACTTGCACTTTGGCCAACAGCTAACGCAGGTGGAGAGGGATTCACGGCCAGCTCCTGTCCCTTTCCAGAACAAATGACTTCTACCCCACTGGCTTCTCCCCTGAGGACTCACTTTCCTCCAAACCCACTCAAATTATGCTAAGCATTCTCCCACACCCTCTGGTTTCTTTGCCTAGAAGAGCTGGAGGCCAGCCTTAAGGAAGTTCCCTGGGACTTAGGGTTTATTGGAATCGGAAGAAACCACTTCCTCCCAGGACACCACACCTGAGCCTGCTCTCTGTCCATCCACCTGGGCCTGTGGGGGAGGGGCAGCCTCCAGGAAGTCAGGCTGTTGGGGGTTCAGTGCTGTGCCAAGGTCTGATTTCATCAAGGAAATTGGCCAAGTCAGATTGCAGGATGTAAGAGAAGGTTCCTAAAAACCATGTAGCAAGAGAGGTAGAGAGACAGGCATCACACCCTCCGGGGGAAGGCATGGGGGAGGGGACACCATAAGCATAAAATGTTCATCCTTGCACATCTGCAGCAGCGGGAATCAACACACTTCAGTGGGGATGTAAGCTTTGCTTGAATGACAAGGTGGAAGATTAATTATAATCACAGCCATTTATGATGTCTATATTCTTTTCTCCGTGTCTGTGGCAACAATGGACTACAAACCAGGTGGCTTAAGACAACAGAAATTTATTCTGTCCCAGTTCTAGAGGTCAGAGTCCAAAGTCAAATTGTTAGCTGTGCCTCTCTTCCTCTGCAGGCTCTGGGGGACAACCCTTTCCTGGGCTCTTCTGGTAACCCCAGGTGTCCTGGGCTTGTGGTCACATCACTCCAGTCTCTGCCTCCATCATCACATGGCTCCACCCTGTACTTCCCTTCTCTTCTCTTCTAAGGACATTTGTCACTGGACTTGGGGCCCACCCGGATCCAGGATGGCTTCGTTTAGAGATCCTTAACTTGATTGCATCTGTAAAGACTCTTTTCCCAATAAGGTCCACATTAGCAGGCTCCAGGGGGACACAATTTTTGCAGGGGGAGGGGCCACCCTCAACCCACGACTGTGCCATTCCCACGTCCCACAGGCTGAGTGGGCAAGGGAGGGCTTTCCAAGCACAATCTCATTTGCACACACTGTTTTGTACATAAAAATATGAGCTCCCTGTGGAGCAGTGTGTTGGCTGTGAAGCTGCACCCCTGTCGGCCAAAGTCATTGCCTGGTATTTCCTTCCCATGCCACCCCTCTCGGGTACAAGGGAGAAAGAGGGAGGGAGCTTGCAAACAGCACATCCACTTCTCATTAGGGATGTCCTATATGGGAAGGGAATGGTTTCACAGTCACACACATGCAGACACAACTACACACATACAATTCTGAAAGCCAAGCATGTGGTCATTTTACAGATAGGGAATCCAAGGCTGGGATGACTGGAGGGAGGATGATCGGAAGCCAGAGGATCCGAGTGACGGCTTCCATGCCCAGGTGGAGTCGGTTGACCTCCGAGAGTGCATTTCAACCTACCTTGAGCCTGGCCTCAAAAGGACATCCATAAACACCTCCCAGAGCTTTGGTTGAGAGGCTTCTAAGAGAAAATCCGCGCCTGCAGCCTTTTCACTCGCACACCTAGCCATCTGAGCAGATCCAGACCTGCTTCTCAGAGCAGAGTCTGGACAGGTGCTCCACAGGCAGCATCGGTTTGGAATAAGCTTATCTTGCAGAGATTAAATCCGCTCTCAGGGCAGAATTAAAGTTCAATGAAAGATAGTTCTTAATGCCTCGCTGGCCTCACAGAGCTCTCTGGGAGACAAGTCCTTCAAAATTCCTTCCTATGAGCCCATACCCTCCCCAAATCAAGCAGCCGTGTCATCCGAGGCAGGGCGCACCAGAAGCAGGCCGGAGGAAAACATGAGTTTTCTTCTGGTAGGAAGTTTGGCATCTCCACTGCCAGGATTAAAATTCTGGCCCTGTTTCAGACTGAGAAGCAAAGGCCGTTTTCATCCATCCATTCATTCATTCATCCATCCATTCATCCAGCAAGTATTTTTTGAGGGCCTGCTTAGCCCTGGGGCTTGCATGACCTCACCCTTTAGAGGGAAGGTGGACATGAAACCAATAACACAACAACCACATAATCAAGCCATGGGGGTTTAGAGTGGGAGGTGGGGTGCTACAGGGTGGGTCAGGTAGAGCTGAAGGGTCCCGTTGGAAGGAAGACCCTCCCTAGGGGAAGTGATGCTTGAAATGAAACTTTAAGGACAACTAGGACAGACCTGGAGGAGGTGGACCTAGGGAAGGGGAGTCATCCAGCAGAGGAACAGCAGGTGCAAAGGCCCTGAGGTGGGAAGACACCAAGCTGGGAGGGCCTGAAAGCAGGCCGGGGGAGGCGGAGGTGGGAACCCCAGGTAAGAACTCAGGTGTGCCCTGGGGTGGGCATGGCCAAAGCACAGAAGGGCTTGGATTTAATTCTGTGGGCAATCAGAAGCCTTTGGAGCATTTATTTTCAACTAAGCTTGTAATTTGTAGGTAATTGTAGATTTCCATGCAGGAGGAAGAAATAATGCAAAGAGATCCTGTGTAACATCACCTCGCTTCCCCCAGTGGTTTGTTTTGTTGTTTAGTCGCTAAATTGTGTCCGATTCTTTTGTGACCCCATGGACTGTATAGCCCACCAGGCTCCTCTGTCCATGGGATTTCCTAGGCAAGAATACTGGAGTGGGTTGCCATTTCCCTTCTCCAGGGGATCTTCCCAACCTAGGGATTGAACTTGAGTCTCCGGCATTGGCAGGCGGATTCTTTACTGCTGAGTCACCAGGGAAGCTCCTCCCTCCATGATTATATCTTGCAAAACTATACTGTAGAGTCACAACCAGGACACTGACATGGATACAAGCCACCCATTTTATTCAGTCTCCCCCAGTTTGCTCACTCGTGTGTGTATGTGTGTGTACCTGTGAATGTGTATATGTGTGTATTTGTGTCCCTGTGAGTGTTTGTGTACGTGTGCATACATGTGTATGTAAGTGTATATACACGTGTGTTTAGTTCAGTGCAGCAAGTAGGCTTGTGGGGCTGCTAACACATTTATCTACCATTTCACAGTAAAAGAAAAGAGCTTGTAAACATGAAATACGACAGATGGGGTTCAAGCCCCCACTGACCACTCCCATTACTGGTCCCTGTTGCCTCTCCCAGAGTGACCCTTAAGAGATCTCTTTGGTGTGGAGACCTCCACAGCTCCGCACTGTAGGTGGGAAGATGTGGTATCATTAATTTTCTAGGATGGCTAGAAAGTAAAAACAACACCACATGGACTGTATGTGCCTGTGGTAGGATGTGACAAGAAGGGAATTTCACCTCTGTGGTCTTCTTTCCCCAAACCCCAAGCCTGGTCTAACTTTGAGGAAAACATCAGGCAGACCCAGATTGGAAGGTGTGTCACAAAACACTTGAGCTGTACTCCCCCAAACAGCCAAGACCACCAAAAACAAGGCATGATGGAGAAACAGTCACTGGCCAGAGGACTAAGGTAACAGGAGCACTAAATGCCGCGTGCACCCTGAATGTGTGCTGGCGCAGGCAGCTGTGGACGCTAAAGAAAATCTGGAATCGAGTGAATAATGATACCAGGATTGGCGCAGGACCCAGTCATGCAGAATGACATTATGGGAAATTCAAACCCAGTGAGAGCCACGGGCAAACACTCTGTACTATCTTTGCAACTTTTAGTACTTTTAGTTGCAAAGATAGCACAGGGTGTTCCCATATGTCCCACACGCAGAGTTCAAGGGCACCCCCTTGAAGTTCACAAGGGACTCCAGGGAGCTGATACATTCAAAAGTATGCAAAGTACAAAATTCAAATTTCCCCTCCAGCATCTTCTACCCTGAATTTACTACCCAGCAGCTAGGACACGATATGGATTTTCTGCCACCTTTGGGAGTTCTTTTATAAAAGAAACTTCCAGTGCCTGATGACAGGCTCATCTTTGCACAAGTCCTAAGTCAGAGGGAAGTCTCTGAAAAGACCCTCACTTGGTCATATTTCAAATAACATAAAACCCACATAGTCTGAACTTCTTCCGGGCACCAGGCCCTCTGCCTCCTCACCCCAGTCCACCAAAAAGGAACTGTCTTTAGCTCCATTTCCAAGAGGAGGAAACTGAGGCCTGAGTCATAGCCACTTGTGATGGGAGTGGAATTCGGTTCTTGCCTCTGATGGCAACACACAGCGTCACCCCCCACTCCCCGGGGCTTCTCTCCCACAGTTCTTCCTTCCCTGCTTCTTTCCTCCCTTACTTCCTTCCTCTGTCCCTCCCTCCCTCTTCACCTCTCTCTCTTTCTTTCCCTTCCTACTTTCTTTCCTTCTCTCTCTGTCCAGACCAGTAGCATCAGCACCACCAGAACACACATTGTCAGAAGCCCACAGGGCAGTGGTGGGCACGTACCATCCTAAGGGGTCCGCTTAGAGCATCTCCCCTCACAAGAGATGCTAGTGAAAAGCCTCCAGGCCCATCTGACTCCAGACGCTGTGCTGGGCTGGAATGGAAACTTCAGGAGGCTCCGTGACTAGGTTCAAGGACGCTTGGGTCTCACGCTTCAGCCAGGCACTTAATTGGCATATTCCTCTTTCTAGCCTAGGAAATGGCTTTAAAAAGCTCTGCAGAACCTAGTCCTGGGAACCCTGGCTCTGCCAATCTGTCACGTCCCCAGGGAGGCCACTTTGCTGGGCTGGATCTTGGCACTAACCACAAGCGGCCTACTTTGGTGGGTCCCATGGGTGGATCTCCCCCACCCTAATGATACAGCCATGGACCCCAAGCACCTCAAAGTCTTACACCATCTCCTGCACAGAGCAAGCCCTGGGGAAGGGATACTGTGAAGGGGAAGAACTTGTGGACACAGGACTCTGTCTTGTCTCCTCCGATTCCTGAGGCGAAGACTCTGTCCTTTGAGGCAGGAAGCATCTGTCCACGTTCCCTGCTCTGCACCCTGGATTCAGCACCGCCTCGGCCTGTTGCTTCTGACTCCCAACCTCGACTTCCCCATCTGTAGAATAGACTGACCATCGTTTCCATCCCATGAGGGTGTCGTGAGGACTAAGCGAGATGCTGCAGCAAGGGAGGCCAGGCTGGCACCGGCTCAGTGATTCTATAACAGGAGAAAGGTCAGAAATTGAAGGAAAAACTGTGTGTGGGCTAAGTCGTTTTAGTCGTGTCCAACTCTGTGATCCTATGGACTGTAGCCCCCCAGGCTCCTCTGTCCGTGGGATTTCCCAGGCAAGAATGTTGGAGTGGGTTGCCATGCCTCCTCCAGGGGATCTTCCCGACCCAGGGATCAAACCTGTGTCTCTTACATCTCCTGCATTGACAGGTGTGTTCTTTACCACTAGCACCACCTGGGAGACCCAAATAGAAAGGTGGAGGATCAAAAATGGGGCATGGCAGGGCAGCTCTGATGGGGCCCCTGAACCAGGGATGAATGAACCGTTCCCAGTGGGTACACCTCTCAGGAGGAAGTAGACATTCCAAAATGTTTGTGGAAAACAGGAGCTCTTCCCATGTTTGGGGGAGGCAACCTCAGGGTCCCATCCAGACCCATAATCCTACGCCAGGGCCCAGTGAGAAAGAAAACTTGGGGCCTTTATTCAAAAAGTATCGAGACTTTCTAAACAGTGGCGGCAGAGCATTAAAGTCGGTGTGAGGTGCTTCAGAGAGGGCCTGTGTGACCACCCGAGTCGCACACCCACAAAGCCAGCCTTGCTCAGGGGTCTCTCTGCCTTCAGAGAGTGAAATCTGGAGACCACTGTTAGCAGATACCTTTATCCAAGCAGTCTAGCCACACAGTCCATCTCCTCCACTAGTTCCCCAAAGTGCAAATCGATCTAAGGGTCAGAGTGGCCCACACCATTAACAAGAGGGGAAGTGGGAGAAGGGGAGGGGACCCTGGGAAAAGGCAAAGTGTCACCACGCAGCTCCAGCAGATAAGCTGATGATAGCCAGCAGCCACCAGGCATTTGCCATGATGCCAGAAACAGCACTTGTCTGCTTCCTGTGGTCTAGGAAGGAAGTCAGCTCACACACAAGGGACCCCTGCTCCAGTCCAGGCAGTGGGTAGGTGCTTAAAGCCTTCAAGTGCCCGCAGAGCACGCTGCAGGATGGAGCCAGCCGCCGACGGGACCATAGAGCACAGGGACGAACAACCTTCCCAGAGCATCCCCGGTGCCTCTGGCCACTGGGAGCCTGCAGATTCAGGGGCAGGGGGATGCTCCTGCCTGAGAACCTCAGTTCCTCTGGAGGTCTTCTGATGGGCGCGCACAGCAGAGGGGAAGGAGTTGGGCCCCTCAAAACAAAACAAAAGGACTCTGGCACTGGGGACACTGCAGAGCAGCCAGGGCCCTGTGGGCCGTGGGGAGTTGGGGGAGGCCTTGTGGCAGGAAAAACAGGGGAGTACAGGGTGGGGGATCAGCTCCTCACCTCACGCCTGAGGCAGTGCCAGCAGAGGTAGCCGCAGACAGAGACCAGGCCCGTTCTCAGGGAGTCAAGGCTCTAGGGCAATTACAGACAGACAGTGCTCCCCGCCCCACCCCCCAACAAATATGCCCTGCACCGTGCAAAAGTTTTCCCAATAGACAAGAAGAAACTAGAGGACCCAGCCATGCAGTCTCCCCCAACGCTGCTCTGTGTGGCCTCGACTAATCTGCCACCATCAGAACCTCCATCCTACAGAGGAGGAGCCTGAGGGTCAGAGAGGAACTGCATCTCTGGGTCACACCACTGATCAACGGCAAAAGCAGTATTTAACCCAGATCTGAATCACCTTCGGGGTCTTCTAGGGCATCCCAGGTGGCACTAGTAGTAAAGAACTCGACTGCCAATGCAGGAGACATAAGAGGTGCAGATTCAATGCATGGGTCAGAAAGATCCCCTGGAGGAGGTCACGCCAACCCACTCCAGTATTCTTGCCTGGAGAATCTCATGGCTATAGTCCATGGGGTCACAAAGAGTCAGACACTACTGAGGCAACTTAGCACACATGCACGCTTGTTTCCAATCCTAGGAAGTCCTCCTCTCCTCCAGGGATGGCTATATCCCCTTTGTCCACCCACCCCTGAACTCTGTCCTCCAACCACCCACCTTGGGGAGGGCCCACTGACTCATACACACATACACATACAGATACACACAGAGACACGCAATGGCTTTAGAATTTCCCCACAAGGGATTTTGTTGGTGGTCCAATGGTTAAGAATCTGCCTTCCAATGCAGGAGACATGGGTTCAATCCCTGATCAGGGAACTAAGATCCCACGTGCCTTGGAGTAACTAACCTTGTGTGCTACAAATACTAAGCCTGCAAATCACAGTGAAAGATCCCGCATGCCTCAACTAAGACCTGACGCAGCCAAATAAATAAATATTAAAAATAAAAATACTTTATTAAAAGAAGAATTTCCCCTCAGTTGGCTTCTTGCCCTGGGTGGTGTGATGGGAGATGTTCACACACACACACGCACACACGTTTTTGTCTCATCGAATGCAGAGATGACTACATTCCCACTCCCATATCTTTTGGAAATAGCACTTAGAATTTTCTTACAGGACTCTCGACCTCAAGTCAATTCCCTATTGTTTGGGTAGTGAAAAAGTTGGCTTAAAGCTCAACATTCAGAAAACTAAGATCATGGCATCCAGTCCCATCACTTCATGGCAAATAGATGGGGAAACAGTGGAAACAGTGGCTGACTTTATTTTTCTGGGCTCCAAAATCACTGCAGCTGGTGATTGGAGCCATGAAATTAAGAGATGCTTACTCCTTGGAAGGAAAGTTATGACCAACACAGACAGCATATTAAAAAGCAGAGATATTACTTTGTCAACAAAGGTCTGTCTAGTCAAGGCTATGGTTTTTCCAGTGGTCATATATGGATGTGAGAGTTGGACTATGAAGAAAGCTGAGCGCTGAAGAATTGATGCTTTTGAACTGTGGTGTTGGAGAAGACTCTTGAGAGCCCTTTGGACTGCAAGGATATCCAACCAGTCCATTCTAAAGGAGATCAGTCCTGGGTGTTCCTTGGAAGGACTGATGCTGAAGCTGAAACTCCAATACTTTGGCCATCTGATGCGAAGAGCTGACTCATTTGAAAAGATCCTGATGCTGGGAAAGATTGAGGGCAGGAGGAGAAGGGGATGACAGAGGATAAGATGGTGGGATGGCATTACCAACTCAATGGACATGAGTTTGGGTAAACTCCAGGAGTTGGTGATGGACAGGGAGGCCTGGCGTGCTGCGATTCATGGGGTCACAAAGAGTCGGACACGACTGAGCGACTGAACAGAACTGAACTGAGGGGAATCCCATTTCAAGGGTCCAAGGGTGGACATGTGACTCAGTCCTGGCCCATCAGCTTATTCCATCCTCCAGGCCTCAGAGATTGATTCACAGGCAGGAAGATGACCCAAATCAATCCAGTCTGTTAATTCTGTGAAACTGTTGGAAAGAAATAACCTGAGTTTCTATTGAAAGAGGAGGTGGGAGGATGTAAATCTTGACCTGCCAGGAGTTGACTCGAAAAGAAGACAGAGCCAGTGATGGAGAGAAATCAAGTCCTGGTGGCAGGATTTGATCTCCTGGAGCCAGAACCAGACCATTTCAGTTACATAAAAATCGTTTTTCGTAAGTCTATTCAGTCAGAGTTGGTGTCACTCATGACAGAGTCCTGCGCAGTTTTCTGTCTCTTTCTTTTGTGAAGGATACAGTCACACAGGAGCAGACTCCACACTTGGCTCTCAAACACAGTGCCCAGAACTTGGAGAAACTCCCAAAGCTGGCCCAAGGAAGGCTCTGGAATGGAGCCTGTGCCTCTCACTGACTTTTCTTTCTAAGGCAATTTGACCAGGAGTTCTTCCAAAGAGTGCTCTTGTCCCCCTCATGTAGCACAGAGAGCCTCCAATCCTCGTGGGAGGCAGAACCCTGTCTTCTGGTGCAGACACCTGGCATAATATCTTTCCCTTGAATTTGGGCAGGACTGTGAAGAAGATGGAATATCAGTCCTAAGAAGAAGTCACTAATCAGTTGACTTGGAGTTTCTCCAAGGGGAGATTACCTGGGATGGGCCTGGTTTAATCAGGTGAGGTATTAAAAGAGACAAGGCCCTCCTGAAATCAGAGTTTGAAACCGTGAGGACTGAGAGAGAGGGTCACATGGTAAGGGTCTTCAAGTAGCCTAAAGAAGCTGAGAGTAGTTCCCAGCCAACAGCTACAGGACAAAGGCATCTCAGTTCTGAGTCTTTGACAACTTGAGGGAGCTTATTGCTCAGTCGCTCAGCCGTGTCTGACTCTCTGCAATCCCATGGACAGCAGGATGCCAGGCTTCTCTGTCCTTCACTATCTCCTGGATTTTACTCTAACTCATGTCCATTGAGTCAGTGATGCCATCCAACCATCTCATCCTCTGTCAACCCCTTCTCCTCCTTCCCTCTTTCTCAGTACCAGGGTCTTTTCCAATGTGTCAGCTCTTCACATCACATGGCCAAAGTACTGGTTCTTCAGCTTTAGCGTCAGTCCTTCCAATGAATATTCAGTGTTGATTTTCTTTAGGATTGACTGGTTTGATCTCCTTGCAGTCCAAGAGACTCTTGAGAGTCTTCTCCAGCACCACAGTTCAAAAGCACCAATTCTGAAGATAGTCTTTCGGTGGGTAAGCCTCCCAATGAGAACCCAGCTCAGCCCACTCCACGGCTGCAGCCTTGTCAGACTCTGAGCAGAGAGCTAGCTAAAATGTGCCAGCTTCTGACCCATAGGCACCCTGAGTGCTTATTCAGCCACTAAGTTTATGGCTCTTTGTTACACAGTTTTGAAGATGAACAGACCTCTCCTCCCGCCTGGCTCACCTTCTCTTTGTTGAGGTCTCAAAGGTCCCCACCTCATAGGTCCTTCTGACCCCTGCTGTAGGCAGAACCCCCACCCCAACCCCATCCCATCAGCCTCCAGTCTCTTACCCACTTTAATGGCCTTCTAGCCCTTCTACCTGCCACAGCATGGACATCACAAGCCTGCTGATTCTTTACCCATCTCCCTGGGGATATGGAACTCCGGGGGAGGCGGTGGGGGAGAGGGGGAGGCGGTGGGTGGGGAGGGGAGGCGGGGCATGGCCTGACTGTCTACTGGCTGCTGTTGCTGCCCTGGGCTAAAAACTTTGCAAAGGAGAAGGCTTCTATCAACACTGGTTGAATGAACGAGTGAGTGAATGAACGAACAAGCAATTGAATGAAAAACCAGCCAATTTCAGCTGCTCAGAAGCCCTGACCAGTTGTAGCTCTTGCGGGGAGCAGATAAGCATGTGGTTTCCAAAGTTCCGGTTCCTCTAGAGCAGCTGAAGTGCTCCCCATGACCTCTGTGGCTGGCCGGGCCAAGAATCCCCTCCCAAGACGTGTGCACACTCAGGGTCAGCAAACTTCTTCCCAGAGCCTGGGTGCTCAGGCTGCATCCCCACACTGGCCCTGCTCCTCAGGAGCCTGTGGCCCTGTGAACTGAGCTCTCCATGCCTCGGTCTTCTTATCTACAAAATGGGTACAAGAGGAACTTCCCTGGTGCTCCAGTGGCTAAGACTTCACCTTCAAATGCAGGGGGTACAGGTCTGATCCCTGGTTGGGGAGCTAGGATACCACATGCTTCATGGCAAAAAAAAACAAAACAATGGACAGAAACAATGTTGTAGCAGATTTAATAAAGACTTTGAAAATGGCCCATTTAAAAAAAAAAAAAAAACTTTTAAAAAAATGGGTACAAGAGTTTAACTGGCTCCCAAGACGTTTTGAGGATTAGATGAACTCATTTGTACCCAGTTGTACCCAACTCATTTGTCCCTAAAAGGGGCCCAGTTCACTTTAACAAGTATTATAATGGAAATGTATTTGCAGCGCTACCAAGAAGGGTGGTTTCCATCAAGAATCACCCCCCCCACCCGACCCCAACTTTCTTGGTGCAAGCTGCGGTGTCTAACTGGCTCCATCTGGGCCATGAGACCAGAGGAGGAGATACAGCAGACCCTTAGCATAGTGACACCCCAGGGCTGTGGGTAGAGGGGCTGTGCGAGCAGTTGAGGATGTCAGTTTAGCACTTGATGTCTTAGCTTGGGGGTTTCCCAGAGAGAAGCCATGGTCCTCCCTCTTCGTGCCCTGAGCAGATCCCGAGTCTCCCCACCCCCACTGCCAACTTCACTGAGCAGGAAACAGAAATGCCTGGGCCCGCAGCCAACAGAAGAAAGAAACACAAGCCTTTGGGGAGGGCAAAGAGGTGCATGCCAAGGGCAGAGGGCCACCAGGCCCAGGGCTGTGAAGCTGTGGGTGACCCTGGAGAAAGCAGAGACCTGCCAAGCCCATCTCTGGGCTGGGGTCCCAGCAGGGACCACACCTCCAGTGGTAGGGCACGGCCAAGAGGTCCCAGATTCACACTGGGACCAAGAGGGGGCCGTGAGTACTCCTAGCACATGGTGAGATGTGCCAGCCACAATCCCATCTCTTACTGACTCCCACCCCGGGCTTCCCCAGGCTGCCCTCTCCTTCCTCCCTCCCACTGGGTCCCAAGGTGCCCAGTAGAGCAGAAGTGTCCTGGAAACAGGGTGTCGACAGAGCGTTACCCGAACAGCCCTCGATGCCCCATCTCACCCCGTCAGCCAGTGCATTTCATCACGTGCCGCCAGAAGTGAGCCACCCAGACTCACAAGCTGTGCTCAGTGCCCCCGACTAGCACGCCAGCATGTTAACTGACTGGATGCCCCTGCTGGCTCAGATGGTAAAGAATCTGCCTGCAATGCGGGAGACCCAGGTTCGATCCCTGCATTGGGAAGATCCCCTGGCAAAGGGAATGGCTACCCACTCCAGTATTCTTGCCTGGAGAACTTCATGGACAGAGGAGCTGGTGGGCTACAGTCCATGGAGTTGCAGAGTCGGGCACGACTGAGACACAAACACTTTCACTTTCAACGTGCCAGCAAATTGACAGCAGCTAAGGGAAGTGAAACTTGTTGTCACTGTTCAGTCACTAAGTCGTGTCCAGTTCTTTGTGAACCCATGGACTGCAGTATGTCAGGCTCCCCCATCCTCCACTATCTCTTGGAGTTTGCTCAGATTCATGTCCATTGAGTCAGTGACACTGTCTAACCATTTCATCCTCTGTCATCCCCTTCTCCTCCTGCCTTCAGTCTTTCCCAGCATCAGGGTAGTTTCCAATGAGTCAGCTCTTTGCATTAGTTGGCCAAAGTATTGGAGCTTCAGCTTCAGCATCAGTCCTTATAATGAATATTCAGGGTTGATAAGTGAAACTTAACATCCAGTAACTTTCACATGACACCCAAGCAAGAGACACCCTCACAGGCTCCTTGAGGAAACTACTCTCCCTCTACCCAACCTTTGAGCCTCCTGCCCCTCTCTGCAGCCAGCTGGTCACCCAAGAGACACTTCTCCACCCTTGGTGGAGCAGGGCTGATAGACAAGAGCAGCCCATGTCCACCGACAGCCAGATGTTGGCAGATTCGAAAACAGCCCTGAGTCCCTGAGGGCATCTGTCCTGTGCAGGCCTGCTAATTGGCCGCAGGAGACACAAGAGCCAGGCCACAGCCGCACAGAGTGAGGAAATGGGGCCATGGGAGGGGAAGGCAGCTACTGAGCATCACTTATGTGAAGTTAGCTAAGTGGGCATCCCTCCCTCTGTGTTACCTAACTCTTTCTCTGACCTGCCAGAAGGAGGCCGTCTCAGCCTGATTTCAGAGTCACCTGGAAAATGCAGATGCCAGAGTCCACTGCAGAGATTTCAAAGCAACTGGTCTGGGGCATGGCCTGACACCAGGATTTTAAAAGCCCTTTGGATGACTCCAAAGGCAGACAGGGTTGAGAACACAGCTCCAGGTTCAGGAGCAGAGCCATGGCCCATGGAAAAAAAGGCTGGACCTTACCCAACTGCAAGGATCACAGAGTCTTAGATGTAAGCTCAGCCTTAGAGTTATGCAGTCCACAACCTGTGCAACTGGACACAGAACCCTTTTGGAGGCAGGGGGAGAAACTGAGCATTGAACACTCTTTGTTGATGTATAACAACATGGTTCAAACCCTGGCCCTGCTGTTTGTTCAGGGAATTTGTACTCCAGATTCCCTCCAACCCTCTAGTGGCCTGGAGAGGGAGACAGAAAACAAAGAATCTCATAAATGAATATATAATGATGGATTTGATAAACACGTGTGATAGAAAAGATGAGTCAGGTAATGCAGGAGGCAAAATAACGGTCCCGCAAAGATGTCCAAGCCGCAGTCTCCAGACTCTATGAATATGTTAGGTTATATGACAAAGAGGAGTAAAGGCTGCAGAGAGAACTGAGGTTACTAAACAGCTGACATTTTTATGCTTAACATGCGACACTAGATTTTTTTTTCTTAATTTTAAACATTAGGTACAGTTGGAATATGTGACAATTTCATACGCATAGATTGGAAGGTCTTAAAGTTGTGGAATCACTTGGGCAGGAAACAGGATTAAGAAATACATGAGAAATCAGAAGATGAATGGAAACATCTGGACAAATTAGAACAACTCACTTTTAAGTGAACAAGGTAAAGTTTTTTTTTTTAATTTCTACTCATTTTATTTTATATTTCAGGTTATATTGAGAAAATCTTTTTTACATTTTTATTAATTATTTTTATTGAGGTACAATAGACATACAACATTATATTTGTCTCAGGTGTACAACATAAGGATTCAATAATTGTGTACACTGAGAAATGATCACCACAATAGCTAACATCCATCCCCATACAGGGTTACAAAATATTTTTCTTTTTTTCTGCTGGTTAAGACTTCAAGTTAATCTACTCTCAGGAACTTATGTTTATTTATTTGGCTTCACTGGGTCTTGGTTGTGGCACAGGGGCTTAGCTGCTCCAGGGCACATGGGATCATCCCAGCTCAGGGATCGAACCAGGGATCTTTAGTTGTGGCCTGTGAACTTAGTTACAGGGTGTGGGATCTAGCTCCATGACCAGGGATTGAACCTGGGCACACTGCATTGGGAGCGTGGACTTTTAGCCACTGGACCTCTGGGGAAGTCCCTCTTAGCAACTTTTAAGTATGCAATCTGGTATTATGAACTACTGTCCCCATGCTATATGTTACATCCCCATGATTTATGTATCTAAACAGCTGACCTTGAGATGAAGCAATTATCCGGGATGATCCAGGTCCAATGTAATCACAAAGATCCTTCAGAATCGAAGATAACATATATATAATGTTACATGGCAATGACATCTCAAAAAAAACAAAAAGTGGAAGAGAATTAGAGAGAGTCAGAGAGATGGCAGACTGAGAAAGACTTGGCCTTGAGCTTGCTGGAGGCAGGGGCCACCAGCCAAGGCTCTGAATTCCGCCAGCAAACCAAATGAGCAGGAAACAGGTGCTTCCCAGATCTCTAGGAAGGAGTGTAGCCAACCACCACCTTGGGAGACCCCAAAACCACAAGCAAGTGGAGCCCCCCGCACTTATGACCCATGCACACTCAGCTCATAAAGGCTGTTGTTTACATCCACTCCATTTGTGAGGATGGGGTACAGCAGCAAATAGAAAAGCTAGCAGGTCGGTGCCCAAAAGGAGGGCGGAGTCTAGTCTGGGGGCGGAGTCTAGTTTGGGGCGGAGTCTAGTCTGGGGGCGGAGTCTAGCCTGAGGGTGGGAGAAGGCTTCCTGAAGAAGCTCTTGAGGGGAAAGGGGAGACAGAGGGAACAGAAGGTATGAGGGCCCCTAGGCAGGAGGAAACCTTGTGCAAGTGACTAGAGGGCAGACCCCTGGGGACGTCACCACACTCACTGAGCCTCAGTTTGCTCCTCTGTGAAATGGGACCGTAAGAGCATTTCCTCGTTTGAGGGTGAAGAGGGCCTGGGAGCCCTGCGGTGACAGAGCAGACAGCCTGGGCCCTACAGTCAGACCAGAGCTGGATTCAATCCGGTCTTCTGGTCACCCCTGGGTGACCCGAGCAGCCTGCAGCCCCTCTCTGAGCCTTGCTTCTCGATCTGTTGGATGAGAGCATGCTGGGAGTGCTTGACAAGTCCTGGTTATTTATCCCCATCATCATCGATGGGAGAGTGGGGTTCAGAGATGGGAAGTGACATGCTCAGGGTCACATGGAGACCCCGAGGCTGACCTTCCTCCTCCCAGTGTCCAGGTAGGGACAGAGCTTAGGCCTCAGCCTCACACACCCCCCAAGCCTCCACTCTGATCAGCACCATCCTCGCTCATCTGCAAAGTTCATTCTATGTTGGCACAACGAACCCAAGGTTTCTACACACACATATCAGCAGCCTCGATGAAAACCAGCTGTGAGGTTTAAAATAGCCTCCCCAGGCTTCCAGAGATGCCAGGTCTTGGCTGAGGAAGGAAAATTCAGGCCCAAGGTTGGGACACCATCTTCAGAGAAGAATAACAGCTGCCATGCGTCCAGGCCCAGAGATCACCTGAGAGATGGGTGAGCTGAACTTCCCAGAGAGGCACGGGTGCAGAGGAAACCGGGGGCGGGGGGGGCGGGGTTGGTCCAGAAAGTCCCCCAAAGTGGGGCATCATCTTACCCTTGTCAAGTCTTTCTCTCTCCTCTCCTTCCCCCATCTCTCTATTTTCATCAACTAATAATTCAAAGATCGGGCTGTGGACAGACATTATCTAGCCTCCACCCCCACAGGCTGTGTGATCATAAGCAAGTGACTTCACTCCCTGAGTCTCAGTTTCTTCATCTGTCAGATGGGGTCCCTGCTTCACCAGGTGGCCCTGAAGGTCCACAGGACAGTTCAGTGAAGAGCTGACAGACGAGCCCATCAGCAGGTGCCTGACAGCTGGCTGCTACCCCAGAGGATGGTGACATCGGTGACAACCCTCTTCCCCAGTCCTTCTCCCCTCCCCCAACCCCCAGTCCTCTCCCTGCTCCCCCTGGGGCTCCTGGCCTGGCCCCTGGCAGGCTGAAGACAGATGATGGAATCTCAGAGCTGGGGACCTGTTGGGCCAAATTCCACCCTCAGGGCAGCCCTGCTGCCCAGATGCACCCCACCTCTGGCTTGAAGAGGGAACCAGGGCCAGACATGAGGCCCACATTCCCCATCAACTGTCGCAATAACTCATAGGGGCCGCTTGGTTCACGGTTGCCTCCACACCTAGATTGGTGAGTGGCACATAGTAGGTGCTCAATAAATATGTGCTGCTTGGCTGATGTGGTACTGTTATTGTCCATCTTACAGGTGAGAAACAGGCTCTCAAAGGTCAGCCAGCATGTAGCAGAGTGCAGCCCCCAGAGTTTGAGGGAACCCAGGCTTAGAGGGGAAAGGTATAGTCCAAGGTCCCCAGAAGCAGAACGTGAATCCACTCTACTGGCACCAAAGCGTGAGTTTTAATCACCAAACGATACCCCGTTTACCACGGCCTCTAGCCAACTTCTGCACTCAGCTTCCTTGCAGGCCTTCCATGCACATGCTGTGTTGTCTTAGGTAACTCACACAACCTCTCTGAGCCTGTTTCTGCATTTATAAAACAGAAAACCCACCTTGCTGCACTCGGGCAGAACCTCCCTCAGCTCATTTTTCCTCTGGCTTCTCAGCCTCTAGTGGCCGGCTCAGACATGCAGTTCATGCCAAATAAATCTTTGTTGATTAATTGAAGAGACAAGTTTACTTTAGAGCATCGAAGCCTGCCCAGAAGGTCTCTGGGTTGGTTGTCTCTGAGAACATATGCCTTCTCTCTTCACTTTAAAGAAGGAAAAACTGCAAAAAGCAGACGATGGTCTAGGTGTGTGGTTTTTGCTAGAAAGACGTAAGCCATTGGCAGACCCCTCAGGCCTTTGGAGAAAAGACCTCCTACATCAGAAAATAAGCCAATGAACGTGAATCATCAGGCTTTCCATTAAAATAAAATGTCAAAGGACTAGCTATCATACTGGTGGTGAGCCCAACCTCAGAGGAGGGTTCTGACCAACACCCACTCCTGGTGCTGATGGCATGGGCTGCAAAGGAGCCTCTCTCCTCTCCTCACATGGAAGGTTGTGCCAGGCTCCAGGACACCCCAGTGAACAAGCCCAACCCAGTCCCCAGCCCAAGGGACCTCAGAGCTCAGCAGGAGGAGACCTGGAAGGTTCTGGGCGGAATCCTGAGGTTCCCAGTGGGCACGTTCAAGCACCATCTGGTGGTTTCTGGAGATGACAAAGAACTTTCTAGAGAGGGGAGGAAACACGCTTTGCCAGCAGAGTGTCACCTTAGGGCCAGTGTCCAGTGGCAGCAGTCAGGGAAGCCCCAAGCCCCTTGCAGGAGCCCCCAGATGGCAGCCTCTGGTTTTCATGCTGAGGGGCTCTGGGGCTCTCCCACCCCCATCCCCACATCCTGGCCTTCACCTCCAGAGCTCACCTTCTCTACCCCAGCGGCCCATGCAGCAGAGCCCATCCCAGCCACCTGAGGGGTGTCCCTGTCACAGACAGCTTCACCCGCAGCATCCTGCCAGGCTGACTACAGCAGGAGCTGCACAAACTTGCTGGCCTCTGGTTCAGGGGAGCAAAGCTCCCTTGGCCTTCAGTAGAAGAGTTAGGAGAGCATGCTTATCATGGGCTCCACGTCCTGATCTGGGCTCCTAGCTGTTTCCATGACTGGGAGCCCCGGGAGTGGGGGTCACTTTTACAGACTTTAAAGACCCTTCCAGCTGATCCCATCACCACCGCTGCTGCTGGGCTGGAGAGACCACAGTCCAGCTGGGGTCAAACATGCTCATACTGCCAGGGAGAGTGAGGGGACAGGACCAGGGCAGTCACATACATGGGGACCAGTGTTCAGAAAGGCCCCACACTTGGTTTAAGGCTATGCTGTTGCCATCTTGAAAGTCTTGATACTTTTCAAACAAGGAGTTGCACTTTTTTTTTTTTTTTTTTGCACTGGGTCCCTAATTCCATAGCCCATCCTGGGAGAGGGGCTTTGAGGGTCCAGCTGGGGATCTCCATCACCTGGAGATTCCCAGATCTCATGAAAGGCTTCAGAAATGGAAATCAGCACAAACCACATCCCTGTGCCCACACCAGGGCTCCAAGTGCCCGCTTGCCCACATACATTCACAATCACACAGCTGTGTTCATGGGAGTCCACTGGGGCCCCCCCACATTCACACACACTCATACGTGTTCACACATGAACATCCGTGTCACCCCCAGCCACATGTTTTCTGCTCTGGAAGGGGCTCAGGAGACCTCAAAATGCCACTCCAGCTCCCCTAGGCCACTGAGAAAGCAGTGAAAAACTCGGGGAGGGGGCCCATCGGGAGCAGGCCCCTGTCTGCCCCTTCCCCCAGGAAAGGCAAGATCTCCTCCCTCACCCAGGATCCCACTAAATCCCCAGACAACTCTATGCAGAGCCCTCCACACACCTGAATTCCCACAGTCACTCATGTGGTAGCATTTGCATTATACCCATTTTAAGGATGGCAAAACTGAGACTACAAGAAGTGAAGCTGCTGACTGGAACAATGGCAGGCAGACTGGGGGACTCCATGCCGGACAATGACTCCTGAGACACAACAAGCCCCCAACCCCAGCTCACAGCAGACTTGCCCCTCCCCCCTCCCCCCTCACCTTCAGGTTGCTCCCCCCAAGGCTGCTCAGCCTAGTTCATGGAGGGGGGTTCTCCCAGTTTAGCCAGTGCTCACCCCTCTTGTCAGCACAGGCACAGGTGGGGACAGGTCAGTGCCCAGGGGCCCTCAGTTTTCTCTGAAGCCCCTGTCCCCCTCCCCTAGCCCCTTGGCCAGCCTTGCCCTTGGACACCACAGACTAGGCAGTGGGAAGGAGCTGCTGGAGTGACTACAGCTGCTGATTACCTACAGATAAATTTTTACAGATAAAAATGCATAGGCGTTACCTACGCAACGCCAGGACACCCTGAGGGTATAAGAGCAGATGTGGGCATGCGCACTGGAGGTGGGGCAGGCAGGGTCATCCCTTTGGCCGAGTTCAGGGCTCCCTGGGGCCACAGCAGGAGTTCCAGGGACCTTTCTACATCTTGACGCACCTCTCAGATTCTAAATGGAACTTTCTGAATGTTCCAAGGTGAACATTCCTGTGGCCCTAAATAGAGGCTCCTCTCCCAGGGATGCTGAACAGTCCTCCAGGGCTTCTTGGTGGTGGGGGGCACTCCTGAACCTTGGGGACAGGGCTCTGTGGGGCCAGCTGGCTCCAGGCGCAGGAGGAAGAGGTGACCCGGCAGGCCTGCAGCTGCCCGCCACTCTGCCGGAGCTTGAGCCTGTCCAGGCCCCGCGGCCCAGGCCTTATTTGGTAAGAAGAGCCTGTGCTGCCAGCCACTCGGGCTGCGAGCTGATGGGACACAGGAGTCTCTGAGCCGGCCCCATGCCCGCTGGCCTGGCATCCCAGGCCCGCCCACCTGGCCTCCTCACCCGGCCCCTGGGCCAGAGGCTGGCAGAGTTGGAGGTGCGAGATCTGGGGGTCACGCCAAGGCTGGGGCCGCCTCCCTCGGATCCCCGTCCAGCCATGGGAGAGGGATTCCCCAGCTTTTGCCTATATATGGCCGAGGAGAGGCGGCGCGCTTGGGATGGGCCCGCGGGCCCCGGAGGTATTGTCTTAAGAGGGTGTTTGGCATCGGGCAGTGATGCTTCGGATTCTTATGAAAACCTGGCAGGGACATTGTTTGACAGCTCTGACAGTGTGCTGGAGTCTCCACGGGGAGCCCGCCCCTGGGGGCCAAGGGCATGTGACGCGTCAGCTGCCTGCCCGGTCCTGGCAGGAGGGAGGCCAGGCCAGGCAACCATGTTCATGTTCGGGAGGAGGTGGCTGGCTCAGAGCTGTCCAGCTCAGGGGAACCAGACAGGAGCGACCCCTTCTGGGTCTCGTTTTCCCAACCCACGTGTAGTGTGTGCAGAGGTGCCGCGGTGGACGCAGGGAGAAAGGTGCAGTGGAGGAGCAGATGGGGCCCCCGTGGGCAGGGCTGCCCATCTCCGAGTCCCACGACGTGCAGCCTTAGTGGACAGACTGGTGCATCTTTGTCACCCCATCCACGCCTCGCAAACCCAAGGAGCTGGCTGCCCCTATACCCCTGCTGACAGATGAAGAAACCAAGGCTCAAAGACAGTTAAGACCCTGGGCTCTTTCTCCAACCCGCTGGGGACCTTTGCAGGCCAATGTTCATTCATCCATCCTCTTGACGAACGCATCCTGAGCTCTGCTGTGGGCCAGGCATCATTGTAGGGCCTGAGGCGGCAGTGGTGACCCATCTAAGAAACATTCTGTTCCCAAGGAGATAAACATCCCTTCAAATTAGGTAGAAAGGGAAGGTCTGTCTGTGCAGATGACTTTTAAATCAAGGGCCAAAGATGAGAAGAAGCCAGTCCCGGGGGAAGAGGGGGGCTGGTTTCTTCAGGCAAAGGAAGCAGCGCATGGAAAGGCCCTGATGCTGGTAGAGGCGGGTCAGGTCTAGGCCAGCAGGAGACCAGGCTGACAGAGCCAAATGAGCAGACAAGAGCAGAAGATGCAGCCAGACAGCTCAGGGCAGATCAAGGGCCCTGGGGTTGGGTTGTATTCTAAGAATGATGGGAAGCTGGCTGTTAAGCAGACATCTGACAATATAATCAGACATGCTCTGCTGTATCAGATGTTTCATTGTTGTTCGGTCACTAAGTCGTGTGTGACTCTTTGCGACCCCATGGACAGCAGCACGCCAGGCTTCCCTTTTCTTCACTATCTCTCTGAGTTTGCGCAAGTTCATGTCCATTAAGTCAGTGATGCTATCTAACCATCTCAGCCTCTGCTGCCCCCTACTCCTTCTGCCTTCAGTCTTTCCCAGCATCGGGGTCTCTTCCAATGAGTCGGCTATTCACGTTAGGTGGCTAAAGTACTGGAGCTTCAGCTTCAGCATCAGTGCTTCCAATGAGTATTCAGGGTTGATTTCCTTTAGGATGGACTGGTTTGATCTCCTTGCTGTCTAAGGGACTCTCAAGAGTCTTCTCCAGCACCACAGTTCAAAAGCATCAATTCTTTGGCACTCAGCTTTCTTTATGGTTCAACTCTCACATCCGTACATGACTATCGGAAAAAATATAGCTTTGACTGTATGGACCTTTGTCGGCAAAGTGATGTCTTTGCTTTTTAATACACTGTCTAGGTTTGCCATAGCTTTGTCATAGCTTTCCTTCCAAGAAGCAAGCATCTTGTAATTTCATGGCTGCAGTCACCGTCCACAGTGATTTTAGAATGCAAGCCCCTTCGCCACGACAAGGCAGTGATCCATAATGAAAGTGAAAGTGAAAGTGTTAGTTGCTTAGTTGTGTCTGACTCTTTGTGATCCCATGTACTGTAGCTCACCAGGCTCCTCTGTCCACGTAAGTCTCAAGGAAAGAATACTGGAGTGGGTTACCATTTCCTTCTCCAGGGGATCTTCCCAACCCAGGGACTGAACCTGGGTTTCCTGCATTGCAGGCAGATTCTTTACTGTCTGAGCCACCAGGGAAGCTACAATCCATGAAGGGGATCATATATTTGGGCTCTGCTAAATGCTATATGTCTGTTTTCTCATTTGGTTCCTGGGCATGCCCGTGAGGAGACCAAAATCTTTTTACCATTTTAAAAACGAGGCAATTGAGGAGCCAAGAGTTGAAATGACAGGCTCATGTCAAGTAATCATTACGGGATAGACAGGGATTCTTCAATGAACTCTGCCTGATGTCAAAGCCAGGCCCAGTACAGACCCCCTCAGGCAGCAGGGCTTGAGGGGGACAGAGCAGTGTGCTTGGGGGTGGGGGGACTGACCTGGTTTGGTTCCCCTCTGCTATCCGGCCCACCACCCCACCACACAGAGTAAGTCACCAGGACTTTCCCAGTTTTAACACTGAAAGTCCAGCTTCCCAGAAACCCCTCTGTCCTGGGCATGCACGCACGATCAGTTGCTCGGTCATGTCCAATTCTTTGGAACCCCATAGACTATAAAGCCCACCAGGCTCCTCTGTCCATGGGATTCTCCAGGCAAGAATACTGGAGTGGGTTGCCATTTCCTTCTCCAGGGGATCTTCCTGACCCAGGGATCAAACCTGAGTCTCCTGCATTGACAGGCAGATTCTTTACCACTGAGCCACCTGGGAAGCCCATCTGTTCTGGGCCCTGCAGGTGGCTCAGCCCTGGCCTCTAGGCACCACCAGGAGCTCAGAGAGAGAGGAGTGATCCAAAAATCCTCCCCACCTGCACACCTGGCCCCACGCCCACCTCTGTCCAGGCCAGGAAGCTCTGTGGAGAGGAAAGCAAATAGCAACCTGTGTATGGCTGCCTTAGCCTCCTCCCAGCACCAGGGCAACGCGGCCAACTGGCTCCCAGCCAGCCAGCCAGCCACAGCAGAACAAAGTGAGGGTGGGGCTGCCCACCAGGAGAGTGGATCAGGAGCAGGCCTGGCCGAGTGGGAAGGGCTTATCCCCGAGGCAAAGATTCAGGGTCACACAAGGCCTGCCTTTGACCCTAGAGACTCTGTGACCTCAAGCATTTTGTGGGCCTCAGTTGCCTCTCCTGTAAAATGGGAGAGTGACAATAGCCAGAGGTCTGCCGGATGCCAGGCCCTGTGTTAAGAGCTGTGCCAATTATCACCTCCTGGAAGGCTTAGAGCAGCCTTGGAAGGAAGTGTGCTAACTCTGTGCAGACAAGGAACAAAACCCAGAGAGGGTGAAACAGCCACCCCAGGTCACACAGCGAGTAACAGTAAAGCACGGATTTGAGCCGTCTGTTTCAGACCCTCACCTGGTGCAGGTAGGCAGCACACCAAAGGGGTGGAGTGCAAGGGCTCTGGGGAGCCCCTTCCTGTTGATCCTGTGACCCTGGGCAAGTGGTTGCATCTCTCTGGGCCCGTTTTCCACCTACAAAGTAGGAATAACAAGGGTCCCCACCTCCTAGGGCTGGTCATTGATACCAGGAAATTTGTATTAGGCCTCTACCCTGGGCCAGGCCCTATCCTAGATGTTGACGATACAACAGAGAACAAAACAAACAAAAACCCCTGCCTAGAGTTTATATTCTGGGTGTGGGGACACAGAATTGTGGACATATAAATACATCTATGTCAGGGATGGGAATAGAGTGAAGGTGGGGCTCCCTTGGATGAGGGGGCTAGGTGGGCTGTTCAGGGCCGTGGCACTTGAGCAGAACCTGAATAAAGGGAAGGAGCAGGCGGTGCAGATATTGGGCAGATCCTGGGGGAAAGGCATCTGGGGCTGAAGGAACAGCCAGTGCAAAGGCCCTGAGGCAGGCTCGGGGCTGGAGTGGCTGCAGCTCTGCGAGGCCGGAGAAGAGATGCTGAAGGTGAGGTAGCAGAACTCTGGTTGTGCAGGGATGAGGAACCGCTGGAGTGGTTCAAGCAGAGTGAGGACAGAATCACACAATTTTCTTTAAGGATCTGTGGACAGTCAGGAGGAGGCAATAATCCAGACAAAATGCGATGGCGCTTGGCCCAGCACAGGAACAGGCCGAGGTGGGGAGATGGTCACATTCTGGAGATACTCTCAAGAGTCAACAGCTTTTGAAAAACAAATATTGTATATTAAAGTATCTATGTGGAATCTAGAAAAGTGGTATAAATGATCTTACTTGCAAAGCAGGAATAGAGACACAGACACAGAGAACAAATCTATGGACGCCAAGAAGGGAGAGGAGAGTAAACTGGGAGATTGAGATTGACATATATACACTATTGATGTGTGTTCTAGTCGCTCAGTCAGGTCTGACTCTTTGCGACCCCGTGGACTATAGCCCACCAGGCTCCTCTGTCCGTGGAATTCTCCAGGCAAGAATGCTGGAGTGGGTTGCCATTCCCTTCTCCAGGGGATCTTCCCAACCCAGGAATTGAACCTGGGTCTCCTGCATTGCAGTCAGAGTCTTTACTGTCTGAGCCACCAGGGAAGCCTCACTGATACTATGTATAAAATAGATAACTAATGAGAACCTAATATATAGCTCAGGGAACCTTACCTAGCACTCTGTGGTGACATAAATGTGAAGTAAATCCAAAAAAAGAGGGGATATATGAATATGTATATTTATATACATACTGATTCACTTTGCTGTGCAGAAGAAGCTAACATAATATTATAAAGCAACCATACTCCAATAAAAATTAATTTAAAAAAAGAGTCAACAGGGTACAAGGGATGGGGAGTAAGAGGGTGTGGGAATCAAAGGTGACCTCAGGATTAAGGGGAGGAGTGAATGAATTAATGCCATAGAAGCTCTTAGCAGTAACCAGTCAGTGAACATGCATTCTTGTCATTATTAAATGTGACACTTTCTCTCCTAAGCTGCACTTCATCCTGGAAAACCTCTCTAATGAACAGGCCAGCTAAGAACTGATGCATTGGCCTAATGAAGTAGGAGAGGAAGAGTTGGGAAAACAGCCAGGGCAGCCCAGCCACCTTCCCCATAAGGAAACCCTCAAACCAACATGGCAACAGCAGGCGTCTGCACTGGACCTAAAGATGCTTCCTGACCTTGTATTGGCAGGAGGGAGAGGAGGTAAGAAGAGAGAGGGAAGACTTAGAGAATGAATTTTTGGTTCCCAGCGGGGAAGAATGGCGGGAGGGATAGTTAGGGAGTTTGAGACGGACATGAACACACAGCTATATTTAAAATGGATAAGCAACAAGAATCTATTGTACAGCACAGAGAACTCTTCTCAATGTTATGGGGCAGCCTGGATGGGAGGGGAGTTTGGGGGAGAATGGATACACATATATGTATGGCTGAGTCCCTTTTCTGTCCACCTGAGACTATCCCAGCACTGTTCATTGGCTATACTCCAATACAAAATAAAAAGTTTGGGAAAAATGAAAAAGCAGAAAGAGAGAGGAGGAAGGGACGAGGAGGCCAAAGTTCCCAGAGGCTCAAGAACTGGTCACCTAGACCCAAGGGGAGGGGCGGGCAAGACCCACACAATCCAAGATGATCTCACTGGGGACCAATGAGGGCCCCTAGCTCAGGGGCCACCTCTCTGTCTGACCATCTCCACCTCATCTATCACTGGCTTCATATTTTTATTTAGAATGACTCACCTGTTTTGCTTTTTTTTTTTCACTTAAGTAAGCTTATGGCAACCCACTCCAATAATCTTGCCTGGAAAATCTCATGGACAGAGGAGCCTGGCGCACTACAGTCCATGGAGTCAGAGAGAGTCAGATATGGCTGAGCCACTAAACAACAGCATCTTTTTTTTTAAGTAAGTTTATTTTAAAAGGAAAATCTCGATCATCAAAAGTAAATGGAAAACCAGCATGAAAACTTGCCACTAATAGAGGATAACTCTGAAAGTGAGCACGGTGAAAGCAAATCATGTTGCCTGTCCACGGCTTTCAGCCTGGGGCTTTGTCTCTCTTAGCTCAGAAGAGGGACAAGCAGAGACTGACCAGCCATCAAGATACGCGAGCACCAGGCTGAACCAAGGACAGAAAAATCATTGAAAAGGGATGGCCTTTGCCCCTGTGCCCCACGCCTACCACACACCAAGCATCCCTCAGCCATGGCAGCCTAGGCCCCACATTTTCAACAAATTCATGGGGGCCAACTCTGCTCTCTAGAGATGGAGATGGGGGACCTCAAGAACAGGAGCCACTGCTCCCTGAGAGTCCACAGCATGTCGGCACTCACACTGTCGGCACTCAGACAGGCCATGGGAATGTGTCCCCTCCTGGGAGGCAGAGAATCCAGGCTCTGCCTTGTGCCAAGAGCAACTTCAAACGGTCACGTCCTCCTTGAAGCCACAGGTGCCTAGAGCTGTCACTGTCCTTCCCGCCACGAGGCCACCAGCATTTCCGCTTCCGAGGGAAATACAAGGGTTCTGGGCATCGGTTCAACCGCTCAGCTCCCATCGAGGCAGTATGAAGAGTGTTGGCTTGATTCCTTGGACAAAAACAGAGCGTGTGCACCAGCCAGGTCTGTGGGCTGGGCCTGGCCCACCAACACCGGCCACCAACGGCAGGTCTCCGGGGTGGCAGCTCACCTACATTCCAGAACCACAGGCCAGGGCACGCCTGCTGGGTAGCAGGCGCACATTTACCATCAAGAGGAAGCAGAAAGAAGCCTCCTTTGTCTTCTGGTAGCATCCTGGTGACAGCGCGTGCACGCGCACACACACACACAGAGCAGCAGCTGCAGCAGGTCACTGCCTCTTTGGTGGACAATTCTGCCTTCATGATACAGAGCAATAATGTGCGGTAGGAACCCCCAAGTTTCCTGTGCGGCAGCTTGGGTTCAAACCTCAGCTCTGCTGCTCACCATCTGATTGACCATGGAGGGAGGGCCGGACTCCAGGGCCCTCTAGGTCCTCATCTCTGAAAAGAAGCCTCAGAAATAACCGCTCTGCATCTCGCAGAGCGGCTATAAGGTTAAAGAGGTAATACATGTTCAGCATTTCAAGTAGTTGAGTACTCTCCCGAAACTAGCACAGGGCATCTGGGGGTGCTGGCTTTTGTTTTTTTCTATTTTCCACTTTTAAATAAGGCCACATTTTGCCAAAAGCTGAAATGCTGGGTCAGGGGGTATATGCAGTTTCTCCGTGCTTATTTCAGGAAGACAGACTGATCTTAAAACTCTGAATCTGTTTATAGCAAAGCTGATGTGTCACTTTGCCCACATCCCTGCCAGCACTGGGCTTTATCATTTCGTAATTGTTTCCTAATTGAATCAGCATGTAGCAAGGCTTTTGTTTGCATTTCTTTCTTTGCCTACAAGGCTGTGCATTCTTCCAGGTAGCCGCTGTCTACACTTTAGCAGGGATAAGTGACTTGTTTACTCCTTTTCAATGAGTGGCCTCTGTGACATCCTTTGATGGGTCCACATGGAAAGCACCTTCTGAGCAGGAAGGGAGGTGGGAAAGGGTTGTAGCATGGTGGGTGAGAGCCTCTGCCCCCACCCACCCCCATCTCCTGCCTTCACTTCACTGGAGTTTTCCCAGCTGAGGAAATGCTTCTCTGGGATGGGGTTGCAGGCACCCTGGCTGGGAGGAAGCAAGGAGGGGCCAGAGGAACTGATTGCATTCTCGGAGCAACAAGCCAGAAACCTAACAGGCTCCTTTCCTGCCCCATTGACCACCTGCTTCTCACCCCTAACTCTCCTAGAGCCCCTGAATATCAGGAAACTTTCCTTCCAGACTAATGACATCAGAATAAATTCAGCCAAGTTATGATACTGCAATGATTTTCTCTCTTTGTTCCTTAATCACTTAAACTCCCAGGTGCTGTGTAAGCAAGATACCTGGAATCTCCTTTTTGGGTCCTCCCACACCTTCAATGATCCAAGGATCCCTAGGTCATCTTCAACCCACAGGTAGGGGTGGGGCCTGTTCCCCCTAAACTTCACTGCTGCCATGGCCTCTTACTACCACATGGGGTCGCTGTTGAAGAGGGCTCTCCAACAGTCCTGTGGACACTTGTCCACTTTGCAATGATGCCTGAGCTGGTTGGACCTTTGCCTGGGTCTTGGAGGTCACCCACACTTGGGACTCGAGTTTATAGCTCTTGTGGGTCACTCTTAAACACTCAGAACAGAATGTTAAGTCACCTCCCCACCTGAGTCCTGATCCCAGCCCCTCACTACACAGGAGGCCCCTGGGAGGACAGAGAGGGAACTGGAGCCCCAAAGAGTAATTTTTCCAAAATCACTTGGCCAAGGGGCACCCAATTCAAGCTGAAACTCCAATTCAAGCTGAACTCCCCTTCCAGTCCTCCCAGCACTTTTGTTTTTAGAGGCTGCCAGTGAAACTCCTGGGTTTCCCAGGTGTCTCAGTGGTAAAGAATCTACCTACCAAGCAGGAGACAGACTCAATCCCGGGTCAGGAAGATCCCCTGGAGAGAAGAATGGTAACCCACTCCAGTATTCTTGCCTGGGAAATTTTATGGACAGAGGAGCCTGGCAGGCTACAGTTAGCAGGGTCACAAAAGAGTTGGACACGACTTTACAACTAAACAACAAAAAGTGAAACTCCTGTTTCTCAGCCCATGAGACTCTGCAGGAAGTGACCGCTGCCTTCCTCCCAGGCTTCATCTCACTTCCTCACCCACATTAAAAATCCTTCCCCACCTGCCTTTGCACCTGTCTCCCTCTCCCTAAAGATCCCCCCCAGATCTCCCCATCACTCAAGTCTCTGCTCAGTGGGCCCCTATCAAGCTCCTCCTCAACAAGGCCCTTGTCACCATGAGACATTATCTGTCCTGTCCACTCTGCAGGACACCCCTCTGATCCCGGCCACCTCTTCTCCTCCGCTGTCCCCCTGTCCACTCACTTCTATGTTGTCCCCCAGACTCAGCCCCATGGACATTCTCTGTTGTGAGACCAGCCTGGGCACTGAGGGCTGTGTGGCAGCCCCCTGGCCTCTTCTGAGATTCCAGGAGCACCCCCTCCCCAGCGATGACAACCAAAGACACCTCCAGACATTGCCTGATATCCCCCGGGGTGGGGGTGCTGCAGGGGGTCGGTGTGGGGAGAGGGGGAGAGCCCATCCAGAAGCCGGAGGAATCCCCATCCTGGGCCTCGGAGCCTGAGCCTCCCCCGTACACAACCCCTGCCCTGCAGGCTCCTGGGGTTCTTGAGAAGCAGCGTGGAAACCCCTCTGCAGGGCCTGAAGGGAAGCAGCCGCAGGCCCAGCCACACCCAGCCAGGGAGGGTAGGCCAGAGGCTAATTATAGCAGGCAGGTTGTGAGAGGTCTTCTCTGGGAAGAGGAAGTGGCGCTCTGATTAACCCTGGGGTTGGTTCACCCCAAGTTGAGACAGTCCCCATGGGGAGAGGAAGTGTGGTGAAATGAATTCAGCCTCGGGGGCCCAGGCGTCACCAACAAGCCAAGCGGCTCTGGCGGGGAAGGCCGGAACGCGGCTCTGCAGCACACGGGCCAAGTCTGTTGCAGAAGCCTTCAACTCTCCAGACCTTGGTTTTAAAAGAAAAGGGGCTGGGCCAGATTTGATTTTTGAAGTGGGCCTCTCGTTTCAGGGCAAGGGCTCCTGAGTCAGGAGCTCACTGAGCCTCAGTGTCCTCATCTGCAGAATGGGTCAATGGGAACCATGTCTCTCACAGTCTTTGGAGGATGCATGGAGCTGGTCTGTGCTGCTGGTAGGCCTGAGCCAGAGCCCAGCATGGGATGGGGGCTCAGGTGTTCCATGTCGTCAGAACAGCGACATGATCGGTAGGGCCCAGTCAAAATGAAAATGTGGGCCCCTCGTTCAAAAGTTGCTAAGAACTTCAAGACAGAGAAAGCAGAGCGTTAAGCCCAGCGTGGGGCCCCTCTGAGCCCTGTATGGCTGCCTGGGCCACAGGCCTGTGAACTGGGGCAGCTGTGGGGATGGGAGTGAGGTGAGGGTGGGGAAAGGCTCCTGACCAGGATGGACCCCTCTCCAAGACTGTCATCAGAGGACCTCACCTGGAACACATAAAATCAGAGGGCTGCCTGCTGTATGAGACCCTTCACATACAAGCTATGTAAATGGCGCACACAAAGCAATACTGCAGATTAACTGTCACCATAAATATGGGGGCTTCCCAGGTGGCGCAAGCATGGAAGAACCCACTGGCCAGTGCAGGAGACAGAAGAGACGTGGGTTCAATCCCTGGGTCGGGAAGATCCCCTGGAGGAGGGCACGGCAGTCCACTCCAGTATCTTGCCTGGAGAATCCCCATGGACAGAGGAGCCTGGCAGGCCACAGTCCATGGGGTCACGTGGAGTCGCACACGACTGAAGTGACTTAGCACGCATGCATAAATATGTAAGTAAAAGCCTAGGCAGGAGGTTGCAGCCCCCACTCCCACTGAGGTTGGCTGTGGGTGGAACATGGGAGTCACAGCAGAACTGAGCTGTACTCTGTAACATTTTATTTCTTCAAAAGAAAAAGGATTAGTGACAAATGTGACAAAATCTTCACATCTCGCTGTGTGTCCTGTTTAATCCTAGGGAGTCCTAGTAGGAGCTTATTCTCTGTATATTTTCATTTTTAAAAAGCAGGCATCACTGCTTTAAAAACCTTGAAAGCATTCGATGAGGAAAGAACTAGCCTTTGACTAAGGCTCCTGAGAGCAAGGTGCCTGGGAGACACACGAGTGTTAATTGAGAACCTACTACATGCCTAGCCCAAGGCTGGGGTCTCAGGCTGGAGGTCGGGGGATGTCCCTCCAGGAGCCCAGAGACCAGCACAGAAGCAGAAAGCAGGCCTGCATGTCCATCCTTTGCGGGGACTGACATGAAGTGACCCCAGCCTCAGCATGGGGCTGCCACTTGGCTATTTTCACAGGAAAGCTGAATCTTGGGTATTTTTCCCCTCTTGCTGAAGGATGCTCAGAGCCTAGAGGGGGAGAGGGGGTCAGCTGGCAGGCACCGAGGGCTGCCTGTTGGGGTGATAGGGGGCACGCCAAGGTGAGAATGTGGGACAGAGTCATCAACAGGCACAGTCACGGGTGCAAGGGAGCCCCCAGGGCTGCCGCAACCACTGCTGAGACACTTAGATGAATGCCAGGGGATGTCGCCCTGAATTGTCAGCCTTCTCTGCTGGCAGGACTTGGGGTCTGCAAGCTCAGGCATGGAAGTACCTCACTCAGCTGGAACTAGAGCCCTCCCCCCGGGCATCAGCAGCCTCTTTGCCAGTCATGGGCAGAGGACTAGACACCTAGACACCGGGGTCACCCAGCCTAGGGCTTTCTCCCGAAGGGGTCTTGGCCAATGGTCCCCACGAGGCCAGGAACGCAGGCAGCTCCCCTGTCCCAGGGCTGCTCTCTGGTCATTTCTGTCTCCTTGGTTTATCTGTTCTAGCTTTTTAATTTTGGAATAATTTTAGACAGAGAAAAGGTGCAAAGACAGTTCCCACATCCCCTTCCCCCGGCTTCCTCTATTACTCTCTTTCGTAACAGTGCAACAATCCAAACTGAGAAATTCACTTTGATCCAACACCATTAACTAAGTACAGACTTTATTCAGATTTTCCCCCAGTGTCCTTTCTCTGTTCCGGACCCCACGTGGAATTTGCTCATCTCATCTCCTTCTGCAGCCTCGGGTATGGTCCTCATTCTTTCCTTGTCCTTCATGATCTTGCCGGACTTGCAGAGCATCAGTCAGATGTTTTGTAGACTGTCCTTCAATTTGGGTTTCTCTCATGTCATCTCATGTTTTCAAATGAGATATAATTCCATGTTCCAGAAAATGCAACCTTGTAAAGCATACAGTCCTGCAGCTTTTCATATACACAGTTGTGCAACCATCAAAAGGATCTAATTCCAGAATCTTCCCGTCACCCCGAAAGGAGGCCCTGGGCCCCCACTTCCTTTTTGGCCGCTGTGCGTGGCACTTTCTCTTGTCCCCTCCCTCTTGCTCGTCTCCATTTCTCTGCAGGACCCTGGTCCTGTTTTCTTTCAGTTTCTGTTTGCAGCTCTGCCTCTGAGTTGCTTTGTCTCTCAGATTTGCTTCTATTTCTGCATCTCTCTCTCTCTCTCTCTGCCAGTCTCTCCCTGTCTCTCTCTCTCCATCTGACTCCCTCTGTTTTATCCTTTTTCATTCTATTTTGCTCTATGTAGTGTGTGTAGCTCTCTCTCTTTCATTCCAAAGGTCGTTGGTATTCAGTCGCTCAGTTGTGTCTGACTATTTGCGACCCCATGGACTGCAGCACACCAGACTTCCTTGTCCTTCACCATCTCCTGGAATTCTAAAGGAGACATAGGCAAAACCCAAGAAAACAAAAAGGAATGATGAGGCATCTGCAGAGCTCTGGAGACAGACAGGGTGAGGGATATGTGAGGACTCCAGCTAGGCGGGGACTTCTCTGAGGAAGTGACGATGCAGCAGCCCTGGAGGAGCTGCAGGGAGATGGCCAGGCAGAGGGCAGCACAAGCAAAGGCCCTGGGGCAGGAGCAAACTCCAGACTGAGCCGAGGAGAGGCAGGGAAGACAGTCAGGGGCCTCCCTGTGCCCAGGCTTGCTTAGAACCCTCCCCAGGTCAGGCCCCCAGCTCTGGGCCCCCTGCCTGGGAGCCCCAGCCAGCCCAGGGTGAGGCCTGTGGAGAATAAGTCATGGCTGAACCTCTGAGAACTTGCTAGGACCCCCACTGGGGACCAGGCCATGTGCTCCTTCCTGGGGAACCTGAGCTGGACACAACCCCCGCCTTCCATGGAAGGAATCTGCAGCAGAAGGGCACAACCCAGGCTCAAAGAGAGTCTGTGTGTTTATTTATTCCATTATTTACTCCCAAAACACCGATTAAGCACCTGCTGTATACCAGAACCATAAATGGGCGTGGGCAGTGCCCCGACCTCACGGACTCAGATTCTAGCCCACCCACTCCCATGCTGGGGAGAAAGGGTGAAGCTCAGATGGTAACTTATTCATCCAGTGCCTATGGGCTCTCACTGTGTGGTGAACAAACACAGACGACCCTCAAGGGGTGGCCCATGTTCACAGCACAGTTTCTGAAGCGCAATGAATGGGTTCAAGTCCCAGCTCTGCTGGCTGTCAGCTAAGTGGCCTTGGGCAGGTAACTAACCTACTAACTTACAGTCTCTGAGCCTCGCTTTCCTCCTCTGTAGAGTGGGCTGCTGTGAGAGCTACAGGGTAGAATGTCATATGCTGAGCCCCCCACCCCCGACATTCAGAGAGCCCTCCTGGATCCAAATTGAGTTTATCAGTCATAATCGTTGTCCTTCTGAGCTGGTGGGGCGGGCTGGTGGTTCAGGATCCCAGGCCTGCTGGGGATGGGGAACTGGGCATCCTTCCCCAGGGATGCAGTCTAGGCAGCCGGGCGGGGTGGAGGGTGGAGGGGGGCAGCCTGTGCAGCAGCTGGATGATGGCTTGTGTCCTTAAGTCACCGAGGGCAGCACCAGTCCGGCTAGCCAGGGCCAACAGCCTAACCCAGCCTCATTTGTGATGCAAATGGTTGGCCGTGGCTCTGGGCCAGGGCCCCTGAGCCTTTATTTGGAGCAGAGGAGCCTGGGGGGAAGTTGTGGGGGTGGGGAGTGGCCAGCCCCAGACAGCCTCGAGGGACCTCTCTGGGTGGGTTAGGGGTGAGTTGGGACTCCTCCACACCAGAAGATGCATTCCTGGAGGCTTACGAGGGCAGAGTTGAGGGGCGGGGGTGGGGTAGGGGGAAGAGCTCTGGCTTGGCCAATGGAGGGAGCAGAAAAGCCTTGCTGGCAGGGCTCCATCCTGCAGAACCCAGAGATCCTCTCTGGGCTTTCTCCCGGGATCCCGTAGAAATCAGGGCCTCGCATGTTACACCCTATCACTTCCTAGCTGGCCGCCCCCACTGGATCTCCAGCCCGCTCCAGGGTCCCCTGCAAAGCTGCAGCCACACACACCTTCTCACCTTCTTCCCTGGCTCTTGGCCAGCCTGGGCTTTTTCACAACCATTCCTTCTGCCTGGAATGCCTTTCCCTTTGGCTATGCCAATCTTTGTTAGTTCTCTTGTCCTTACTCAGTACATGTAACCATATATTCTTTTTCTTAAAGTCGGTACCCCCAAATTGTATAAACTTCAGGCCCCGTGAAAACTGGGTATGTCCCCAGTGGCAGAAAAATGTTCCCTGGCACCATCCTTCCTGGTCCCTGAAGAAATGAGTAGGTCACATCCCCCTTTAGGTCATTCATTCATTCAGCAAACATTTAATGAGAAACATTAAACATTTAGGGCTTCCCAGGTGGTGCTAGTGGTAAAGAACCTGCCTGCCAATACAGGAGACATAAGAGATGGGGGTTTGATCCCTGAGTTGGGAAGATCCCCTAGAGGAGGGCATGGCAACCCACTCCAGTATTCTTGCCTGGAGAATCCCATGGACAGAGGAGCCTGGCGGGCTACAGTCCATAGGGTCACAAAGAGTTGGACACAACTGAAGCAACTTAGCACATACGATTAAACATTTAATGTATCAGGCACTCGTATAGGCACAGGGATAGTGCAGTGAACGAGGCAGATAAGAACGCCTGCCTTTATGCACTGACAGTCCACCAGGGGTATAAGCAACAGACAGATGAATAAGTAACAATAAGAGGTACATAAGGTGATTATAGGTTTGAGGTGTAATAAATTCTTCAAAGAAAAATGGACAGGAAAGATAGAGGAAGCATGGTCGGGGTCGGGGCTGTGACTTTGAATGCAGCAAGGTAAAATGTGAGTGTGTTGATACCTGGAAGATGAGTGGTCCAGGTAAAGGGAAGAGCATGTGCAAATGCCCTGTGGCAGAGGAATGCCTAAGAGGGCTTGGCATTTCCCAGTAGTGTTTATCAGACTGAAATTCAATAATTCATGCCAGTGACGACTTATGAATTTTCTGTCTTCCCCACTAGGATCTTGTATTTGGTAACTGTTCAATAAGTAAATGGAGAAAGAATGTATTTATTTCTTTGGGAGAAGGGGTTGGTGCTGGTGGAGTTCTAACAGAGCTCCCACCTTAGGGCACTAGGTCAGCGCACAGACCACAGCTCTGCAGGCAGGGTACTGGGCCTGGCTATGCTGCCCATTGGACAAGGGCAGTGTCTGGGGACGGGGGCACCAGGCAGCCTTTTCCTGAGATGGGGGGGGAGGGCAGCGGGCAGCAGGCATGGCAAGAACAAAGCAGGAAAAGAAGAATGAGAAGACCCTGAGATGATCTCCAAGCTCAGTTTGGGGCACATGGAGTCCTCTGAAGATGTCTCAGAAATAACAGTGACACCGTTTCAGGGGCCAAGTTCCAACTGGGCCACTGAATTTGGGAAGTGAACTTTAAAATCATGGCCCCAAATAGTTACCTCCTCTTATGTGACCTCTGGGCAGGGCTGTGTGAGTGCTGAGAAAGAATCTGCAGGTGAAATCCTGGCGTACAGCCGGTGCGCACGGATTGGACAGGGCAGGTATGGCAGCAACTCTGTTCAAAGCGATTCTTCTGCCTTTGCTTGAATTAGCAGAAGGCTGGACATGACATTTGCCCCCATTCCAGGGGAATGGAGCAATAGAGCACACCCACCCCCACTCCTTGGAATATTACACAGCTGAGAATCAGGTGAGAACAAGCTCCATGTGAGATCAGTGGGGAATCTTCAAGATGTTTTGGAGGGAAAGGAGCCTGACAGAGCGAATGGCGCGTGCTGATTTGGAGGGAACAGATAGAAGCTCATGATGTGGTGTGCTGAAGCTGAAGGCCCTGGATGCCTGGAGGGAAGAGAACCAGATGGGAGACGGGCTGGGAGGGACTTTCCCATCCCACAACCCTCCCCTAATGCCCAGTCAATACATTAGTGAAAAATTGTTGTTGTTGTTCAGCTGCCAAGTTGTCTACGACTCTTTCCGATCCCCTGGACTGCAGCATGCCAGAGACAGAGGCCTCCCTGTCTCTCACCATGTCTCAGAGTTTGCCCAAGTTCGTGTCCATTGAACTGGTGATACCACCTAGCCATCTCATTCTCTGTCACCCCCTTCTCCTTCTGCCTTCAATCTTTCCCAGCATCAGTCTTTTCCAATGAGTTGGATCTTCGTATCAGGTAGCCAAAGTATTGGAGCTTCAGCTTCAGCATCAGTCCTTCCAGTGAATATTCTGGGTTGATTTCCTTTAGAATTGACTGGTTTGATCTCCTTGTTGTCCAAGGGAATCTCAAGAGTCTTCCCCAGCCCCACAGTTCAAAAGCATCAATCCTTCAGTGCTCTGCCTTCTTTATTGAAGATGGGCAATTATCCTACATAGAAATGCCACCGCTGTTAGGAGCAGTAAGGTGGCTCCTACCTTACTACCAGATGGGGGCAGAGGGGGTGGGGTGATGGGCATACCCCTCAGGGACCCGTCTGTTCCCCTTTCTCACAAAGCCAACCACCTGAGGAACAATAGGGCTTCCCCTCCTCTTCGGAGAGAAAGGGCAGGGGAAGACAGCCTGCAGGGCTAGAGGTGGCAGGTGGAAACCTCAACGAGGTGCCAAATGCTATTCTGAGAGGCCAGGCGGAAGCAGGGGCGGAAGTCGTGCCGAGGATGGTCTCCGGCTGGGTTACTGCAAGTGTGTTTGTGCTGGGGGAGGGGTACCCCGGGGAGGGGAGGGAGATGCCAGAGGGTGCTCCCGGTCAGGCCTCATGCTCCCAACCCTCCAGGAAGCTGCTAGTCTAAAGCCAAGCCAGTTTCTGTTTTGCAGGAAGTAGGGGTAGGCTAATGCATTCATCCCCCTCCATTTTCCTATCTACTCTGCCAACCTCAACCGCCTCCCGGATCACACTCTCACCCTCCTGACCTGCAGCAGTGCTTCACCCTGGCTGGGTGCATCCAACCTCAGGTTGTTCTCACAGGCTGTGAGTCACTTGCCTCCTTCCATGACCTTTCTCCAGTGGCTTTTGCTCCACCCTCCTCTCACCTGGGCCCTCCTGGTTCTTCTCCAGTATCTCACCTTGCTTCCTTCATAAAATTGTAACCCAATGATTTTTTTTTTTAATTATGCTCCTGTCTGGGCAGTAGCCACACCCACCTGTTTTTACTGCTGCAGAGAGAAGGTTGGGCATTTGTAGAAGGAACAAAAGGAGACTCTATGGGGCCTGTCACTTGGGAGAAAATGAGGTTCATCAAAGAGAGAGCCTGAATCTAACCAAGGTGGGGAATTTCAGAGCAAACAATTAGACTCCCCTTCAAGATAAAGGAGGTTGACTTTGTGATAGGCTTGGCTAAGGTTAGGGACCAGCAGGAAGGAGACACATTTTCTTTCCTTTGCAGTAACCCAGAGGGTAGGAGCCAAGGGCCATGGATTCTGAGCATGAAACTAACATAGGCTGAGAAATAGAGAAAGTTGGATCCCTATAATAGTACTTAAACTGCTGGATCCAGCCATTCCTGAAGCCAGAAATTCAGCTGCATGAGTCAATCATGTCCAACTGGTGGCTCAGACGGTAAACCGTCTGCCTACAATGTGGGATACCCAGGTTCAATCCCTGGGTTGGGAAGATCTCCTGGAGAAGGGAATGGCAACCCACTCCAGTATTCTTGGACTTCCCTGGTGGCTCAGATGGTAAAGTGTCTGTCTACAATGCGGGAGACCTGGGTTCGATCCCTGGGTCGGGAAGATTCCCTGGAGAAGGAAATAGCAACCCACTACAGTACTCTTGCTTAGAAAATCCCATGGATGGAGGAGCTTGGTGCAGGCTACTGTCCATGGGGTCGCAAAGAGTCAGGCACGACTGAGCGAGTTCAGTTCACTTCACTTCACTTCAATCATTCTCCAGAATGTAGGTAAATCAATCAAGATCCTTTCCTTTGCAAATGACAGAAAACCCAAGTCAGATTTCTCGGGTGGGCAGAATAATGCCCCTCCCTTCTAGACAGTGTGTCCAGATCCTGGGAACCTGTGACTATATGAAGTTTGAATATATTTGGTTACACGGCAAAAGGGACTTTGCAGATGTGATTAAGGTTATGGATCTTCAAAGAGGGAAAGTATCCTAGATTATCCAGGTGGGTTCAGTCTAACGTGAGTCTTTAAAAGCAGAGAGCTTTCTCCAGCAGGAGGCAGAGAGGGGCAGCAGAAGAGGAAGTTGAAGAGGTTTGAACACCAAAGAGACTTGATCCATGGTTGCATTGTTGCCAAAGGGAGCCACGTGGGAAACAAGAGAAGGAATGTGGGCAGCCTCTAACAAAAAACCCGCCCCCACTGTCTGCCAGCAGGAAATGAGGACCACAGTCCCATAGACACAAGGAACTGAGTTTAGCCAGCTATTTGAATGACGCTGGAAGAGGATTCTTCCCAGACTCTCCCATAAGGATCAGCTCTGCAGAAACCTTGACTTCATCATCCTAAGCTGAGGACCTGTCTGGATCATGCTGTATCTGGAGCCCTGAACCACAAAAAGTAGGACATAATGATCTGTTAAGTGTTGTTTTAAGCCACTAAGTTTGTGACGACTTGATAGAAAACTAACCCCCGGTTTAATGAAAAAAAAGAATTGACAGGTTTTCTCACCCTGACTTCAGGAATGACTGGATCCAGCAGTTTAAATACTGTCCTCAAGATTCAATGTCTCTGCTTCCTCCTATGCTGGTTCATGCCACATGGGTCACCCTGGCAGCTCCAAAGCTCCCACCCCTAGGTTAAATCTACAGGAAAGGAGGCCTGCTTCTCCCAGCTCTCCCATTGTAATTCTCACCATCTCTCATTGCCCATGAGCAGACCATGTGCCCACTCCTGAGTTAGTCTCTAAGGCTAGTGGTATGCAGTGTTCTTTTTGGCCAGGTCTGGTTCACATACCCACCCTAAGAGGGTCAGGGCTGGGATCTGGAGCCACAGAGACTGAAAGATAGATGTGGGGAAGGGCTGGTTCCCCAAGGGGGAAATCTGGGCATGGGAGGGGGTAAATGACCACAGTGAAGCCCCTGCACAATGGGGCAGCAGGAGGTCAGAGTGCACAGAGAATTTGCTGTGTTTCACTTTCTGGAGGAAAGTGCACCAGGCACCGTGCAGGGTGGCCTGGGCAGAGGACCTCCGAGCCGGCCCAGTGAATGTGACTCAGAACCTCCAGATGACTCCTGCCCCGGGGGCGCTGTTTCCAAACTCTCAGGCTAGCCAGCAGGGAAGCCTTGCGTTCCTCAGAAGCATGCTCGACTGGGACACAGAGTAAATAAACTGATATTTATACTCCAGCCCCACAGGGTGGCCACTTGGCTCTGAGGCAAATATGGTCAAAACTGAATTGTGCGGCCCTGGGAGGAGCCCGAGGCAGTCCCAGGAGGAGCCCGCGGGAGGCAGCCACATACCACACTCCCACGGGCAATCCCTGCTCCTTCCCCAAAGACTCGGGTCAGGAGGGAGGGGTCCGGCCCTCGCTCCTGCTCATCCCCTTTTCCCTGCACCCAGACCAGGTGGCCCCTCCTCTCCTAGGACCTGGACCCCTGCTGGCCCTTCCCAGGTCAGATCCTGGCTGGATCTGCAGCCCACAGCCAGGGTACCCATGCCCCCATCCATCCTTTCCTAAAGATGGCCTCTGCCTCAGATGGCCTCTCCTTGACTCAGAAGGTCACTTAAATTATTTAGAATTCATATGTCCAGCAAATATTATAAGCCCCTTCTCTGTGCCTGGCACTGGGTGCTGGGGCTGGGTACCACCATGAAGGCTCTGGCCTGCTACTGCCCCTCCCAGCTTATAGTACAGGATGGGAGACATATTAAGTGAGCAAACAAAGTGTACTGAGAAGTGCAAACCCTGACAAGCGCTCCTGAGGAGGTAGGCAAGCAGAGTGAGGGAGGGTGGCAGGAGCTGCCAAGGATGGTCTCTGCATCTGCAGGAACGGCACTCAGGTAGTGCAAACAGCTTGCGCAAAGGCCCTGGGACCACCTGATAACTTCCTCCCCAGCTCCCGCTGATTCTGTAATGATCTTAGTTAATGGTTTCCCTGTGTTTTGTTCATCTCTCCCAGGAAACTGAAAGCCCTAGGATGACCGGGATCTTTCTGCTTTGTTCCGGGCTGTCTCCGCAGGGCCTAGGACCAAGTCTGCACACAGTAGGTGCTAATACATGTCAGCAGAGTTCACTGAATGCAGTAACGATGAGTGGGCTGTGAGCTATGACGCTGAGTGGACAAGCACATTTAAAAATAGTGAATGAGGCATCAATTAAAGGTGTTCCCAGGGGGCTCAGTGGTAAAGAATTTGCCTGCCAAGCAAGAGACATGCGTTCAATCCCTGGACCAGGAATATCCTCTGGAACAGGAAATGGCAACCCACTCCAGTTATCACAGCAGATGGTGACTACAGTCATGAAATGAAAAGATGCTTGCTCCCTGGAAGAAAAGCTGTGACAAACCTAGACAACATATTAAAAAGCAGAGACATCATTTTGCCAACAAAATGTCCGTTTAGTCAAAACTATGGTTTTTCCATTTGTTATATACAGATGTGAGAGTTGGACCATAAAGAAGACTGAATGCTGAAGAACTGATGCTTTCAAACTGTGGTGCTGAAGAAGACTCTTGAGAGTTCCTTAAATAGCCAGAAGATGAAACCAGTCAATCCTAAAGGAAATCAACCTTGAATATTCACTGGAAGGACCGATGCTGAAGCCAAAGCCCCAATACTTTGGCCACCTGATGTGAAGAGCTGACCCATTGGGAAAGACTCTGATGCTGGGAAAGACTGAGGGCGTAAGGAGAAGGGGATGACAGGGGATGAAATGGTTGAATGGCATCACTGACTCATGGACATGAGTTTGAGCAAACTCCGGGAGATGGCGAAGGACAGGGAAGCCTGGAGTTCTACAGTCCATGGGATCACAAAGAGTCAGACACGACTGAGCACACAAGCTGATAGTCATGACTCTGTCACTGCCTCGTTGCTGAGAAATCTGGAGCAACAGCACAAATATTATCTGGAATTGGAGGGGCTCTCCTTTTGCACTTTTCAGAACTCTGTAACCTTCCAGTGTTTCACTCTGAGGTTGTATTTCTTTCTACTCTTTTTGTTTTTTATAATCACAGAAGCAATACACCTCTGCAGCATCACATTCAAACAGAAATATGTATAGAGTAAAAAGTAAAATCCGTATTCGCCAGAGAGCACTCCTCAAACTGTGAATCCCATGAATGCCCCTTTCATTGGAGCCCCCCACCCCATGGGTTACATGTGATGCCTCCACGTCCACCACAGACTACAGTGATGGAGGCCCAGGGCCAGACGACTGTGGGTGAAGGCCTTGGAGAGGTCTGGGTCCCCTCCCCATCTTGGCTAAGCCCAGAGCTTCCCCTCCCCTTGTGACCTGGAGACACAGCCCAGCGCAGGGACTGAGCGCATGGTCGCAGCCTCTACCCCCACGGTTCTAGCCAAGCAGACACCTGGGGAACAAACATCAAGAAGGTTGGGAACCCATCACATGCGTCATCCAAAACAGAAGTGATGTTCAGCGATAAATAAGTGTGGGAAGGGCCCAGAGTTCTGCTTTTTCCCATGGTGATTTCCGTGGCTTTTTTGGAATACTCTTTCATCGTTCTTTCTCATTTTTTTCAGAGCCACTGCTTTGCTGATTTTGTAAGACCTGCCTGGTGAGGTGAGCCTGGTATGTGGCAGGCCACCCCCTGGCCCCCCAGCCCCTGCAACCACTAAGCTACTATCTCTATGGATTTGCCTGTTCTGGACATGTCATACGAATGGAATCATGCGAGACGTGGTCTTTCGCGACTGGTTTCTGCCAGCTATCATCCTGTCTTCAAGGTTCACCTGTGCTGTAGCATATATCAGAATTTCACGTGTAGAAAACAAACATGTGATTACCAAAAGGGGAAAAGGGGGGAGGGATTAACTGGGAGGCTGGGATTTACATATACACACTACTATATATCAAGTAGATAACTAATGAAGACCTACTAGGTAGCACAGGGAACGCTACTCAGTACTCTGTAATGAGCTATATGGGAATAGAATCTAAAAAACAGGGGATATATGTATATGTGTAATTGATTTCTGCTGTACAGCAGAAACTAACATAACATTGTAAATCAACTATACTCCAATAAAAATTTTAAAAAGGAAATTTCATTCCTTTTATGGAAAATAATATTCTTTGTATAGGATACTATCTATATTTTGTTTATCCATTTTTCAATGGTGGACAGTGAGTTCATTTCCACTTTGGGGCTATTGTGAATAGGCCTCCTAGAATGTTCATGGACAAGGTTTTGCATGCATGCATGTTTCTTATTTATCTTGGTATATACCCAGGCGTGCAATTTACAGGTTGTATGGTTATTGCTGCTGCTGCTGCTGTTTCGTCACTAAGTCATGTCCCACTCTTTGTGACCCCATGGATTGTAGCCTGGCTTGCTCCTCTGTCCATGGAACTTGCCAGTTTCCCAAGCAAGAATACTGGAGTGGGTTGCCATTTCCTTCTCCAGGAGATCTTCCTGACCCAGGGATTGAACTCGGGTCTCCTGCTTAGCAGGCAGATTCTTTACCACTGAGCCACCTGGGAAGCCCCATGGTAACTCTACATTTAATCATTTGAAAACTGCTGGACAATCTTCCGTTCATATTCCCGCCAGCAGGGTGAAAGCGAAAGTCCCTCAGTCATGTCTGACTCTTTGCGACGCCATGGGCTATACAGTACGTGGAATTCTCCAGGCCAAAAATGCTGGAGTGGGTAGCCGTTCCCTTCTCCAGGGGATCTTCCCAATCCAGGGATCATACCCAAGTCTACCTGCATTACAGGCAGATTCTTTACCAGCTGAGCCACAAGAGAAGACCAGAGAGTTTCATTTCCTCCCACTCCACCAGCAAGGGTTCTTGCCTGACTTTTCCTTCCAGCCACCATAGGGGCTGTGAAGTGGCATCTCACTTTGTTGCTTTGATTGCATTTAGTGTTATTCTTTTAAACCAGTCTAAACTGTAATAAAAACCCCACGCTATATTCACAGAGGATCTCAGAGCCACAAAAAGGAAGTGGACGGGGGGCTCCCCTGCTCTCACCAGCTATACTCCAAGGGGATTCACAAAAGATATTTTTTAAACTGAACCATCAAAACCCTAAAAAGGAGACAAATTTGAATTCTTCCTCCAACTACAAGAGGACAGAGTTTTTTTGGACCTCTGAAGAAACAAGAGAGGATAAACAAGTAAAAATGGACAGGTGGAAACATACAAAACATTAAACAGAACTAAACGTGGTGGTTCTTAGGCCAGGCTTCACTTTAAAATCATCGCAATGCTCTTTAAATAATACCCATGCCCAGGCACTTCTCTCAGAGACCAAGCTTCAGCTGGTCCCAGTGGGGCCCATGCAGTGCGGTTTGGGGAAGTTCCCTGGAGCCAGGTTCTGTGGGTGCCACCAGGAACCTGTTCCCTGCAGACCGTTTGTGCCTTTGCGGGGGTTATATGTCTGGTTAAAGCCAGAGAGCAAGGGGTACTATCAGTATTGGCAGTGGTCCAGCGAAATCCCGAGATCCTCAGAACGGAAGGGGAGAAAATGCTGGGTTTCCCCAGGGACTAACTTGTTTTCCTTGGACCAAGGGCAACAGCACTGACTGGTCTGAAGGGCTGGCACTCCTCAAGCCCTCCCTCAAACCTGGCCCTCGCTGCCTTTTCCACAGTTATCCCAGGAGACACAGATGAGGAAACTGAGGATCAAAGAGGGTGAGTGACTCACCCAAGGTCACACGGCTTGTAAGGAAAGAAACTCAAATTCAGACTCATGTCTGTCTAATTCCAAACGCTTGCAGTGGACCCTTGCACTGACTTCACTGGAGTGGCGATGGGGGCTGGCGGTCTATCTAACCTACCATTCATCCTTCCAGCATCCCTCCACCCACCAGTCCTCCCTTCCCTCTCTCTCTGTCCATACTTTCTTCCCTTCATTCATCCCTCCCTCCATCCATCCATCCATCAAGGCTTAACTGCATGAACGTCCTCCACTTAGACATTGACATGGATAAAATGGACGTGTATCTGATGTGGCCCCTACCTTTCTCCCCAGCTGACTGCCTCCCATGGCTCCTAGCTGGCAAACTAAAACACCCACCAGAGCTTAGTGAGAAGCACAATCAGGACTGGTGGGGACTGTGGCGAAGGGGAGGAGCGAGTGTTCTATTGTTGCTCTGTAGGTCTGTGGGCCAGAGAAGCTTCCGCCTGTGGGTGCTCTCCTTCCCACGGTGCTCCATGAACATCTCTCCAAGTCACAAAGGTACCTCTGCCTCATGGCTCTTCGTGGCTGCACGGAATTACACATCGCCATTCCTTCCAGTGGAGAAGCCAGCAGCAGGTTGAGGGGGTGACTTTGGCATCAGACCCACTGAGGTTTGGACCCCAGCTCTGCCAGCTTCCTAATTACTTTGAACCTCAGTTTCTGCATCTGTAAAATGGGGACAATGTACATGCATGCTGCATGGGGTTTGTGAGCTGACACAGCCAAGCAGTCAGCACAGTGCCTGGCAGAAGCTAGGTGCTCAGTAAGTACGGGATTCTCTGTCTGGCCTGCCCCACAAGGAGGAACACAGCAGCCTCACTTGCCCCTGCCCCCCATCCCCCATGACCTTGGAGGCTCCTATTTAAACCTCAGCCCCAGGCTCAGGATTGTGGCCTTTTTTGCAAGTCCCTCCCTCATCCTCCACCCATGGGAGCCAAGCAGACTCTTCACCTGGGCCAGGTGAGCTCATGCAGACCAACCAGGCAGAGGCCGGATCTGCAGCAAACAGGGGCAGGCGTCCTGGATGTGCTGAAGGCTGGTGAGCGGGGATGGTGGGAGGCCTTGGGTCAGCAGGAGCAGGATGCCAGGAGAACACAGCCTAAAGGACCCAGTCAGCTCCAAGGAGGAAGAAGGAGGATGCAAGAGGCAGCCTGGACCCGTTCCTACCTAAGATGCTCTGAGGCCACACCCAGGCTCTTGTTCTGGGTGATGGCAACACAAGGAGAGACAGCTGCCCCGAAAGGGAAGAAAAGTCAGAGTGAACAAAGATGGGGGTGGGGTGGGGAAGCAGCTTCGACAAGGAGGTCTAGGAAGGCATCTTTCGGGTGGGGAGCAGGGGTGACATCTGAGCTGAGACTGGTGATTTTTGAACTAAGGCTGAGGGACAGAACACCTGTGGGGAGAGTGGCTTGTGAGAAAGGCATCTGCTAGGTGGTAGGGCCAGTTCAGCCATGGCACAGAACTGAGATTTTATTCCAGGGCAATGGGGAGCCACAGAGGCTTCTATGCCAGGGAACAGCATGTTCTGTGTTACCTTTTTAGAAGATTGAGTGGGTCACCCTAGATAAGAGGTGGGAGGAGGCAAGGACAGCTGGGACCCCACCCAGCTCTGGCTCATCAGAGACACCCAGAAGACCAGTATAAGCAAGCCGACAGGCACTGAAATGACCCCACCCTGGTAGTATTTGGAGTATGTGCACAGAAATGTAGTATCAACCAGACGCCAAACTTTGGTCTCCAATTTTTCTTGCTCAGTTGCAAATCGTACAGAATTGTGTTAAGAAAAAAGTAAAACTTCCCTGTAGTCCTGGTATTATTAACATCCCTGGTGGTTCAAATGGTGAAGAATCTGCCTGCAATTCAAGAGACCCAGGTTCAATCCCTGGGTTGGGAAGATCCCCTGGAAAAAGGAAAGGCTACCCACTCAGGTATTTTTGCCTGGAGAATTCCATGGACAGAGGAGCCTGGAAGGCTACAGTCCATGGGGTTGAAAAGAGTCGGACATGACTGAGTGACTATAACACTTTCACACTAGTTCCTTCCTCTTGTTTATTATACACATATGTAAATTATTTGAATAAATTCCCTTTATTTTGGAATTTCCCCCCAACCTTGCTAATGTTATAATTTAGAAATAAAAGACCTTCATTTTTAATTCATGTACAAGTGTCTCCATCATGGGGCCCAGGGAAGCCAGCAGGAGGCACCTTGAACTCTCGAGCTGTCTCTAATGTAGCCAGCTTAGTTGCTGGTGTTCGGGGCTTGGGGCGGGGGGTGGAGTTGCCCCATCCTTGATCTCCAGGCTGCTGTGTACACAAGGCTTGAGGTGAGCAGACAGTGCAGCAGGGCTGATAAGCACAGCTGGGCACTTATCGGCCCAAGCAGGAGGCCCAGGTGGTATCTGGAGGGCCAGG